>NC_138293.1:13742500-14150000 GCF_965601325.2 Salmo salar
TCATGTTGAGCCAATGCTAACCCATAAAAACATCAGTAACTTTGACAAACATCCGCTCTATATTTTCTCTATTGAATAAATAACTTTGTTAGCCTCGCTCATCTACTTTTTATTGATATTCTCACCAGTTATCCCTGCTGGCAAAACATATTACTGTATGCTCAATAACCGGTTCTGCTCATGTGGTTACATACATTTAGAAATTATTAGCAAACTCCCCAGTGGATTAAAGTGGATAAAAGGTAGTGAGAGCTTGGGGCAGCAGCGTAGACAGGGATAACTGTGTGGCTGTGCATAAGTAAAAGTGGCTGGGCTAACATTTCCCGGCAAAAATACCTGACATATTTAAGTGAAAATTTGTGCATCACATTGGATTATTTAAAACATAATACAGGATAAATGTAACCAAAAAATACCACAGTGCGAACTACGCAACCGCTTACTTCAACACTGCTGACAAAGCAGGCTGACTGTCTGAGTCCGACAGTAAGGAAACATAATGAAATACACAACATGTCTATAACCTACATACTCAGAGAGAGAGAAACAAACAAAGAAACAAACAAAAAAAGATGAAAGATTTTACAGCAGCAGACAAGTGATAAAATTGGAAAAATGTTACTGTCACAAAATACAGATAATGGATGAAGTGTTCAGTCCGACAGTCCGACCTCATGAAATAATCAACATATATTATTCGACCAGATCGGCCATTCCCAGTTAAAGAAGCTACAGTACAGAACCACAGGTAGATTTAGGACCATTGGAGGACCGCTGGACATCAGCTCGCCACTGGATTGGAATATGCACAAACAGCTTATTGCACAAAGAAGCAAGGAAAAATAGAATTAAGCCCAAAAGTGCACACTGTTTACCATATTAAAACCGTGACACACACAATACAATACCAACACTTTAGGCCTATATCTTGAACTGTACGGCGGGTATGAAATTAATAGCTCACTTTAAATGAGCAAACGTTACTGTATAGGCATGAAAATATGAAATGATCATACATAGCCTAATATCATGGCGGGTATGAATACAGAAGCTCACTTTGAATCAAACACATATAGGCCTACCAGGGTAGACATTAAAACATTAGGCTACATCTTATGAATAGTAAATATTCAGGTGTAACCTTTCTTGTGTGTTTCACGTTTTAAAGCACACGGCCTAGACGCCTAGGATTGGTGTTGAAGATGGAGATTATTGCATCATAGTCACTGAATTCCCTTTCAAAGAACAACTGGGCTAGATTGTTGAGACGATCTGATTGATGTCTTGATACGTCCTGTAGTGGAGAAGAGTCTCTCAACAGTACGTAAAGTCACTGGAAGGGTGATGATGGTCCTTAGTAGTCTATTGACAATGTCCAGGGATTTGAATTCCTGACCTCCCCCCAACCTTCCGACGCAGTTGCTGAATAAACACGGTTAATTCAGCATTCTCATCAGAGACATGATAGTGATTGCATGGTTCCAGCAGTGATTCTTTCAGTAATCCTAGACGCTGGCAGAAAGGCTGCTGCTGCTCTCATTATTCCATATGGATCCTCCTGGAACCAGATGTGCAGCTCAGTCAGACAGATAGAGACATATATAAGGATTGGAAGCACCCCAATTAGATCCCAGGAACCGCCTGCATTTTTCTACATTTCCGATTAGTCAGGAGACAATACAAACGACAAATCAAATTCATTTATTTCATTTGATATTGTCACGTCCTGACCAATATTTAGGTATTATTTCTATTATATTTGGTCAGGACGTGGCAGAGGTATATTTGTTTTGTATTATGGGGTTTTGTGTGTGGTGTAGTGGGGTGTATTAGTTTGGTATAGGTTCTAGGTTTGTTTTTCTATGTGTAGTTTTGGGTGCTGGACTCTCAATTGGAGGCAGGTGTTTCTAGTTGCCTCTGATTGGGAGTCCCATAAGTAGGTGTGTGTTTGTTTGGTTTTCGTGGGTAGTTGTTTTTGCACTGCGTGTTGTGTGCCTGCAAAACTGTTCCTGTCGTGTATATTGTTTTCCAGTGGATGCGTTACTCCTTTTTTTGAATTAAAACATGAGCATCCATATTCCCGCTGCAGTTTGGTCTATTCAACACGGCTCTTTTTGTGACAGAACTACCCACCACCAAAGGACCAAGCAGCGGAGAAGAGGACAGAGGCAAGTGAGGGAGGAATGTTGGAGGCAGCCCCAATAATTTTTTAGGGGGGGGCACAAGGGCTATTTGGCGGGGCGAGATTACAGCCCCAGGCCAGCTCCCCGTACCCTTGTAGGGCAGACTGGACAGGTCCCGTGCTTTGGGGTTGGGGCTGTGGTGAGGCCTGGGATTTTCAGGCCGGTAGGCCAGGTACCAGCGCCCCGCATGTGCCAGGGCGAAGTAGGCATCGAGCCGGAAGGGGTGATGCCAACCCTGCGCTCAAGACCGCCAGTGCGCCCTTTCGGTCCGGTGTTTCCCGCCAGACGCACTAGCATGGAGGTGCGTGTCTCCAGGCTGGCACGTCCTATACCAGCCCCACGCATCAGGAGTCTAGTGTGTCAACCCAGCCTCGCCAGTCAACAGTCACCAGAGCTGCCCGCCAGTCAACAGTCGTCAGTGCTGCCCGCCAGTCAACCATCACCAGAGCTGCCCGCCAGTCAACAGTCGTCAGAGCTGCCCGCCAGTCAACAGTCGTCAGAGCTGCCCGCCAGTCAACAGTCGTCAGAGCTGCCCGCCAGTCAACAGTCGTCAGAGCTGCCCGCCAGTCAACAGTCGTCAGAGCTGCCCGCCAGTCAACAGTCGCCAGAGAGGTCAGACTGCCCTTAACTGCCGGAGTGGCCAGACTGCCCTGAACTGCCGGAGTGGCCAGACTGCCCTGAACTGCCGGAGTGGCCAGACTGCCCTGAACTGCCGGAGTGGCCAGACTGCCCTGAACTGCCAGGGTGGCCAGACTGCCCTGAACTGCCGGAGTGGCCAGACTGCCCTGAACTGCCAGGGTGGCCAGACTGCACTGAACTGCCAGGGTGGCCAGACTGCCCTGAACTGCCAGGGTGGCCAGACTGCCCGGTTCTGCCAGAGGTGCCCGCCTGCCCTGATCTGCCAGGGTGCCCGGCCTGTCAGGATCAGCCCGAGTGGCCCTCCTGCTCTCCGGCCCAGCCCGAGGGGCCCTCCTGCTCTCCGGCCCAGCCCGAGGGGCCTTCCTGCTCTCCGGCCCAGCCCGAGGGGCCCTCCTGTCCCCCGGCCCAGCCCGAGGGGCCCTCCTGTCCCCCGGCCCGGCCCGAGGGGCCCTCCTGTCCCCCGGCCCGGCCCGAGGGGCCCTCCTGTCCCCCGGGCCGGCCCGAGGGGCCCTCCTGTCCCCCGGGCCAGCCCGAGGGGCCCTCCTGTCCTCCGGCCCGGCCCGAGGGGTCCGTCTGCCTGGCGCAGCTATCGGCTCCACCGAAGTGGGCGACGCCGAGGGTGGAGCAGGGTCCACGTCCTGCACCGGAGCCACCTCCAGGATAGGTGGGTTGGGGAGGGAGGGTGTAGCACAGTGCCGTCGTTGACGGCAGCCACCCTCCCTTCCCTCCCTTATTGTTTAGGGGGTATTGCTTTTTGGTTTTGTTGGGGTAATGGGGATTTTTTGTGTTTTCTTTTAAGGTGCATTCCGAGGTCTGCACCTTTAGGGGGGGGTAATGTCACGTCCTGACCAATATTTAGGTATTATTTCTATTATATTTGGTCAGGACGTGGCAGAGGTATATTTGTTTTGTATTATGGGGTTTTGTGTGTGGTGTAGTGGGGTGTATTAGTTTGGTATAGGTTCTAGGTTTGTTTTTCTATGTGTAGTTTTGGGTGCTGGACTCTCAATTGGAGGCAGGTGTTTCTAGTTGCCTCTGATTGGGAGTCCCATAAGTAGGTGTGTGTTTGTTTGGTTTTCGTGGGTAGTTGTTTTTGCACTGCGTGTTGTGTGCCTGCAAAACTGTTCCTGTCGTGTATATTGTTTTCCAGTGGATGCGTTACTCCTTTTTTTGAATTAAAACATGAGCATCCATATTCCCGCTGCAGTTTGGTCTATTCAACACGGCTCTTTTTGTGACAGAACTACCCACCACCAAAGGACCAAGCAGCGGAGAAGAGGACAGAGGCAAGTGAGGGAGGAATGTTGGAGGCAGCCCCAATAATTTTTTAGGGGGGGGCACAAGGGCTATTTGGCGGGGCGAGATTACAGCCCCAGGCCAGCTCCCCGTACCCTTGTAGGGCAGACTGGACAGGTCCCGTGCTTTGGGGTTGGGGCTGTGGTGAGGCCTGGGATTTTCAGGCCGGTAGGCAAGGTACCAGCGCCCCGCATGTGCCAGGGCGAAGTAGGCATCGAGCCGGAAGGGGTGATGCCAACCCTGCGCTCAAGACCGCCAGTGCGCCCTTTCGGTCCGGTGTTTCCCGCCAGACGCACTAGCATGGAGGTGCGTGTCTCCAGGCTGGCACGTCCTATACCAGCCCCACGCATCAGGAGTCTAGTGTGTCAACCCAGCCTCGCCAGTCAACAGTCACCAGAGCTGCCCGCCAGTCAACAGTCGTCAGTGCTGCCCGCCAGTCAACCATCACCAGAGCTGCCCGCCAGTCAACAGTCGTCAGAGCTGCCCGCCAGTCAACAGTCGTCAGAGCTGCCCGCCACTCACCAGTCGTCAGAGCTGCCCGCCAGTCAACAGTCGTCAGAGCTGCCCGCCAGTCAACAGTCGTCAGAGCTGCCCGCCAGTCAACAGTCGTCAGAGCTGCCCGCCAGTCAACAGTCGTCAGAGCTGCCCGCCAGTCAACAGTCGCCAGAGAGGTCAGACTGCCCTGAACTGCCGGAGTGGCCAGACTGCCCTGAACTGCCGGAGTGGCCAGACTGCCCTGAACTGCCGGAGTGGCCAGACTGCCCTGAACTGCCGGAGTGGCCAGACTGCCCTGAACTGCCGGAGTGGCCAGACTGCCCTGAACTGCCAGGGTGGCCAGACTGCCCTGAACTGCCAGGGTGGCCAGACTGCCCTGAACTGCCAGGGTGGCCAGACTGCCCTGAACTGCCGGAGTGGCCAGACTGCCCTGAACTGCCAGGGTGGCCAGACTGCCCTGAACTGCCAGGGTGGCCAGACTGCCCTGAACTGCCAGGGTGGCCAGACTGCCCTGAACTGCCAGGGTGGCCAGACTGCCCGGTTCTGCCAGAGGTGCCCGCCTGCCCTGATCTGCCAGGGTGCCCGGCCTGTCAGGATCAGCCCGAGTGGCCCTCCTGCTCTCCGGCCCAGCCCGAGGGGCCCTCCTGCTCTCCGGCCCAGCCCGAGGGGCCCTCCTGCTCTCCGGCCCAGCCCGAGGGGCCCTCCTGCTCTCCGGCCCAGCCCGAGGGGCCCTCCTGCTCTCCGGCCCAGCCCGAGGGGCCCTCCTGCTCTCCGGCCCAGCCCGAGGGGCCCTCCTGTCCCCCGGGCCAGCCCGAGGGGCCCTCCTGTCCCCCGGGCCAGCCCGAGGGGCCCTCCTGTCCCCCGGGCCAGCCCGAGGGGCCCTCCTGTCCCCCGGGCCAGCCCGAGGGGCCCTCCTGTCCTCCGGCCCGGCCCGAGGGGTCCGTCTGCCTGGCGCAGCTATCGGCTCCACCGAAGTGGGCGACGCCGAGGGTGGAGCAGGGTCCACGTCCTGCACCGGAGCCACCTCCAGGATAGGTGGGTTGGGGAGGGAGGGTGTAGCACAGTGCCGTCGTTGACGGCAGCCACCCTCCCTTCCCTCCCTTATTGTTTAGGGGGTATTGCTTTTTGGTTTTGTTGGGGTAATGGGGATTTTTTGTGTTTTCTTTTAAGGTGCATTCCGGGGTCTGCACCTTTAGGGGGGGGTAATGTCACGTCCTGACCAATATTTAGGTATTATTTCTATTATATTTGGTCAGGACGTGGCAGAGGTATATTTGTTTTGTATTATGGGGTTTTGTGTGTGGTGTAGTGGGGTGTATTAGTTTGGTATAGGTTCTAGGTTTGTTTTTCTATGTGTAGTTTTGGGTGCTGGACTCTCAATTGGAGGCAGGTGTTTCTAGTTGCCTCTGATTGGGAGTCCCATAAGTAGGTGTGTGTTTGTTTGGTTTTCGTGGGTAGTTGTTTTTGCACTGCGTGTTGTGTGCCTGCAAAACTGTTCCTGTCGTGTATATTGTTTTCCAGTGGATGCGTTACTCCTTTTTTTGAATTAAAACATGAGCATCCATATTCCCGCTGCAGTTTGGTCTATTCAACACGGCTCTTTTTGTGACAGATATATATTTTAAGCCAGCCTGATTGACTAGTGCCCGGCTAGTGCCCGGCCCTGAATAGAGAATAAGTTGTAATAAATTATAACAAAAAAATTCTCCATGTGTAGATGTGACAGTAGCCTGTAACCAGTCTATAGTGTTTAGCAGCATCAGTGGAAGGAGAGTCATTCAAGATGTCCCCACACACAGTTCAGTGTAAAATCATCAAAGTGTAGTCCAGAGGTGTACTCTCTGATAGGCATGAAGTACATACAGTCACACATTATCAAGTCCCTCGATTGAGCACCTGATTCCCCTTTTTGTTCAAACTGGGCTGAAGCATGTTTGGGTACGCTTTCATTCTATTAGTCACACATACCTCGCAGAGAGCTGGTTCACACAGTGATACATTCACCAAGAGAACAGAGACCGCAAGCACCACGACATTACTCTTATTCCTCTCATTACTGTAACTTCAAGATTTATTCACTCAAGATGTATGTGTCAAATTGTTCCCTCAGGACAAATGCTAACTAGACAACCATGCAGATCTGTGTGTGACTCGCATCTTGGTCCAATTTCCAATTGAAAATGACATGCAATGGTTTAGAGAAAAGTTTATGAATCTTAAAGAGAGAATATAAATAATCGTCTTGTTACTTCTTTCTTCTGTTGTTAAGCTTTGTGGTCAGAGGTCATTATATGACTGCTAAAATTATCTGTCAGGTGGTGAAAACAGTGTTTTCCCCTTGATCGACCCCAGAGTTGACATGGGATTTTTTTTTCAACTTCAGTATTGTGGATGTTTTTAAAAATCTTTTCTGTTTTCTGTTATTGCAAACCACACAAATCCTAAGTTTAGGAAAACAATATGCTATTACTCATGGGTGTGGGGAGGTGAGCCCCATTCTGTCCAGCGATATTTATGTCCATTTAGGTGACCCCTTTTCGCTCAAAAGCATCTCCGGAGGCACAATTTCTTTACAGCCTCTTTAAAAACATCACTCTATTCTTGCTCACATTTTTCTGCTGTTAACGTTAAACTGCATGAACATCTGCATAAGGTTGATTTTGCAAATACAGGCACTTTTGGATGTTAAATGTTTTTGAAAATGAAACTGCTTGAAACTGCTTTTTATCTATCGGAATATTTTCTTCACTCTGTCTGGAAACAAGATCCAATAGTGGCTGAGAACATACTATTCAAGAATATAAATACCAGAGGGGAAATGTCATTACCACCACCTCATAAAATGTGCTATTTTAGTTGAAAGGAAATTACAGAAATGTAGGTATTTAGGTATTTTAAAGAACATTTCAGAAGATTTTTGTTAAATCATGCTTTTTTTTTTACTATTTAGAAGTGTTTTTATTTATATGTATTCATCATTGTCATGTCTAAATGTCCATATATGCCTTGATGATACTCAGAAACATGTATTTACCACATCAAAATGTTTATATTTTACATTATTTTAGGAATTATCTTAAGAACAAGCATATAAGGTTCACTGATGGGAAAAATCATCAATATCAATTGTGATTGAATACACCTTTTCCTCAAAAATATGTACCGTGACGGTAATGACTTAGCGTTGTGCTAATGACAAGAGTGTGGTGGAAATTACATTTCAAATTAAACAACTGGTGAAAAATACCATTAAACATTTTAATGTCACAGTTGTACATGTTTCATTTTATTGAAGACATAAAACACACCATTCAAAACCTCAAAACACAAAGTCTGCATGCCTCAAGAACTTAAAGCAGCTTTTAGAACAATTTTGGGATTCAAAGCATTAGGCAGAAATACATGTTCAAGGTTGGAAACACTGGTTGAAATGAAACAAATGATTGTTCACTGGTTGCAGTCTATTGATTCACACTCATGAGACAGGTATGTGCTCACTCAAGATTAGCCCTTAATGCTCTCTATTGCTTTACAAGAGAGCAAATTTCCTCTAAGACTGCGCCATCAAGCATCATATGCCGTTTTGTCAATGGATTAGGCTCAGAGACAAGCCCAAGCACATTCTCTGGTTGGTACCACACAATGTCTCCTCTCATTGGCCAAAATAATCGGTTGGCTCCCACACGACTCATCGTTTGACTAGAGCACAGCTCTCGGCATCAACATCTTGTATAATACCAGGATAAGGGTCTTCATCATATTTCACAACACACCACTTTCCAATCAGTCCCTCATGTATGTCGGCAATGGGCTGTATTGAGCTAGGAGATTCCTGTGGTGCTGTGCAAGTGGAAGGTTTTGCTTTCTGCCTCTGTTTGTTGAATTATCATGGTCTGTGGGCCATAACAATCACATAGATGTGGAGTTGAGGAGAAACTCTCCATGTGATTTGTTCTGGAATGGCAGTAACGATCTGTAAACACATAGAAGAATTCTTAAATTGATGAACATACAGGAAATCTCTAACACATTTTGTTGATTAATTTAAGTGTTTACTGAAAGTGTTAACATAATGAAAAGATAAAGAATGATTTGAAAATCTACAGTTTGATCTACATTTTGTCATTACAAATCTACAGTTTTACATTATCAATATTACCTGGTGTATTTTCATTGTTCCACGGATCCTCTCGAGACAGTCTGGTAGCAGGGGATCCATTTTCTCTATCTCTTGCTCTGTGACGTAAAAGAGATTCACATTTAACTGCTCTTTTGAAAGTTCCTCGTAGAACACTTGTCTGTTCGGAAGGTCCTTTTCTTTTACCAATATGGAATCAGCATTTCTCTTCCCAGCTGCACCGATACATCCCCAGGACCTTTCCCATGTCCAGCCACCAAGAATTCCAGGTGATCTTCTGAAACCCCAGTTAAAATAGAATTGTGCTCAGGTTGAAGAAATTCTTATTGGATCTGTACTGTGTGGTTGGTCCATCACATACAATATGGAGTATAGTGGCAGATGGATTTAACTCGTGGAGGTGGGAGAGGACTTTTGATGCGTCATACCGAGTGGTCATGATGCATTGATGAGCTGACTGATCACACTGACACAACACCTTCTTTAGTGTATACAACCCCAGTGTGAAGTGTTGTCTGCTGGTGAGTCACCAAAATGCACCGCCTGTATTTCAGAGGCATACATGCACAGGTAGTTCTCTGTGAAATCCACATGAAGGATTAACTTATCTTCTATAAGATGTTTTCTGAGACTTCTTAATGTGGAGTACTGATGTCTGATATTGAAGACATGTTTCCCAAGTATGTTCTTCACATTGGATGTGAAGTCTTCCAGTAGAGTTTGAAGGGTACCGTACACCTTCTCCTTTACAGTCAAATGGACAGAAAACTTCTCTTTTGTTCCATCTTTTGTTTTCTTCTCTCTCTTCTCTTCTGCCTTGCCTTTCCAATCAAACCACCATGTTTGTTGCCCACCATCAAAAGAGGAAGTCTGGAGCTCTTTGTGACATAACAACTTGTCTGCCATGAACTGAAGGTTGGCATGTGTCTTACACTGGCATGTCTCCCTGTCTTTCACTGATTGATTGACAATCCAAAAGGGACGTCTTTTGGTGAACTCTGTATATGACAGCTTGACCTCTGGTAATTCTATCTTCAACTTCTGATGGAGTTTTGCCAGTGTGTCGTTCAGGTATCGCTTCTGCATTTTATTATTGTGTCTTGTCAATGTTTCCCTTTTTCCTTTTGATGCTTGACTGTTATCATCACGTTCAAATAACCGTTTTATTTAATCTTCTATTGCTGGGCTGATTGCATTCAAATGTCTCTTTCTTGAGTACTTCAGACAGGTTGGCCGTTTGTTGTTTGCCTGCATTGTCTTTGCAGAGAATCCAAATTCTATTCTGAGAGGATGGTATTATGTAACAAAAGTATTTTTCTCTGATTCTGTGGCTTTGACCGCATTTGTTTTTTTTCTTCTCTGACAATCTATCATGTCTTTTTTTTTTTGTACTTTCTCCGTTTTCTTTTTGTGGCCTCCAACTTCATATTGGCCATACATAGATCCCTGTAGACTTTGGATCTGTTTTTTTTTCACCTTTCTATGGCCACTCTGTCTTGGCGTTTATGAGTTTGAACAGGATGGGAAATCCTGTGCCATTTGAGGGGCAGGTAGGTCATCATTCTGTAGCTGTAAGACTTCAGGTGAGTGTGGTGGCGTGTTCCTTGACAGGTATGACTCCATAACCACTATTTTCTGGATAGTTGATCTGTTTCTTTGGTTTCCATGGCCTCATTTTCCCCCTTTTTTCTCACTGGGAAAGATGTGAGATGAATTTCAGTTCACCACTTTCTTTTCTCTTGAGGTATCTTTCTTTTTGTTTCTTAAGATACTTCTGGTATCTTATAGGGTCTTGTTTGATTTTGTTTATATATGTCATTTTCCTCTCCTTGGTTGATTTAATGGGCATCTTATAGAAAAAAATCGAAATAATTCATTAAAGTCAGCAATAACCATAGTAAGTCACAAAAATAGACATTAAAATCACTCAATCATTCTAACATAATACAAAATGTTATGGTCTTATTTAGCAAATAAATGTTCAATTTCAACTTAAGCATGATCATGTATATAATTTATGTGTCTTTTTAGGTCTTAAGCTAAGTCAGAATTTATTAACTAATACATTTAGTCATTACCACCACATTCTGTCCTTACCATCACAGTTCATTATGTGGTGGTAATGACGTATGTTACGAATGACATTTTTACTGTATTTGGTCATAAATAGCAGGGATTCTATCATACAATGTATCCTAAATACACATACCATAATTTCCGGACTATTGAGCGCACCTGAATATAAGCCGCACCCACTGAATTTAAATTGATTTTTTATTTTGAACATAAATAAGCCGCACATGTCTATAAGCCGCAGGTGCCTACCGGTACATTGAAACAAATTAACTTTACACAGGCTTTAACGAAACACGGCTTGTAACAAAGATAAATAGGCTTTAACGAAACACGGCTTGTAACAAAAATAAATAGGCTTTAACGAAACACGGCTTGTAACAAAAATAAATAGGCTTTAATGAAGCACGGCTTGTAACAAAAATAAATAGGCTTTAACGAAACACGGCTTGTAACAAAAAATAAATAGGCTTTAACGAAACACGGCTTGTAACAAAAAAAAAAAATTGCAGTAAACAGTAGCCTACCAAGAAAGTCATTGGTCACTATCTTCCTCCTCCTGTGCACTGAAACCACTGAAGTCATCTCCTTCGGTGTCGGAGTTGAATAGCCTCAGAATTGCTTCATCCGATATTGGATCGTTTTCATTGTCGCTCTCGTCACTGTTTGACCTTAACCCGTTCGGCAATTTCATTGGTCTAATGAAAGCTTCATGCCGCCAAAAAACTGAGCACGTCACAGAATGTATTTTTTTTTTTTATTAAAAAAATTTCAAAGCGGGAAAAATCCATATATTAGCCGCGTCATTGTTTAAGCCGCGAGGTTCAAAGCGTGGGAAAAAGGTTGCGGCTTATAGTCGGGAATTTACGGTAATTAAAACAGAATTTTAAAAAATCTAACATAATTTGATGAAATTCTAGTCTATTTGGTAAAAACATATTCTCAAGTCATATTTACCTTTATTTTTCTATAATTTCCCGGCATCAACATTTGAATCTCCCTCCATGACATCCATGTTCTCCACTGTCACTTCTCATATCCATGGTAACCAAGTACACAAACTAATTTGCTTGTTGTCTTGGTAATGACACAATAGTTAGAGACAACTGTATTTTGTGTAAAAAAAAAGTTACAAATGGATTATGCACATCTAATATGTATATAGTTTCCATTTCTTTAACTCTTTAAGAGGTGAATTAAATATTTCCTAATTATCAGGACTTTTGTAAGTGTAATACATAGCAGAAGGTCAAAAGTCTGGGTGTGAGATAGGACAAAAACATTGAAATCAAGACATGAAATGCTTTAGAAAATAAGATTAAAAAAACATACTGAAAGTTGAAAAAAAGAGTTGAAGGTTATTTTAGTCTTTACTTAATGGATGTAAAAATCTAACCCTTAGACCAAAAAAAGGCCCGTATTTGCAAAATCACCCATATACACTACCTTATATTTTTTTGACGGTATGCTGATATAGCCAATTTATAACACATATATAAATAGTTAAGAGGCAAGGAAATTCTTACATGTGTCAAAGAGGAAGAGAGAATTATCTGATCATCAGTCATTGAAAGAAAAGGGGGAAGTTGAGAAAGAGTCAAAGCTGTGAGTAGAATAAGAAGAGAGGGTAAAATTAATTATCTTGTCGTTTGGGAGAATATCGCTGCGTTCAGAGCTGAGCTTCAATGTGGACGGACCGTGGCTACTTGGAGGGGCTGGTACGAGGATTGAAGGCTGGGACGACCACAACCTGTGACACACTAGACGCAGGGCTGGGCAACTCCAGTCCTCGGGGCCCTGGTTGGTGTCACAGTTTTGCCCCTAGACCCAGCTAACACACCTGACTCCAATAATCAACTAATCATGATCTTCAGTTTAGAATGCAGTTTGATTAATCAGCTGTGTTTTCTAGGGATGGAGAAAAAGTGTGACACCAATCAGGCCCCCGAGGACTGGAGTTGCCCACCCCATAAGCTTAGGTCTCTGTATGGTGGAAATCTTTGTTTACCAAGTATGCTCTATAACCCATTGAGTTTTATGTATAGTTATAGTTATATTATAGTGATAATTATAGGTATTGTGAGAGTGATAGTTATACTTATATTATAGTTATATTTACAGTTATAGTAGTCAAGCAGACATCCGAATAGAGAGGAGTGCTACCAGCTCCAGATATAGTGCCCGTTCATCGGTGAGCCGATTCCCAGACCTATCTGACCTCCAAGCAGCTATGTTGGAAGAAAGAATGAAGCTCATGGAGTTTAATGACCTACAACTTCAGCTAGAGCAAGATCACAACGTTGACGTAGAGTGTCGACGCATAGCAGCTGAAGCCAGAGAAGCTCAGCGACAACAGGAAGAAGCTCTGCGTCGACAGAAGGAAGCTCACCAGGCCCGAGAAGCAATAGCTACACAACTGAACAGGCAGCGGCATCTACAGAAGGTAGCTGATGTGCTAGAGCTAGCCAAGCTTGTCATATAATTTCTTAAAGAAAAGGAGGAAGATGTTGATGCAGCCAGACCCCAGATGACTCAGTCAGATGAGCCCCCTCACCAGCACCGTCTGATGAATCATGTGGCAGCTTTGTGTCTGACTCACTGACACAACCACAAAACGCCAACCTAGGAGAACGAGGCAGGGCCTGTGAAGACTCATATCGTCTTCTCCCTGCCTACCTGAGGCACTTATCACCAGCTCTCGTGGTTCTGCACCCTGCTCCAGCTCCCATGGTTCTGCACCCTGCTCCAACTCCTGTGATTCTGCACCCTGCTCCAGCTCCCATGGTTCCTCACCCAACTCCAGCTCCCGCAGTTCCATAGCCTGGACCAGCATCTGCAGCGCAACATCCTGCACCAGGATTTGCATCATACCCTGTTCCAGGTGAACCCTACATGCCTTACTCAGCTCCAGCAACACCAGGATTCCATCCAGGCTTAGGCGTGCCCTATCCCAATCAAGCAGCACCATAACATGCCCCGGGACAGATGGCACCCTACCCAGAGCCTGCTCCGCCACCTATCACGGATCAGCTGATTGCCTCATCATACGGCATGCCGAAGCTGTCATTGCCCTACTTCGAGAGTGGTAGAGAGAGTGACTTTGCCATACTCAAGATGTCCCTAGATGACCTGTTGAGCAGTCACAGACACCTACACGAGCAGTATAAGTATAAAGTGCTCCTGGCCCACCTGAAACTACAGAGTGCAGTCCAGCTCGCTAACACCTACATGCACAACCCGAGACCTTACATTGCTGCCTTACAAGCCTGCAGGACAAGTATGGTCAGCTCCGCCAACTCATCCAGTGTGAGCTAGCACCATCCTAAACTCCCCCGCTGTCAGGTTCGGAGATGCAGAAGCCTTCGACTCCTTTGTCCTGTCTATCCACTCACTGATAGGCATGCTCAGGACCCTTGAGGGGTAGAACCGCTATGAGCTCAGATCCCACGTTGTCCAGCTCTTGAGCAAGATGCCACAGAGCTTCCGCGATGAATTTATTGAGTACTGCTTTGATTGCGGCATCCTCAGGACTGGCACGGACCCGACATACACCCTGCACTACTTGGCATTCTGGTTGCAGAAGAAGTCCCGGGCTAAGCGCATATCAAGCAGAGCCGCAGCCCTCTATCAATGTGATATGCCTAAGCCATTCAAGAAAGACCACCGTGCCTCGACGAGACAGAAGGAGAAATCTACTTCAATCCTCTTCAACGCAAGTGAAGTACCAAACCCCAAGGAGCCTGCTCAATTGAAGGATAAATCCAAACCCAAGCCATAGTGTCCCCACTGTGACAATAAAGAACACTTTCTCAACTCATGTGAAGAGTTCAAGAAGCTGAACACAGGACAGATAATCAAGTGGATAAAGAATGTAAAAAGGTGTTAGAAGTGTGGACGATCCCACAAAGCTGATGCTTGCACCCTCAGACAACCCTGCAAGACATGTAAACAGCAGCACCTAACTATACTTAATGACGGCATTCAGGAAAACCAGACAAGAGTTTTCATGGTGAGTGTCCCTATAACCAAGGTATACCTGGACAGACCCAATCAATTGCTGAAGGTCGTGAAAGTTTTTCTTCACAATGGTGACCAATCCCTGGAGACATACGTTGTGCTCAACGATGGCTCGAAGCGTAGCATCATCCTGCCACAGGCTGTTCAACAAATAAACCTCACTTCTGAGCCTGAGACCCTCACCCTCAGGACAGTTCGACAAGCCCTTGTGCAACTGCATGGTGCCTCAGTTACCCTTGATGTGTCCCCACTGCTCAAACCTTTTAAGAAGTATCGGATATGGCAGGCATTCACCGCAGACAACCTAAGCCTTTCCAAACACTCCTGCCCAGTAGCAGCTCTCCAAAGGCGATATGACCACCTCCGTAAGCTTCGTTTGCCACAGGTGGACCAAGCTCAACCTCCGCTGCTGATTGGTTCAGACATGCCTCACTTCCTGATACCCATACAGCCAGTGTGTACTTTGGCAGATCAATACCGTTCCCTATGTGAGTGAAAAGTTGGCGCCTCGCTTGAAACAAGACCAGCAAGTCATGAATCCAGACATCCACCTCTAGTATAGAAGTTGATGGCGTTCAGCGCTATGCTACACCCCTGTTTCGTAGAGGCAATGATGCAACTCTAGATGCTCCAAAGGAAGCTGTAATGCCAAGACACCGTAGCACCCAAAACGCGCTGAGGTGTACTGCCAGGAGATCAAGAAGCTGCAGACGGCAGGATACGTGTCACTGAACAATCTACTGAGTCCTGGTTTATACCCCGCCATATTGTGCATCACAATGGAAAGGATAGGATTGTGTTTAACTGTTTACTGTAACACAAAGGGCAGTCGCTCAATGACCTTCTCCTCCCTGTTAAAGAGGAGCCAATGCAATGTAACATCGGTGAAAAAGAAGAAATGTACATATTATATGCACGTCCTGTGGTAACCACTGTACATGAAAGACCAAGCAATGAATACATGTGTTTGGTGAAGATTGAAGTGAAAGAGGTGGCCGCCCTGCTTGATTTTGGCAGTATGTTAACCTTGGTTGTAGCAAACTTAGTGCCGACTCATACACTGGATAAAAATCAGGATGTCAGTGTTACATGCATTCATGGTGATACCCGCCCGTACCCCACAGCCGTAGTGAGCATACAAACTGAGGATGGCTTGCTGGATTATGAATTCGGTGTGGTCCCAACGATGCCGTACAATGTAATACTGGGTAGAAACTTTCCTAACTTTGCGAGGTTAGGCCAAAAGAACGGCATATTTGAGAATCCAAAACCCCTGACCAAGCAGGCAGTAGCATCTAGCCCTCAACCAAAGCCAAGAAAAGAGAAGGTCTCCCAGGGGCCAATCTCACAGGTGCTAGTATGGGAGGATGAGAAATAAAGGGCAGACACCGTCCATAATGAGCAGCCCAGTACTAGTGTAGCCGGGGTTGATTTGGCGCCAGAGGGCACAGAGCGGGACTATCTAGAACCAACAGGCCTGGCCGGCTCCCTGAATAACTTTGGTATGGCCCAGATCCAGGATCCAACCCTGCAGCAAGCCAGAGCAGATGTGCAGGTCGTAGATGGTACCCCTATAAATGACGACACGATGCCTAATAGTTTCCCCCACTTCATCATGGAAAAGGGTTTGGTGTACAGAGTGGCCAAACTAGGGGTCGATGTGGTGGAACAGTTGTTGGTCTCCACCCAGTACCGGAGAACAGTACTGTACTTAGCTCATGGGCACATTCTGGGGACACACCTTGGTATTGATAAACCCAAGACATGATTTTGAGGTTTCACTGGCCAGGGATTCAGGCTGAGGTTGCTCGACATTGTGGGGAGTGCCATTCCCGGCTTCCAAAAATATAGGAATTAGTGCTCCTGTTCACCAGGGTAGGGATTCCGAAAGAGATCCTTACTGACCAGGGGACACCCTTTATGTCCCGCCTTATGGCAGACCTTTGTAAGTTGTGGCGGGTGAAACAGTTGAGGATATCGGTTTACCATCCTCAGACGGAGGGGCTGGTTGAGAGACTCAACCACACCCTGAAGTCAATGCTCAGGAAGGTAATCGATAAGGATGGGAAAAACTGGGATTTCGTGTTGATGTATCTGATGTTGGAGAGGTTCCCCAAACCTAGCTGGGGTTTTCACACTTTGAGCTGGTATATTGGAGGCACCCCCGGGGGAATCTTAGACATTGCAGGGGAAACCTGGGAGCACCTGTCCACCCCCTATACTAGTTATAGAGCACGTTACGGCCATGCAAGACAGGATAGCCACAGTCACACCCATAATAAAAGAGCACATGAGGCAAGCATAAGAGTACCAGCAGCACACTTATAACCGGCAGGCTACCCTGAGGGAATTTCAACCGGGAGATAAGGTGTTGGTGCTGGTCCCCACGGTAGAGTGTAAACTGTTAGCCACATGGAAAGGACCATATGAAGTGCTGGAGAGAATAGGAAAAATGTATTATTGGATCCGATAGCCAGGTCGTCGACCCCCGGAACAGAAATACCACGTAAACCTGTTAAAACCGTGGAGAGAAAGAGAAACCCTAATCGTCACGTACCCCACACCCACTTAGGAGGCAGTAGAAGTGCATGTTTCACCTAGACTGTCCCCAGCACAAGTACAGGAAGTAAAGACCCTGATCCAGAAAAACAGAGATGTATTTTCAGGGATACCAGGGCGAACTGAGGTTATGTCCTCATGATATTGTTTCCCAACCAAGGAGAAATGATTATTTAAAAAAAAAATTCTATGATTTTAAATCTCCAAGTTTGATGCCTACCCCATGCCCCGAGTAGATGAACTATTGGAGAAAATTGATAACGCTCGGTACATTATGACCCTGGACCTAGCCAAAGGTGACTGGAAAATCCCTCTGAACCCCAGAGCCAAAGAAAAGACAGCATTTGCAATGATGATTTGTTTCAATACACCATCATGCCATTCAGCTTACACTGGGCCCCAGCCACCTTTCAACGGCTAATGGACTAAGTCCTAAAACCGCCATGAGTTTACGCCGCAGCTTATTTAGGTGATGTGGGGCTCTACAGCCCAGATTGGGAATCCTGGATGAGCTGCACTACCTGAGCCACTTGTGTGGGTTGTAGACTCCGTCTCATGCTACCATTAGAGTGAAAGCACCGCCAGCATTCAAAAGTGACCAAAACATCAGCCAGGAAGCATAGGAACTGAGAAGTGGTCTGTGGTCCCCACCTGCAGAACCACTCCTTTATTGGGGGTGTCTTGCTAATTGCCTATAATTTCCACCTGTTTTCTATTCCATTTGCACAACAGCATGTGAAATGTATTGTCAATCAGTGTTGCTTCCTAAGTGGACAGTTTGATTTCACAGAAGTGTGATTGACTTGGAGTTACATTGTGTTGTTTAAGTGTTCCCTTTATTTTTTTGAGCAGTGTAGTTTTAGTGATAGTTGTAGTGATAGAGTAATGAAAGTGATAGTTATGTGTATAGTTATAGTTTTACATATAGTCATAGTTAAATTATAGTTTTATGTAAAGTAATAGTTTGCAATTACACAGCTATCCATATATTGATTAAGTGAAGTGGAATGCGACGTTCGCACATTGCAGTCTAAACTGTGGTAGAAGTGTGTGTGTGTATGTGTGTGTGTGTGTGTGGGTGTGTGTGTGCGTGTGTGTGCATGAATGTGTGGAATTGTATGTGTTTCCTTGTTAGTCATCATCATCAGCTCCACACAGTGGAACCAATGAGTTATGGGCAGTTTATGTGCAATTATAGTCTTAAGAATAAAATGATGATGATTTGTCAGACAACTCTTAACTTCAAAGGTTAACTGGAATTGACTGGAATTTCAGATTTGTACAAACAAAAGCCAATGTGACTTATGAAAGACATAAAACACCCTTTCACAGTTTTACAGACAAATAGAACTATCTTAAAAATGTGTCTTTAAATATTTAGAATTGTATGCCTTTGCCGTTGACAAAATGTGTTATCATTGAGCACTATTCACTTTTAGGTTTGTTATCATTTACCGACATTAACCCTTAGGTTGTCCCAAAAACTGTGGACTGGACCAATATAGTATTTTCAATGCTTAAGGGGGTGCTCTAATTAATATTGCTACATGTAGGGGAGCTCAGACTTGTTATTGGAGTGGCCAGCACCGCCAGGCACCCTCATGGTTCAATGGTTCAATCCCCTTTCTACATATGACCTCTGTCTTTTTAATAATATCTCAGTGCAGACATCAAGCTGCAACTGCAGAGTACAGACTATGGTAGCCTCCTGACCACTGGGAACGAGGACCTGACTGTGAAGGAGAACATTCTGAACGTGTTCCGCTGCCTACGCACTAACTCGCTGCCGTCCATTTCCAATTTTCTCGACTACATCACGTAGGAGTGTTGTAATAAATCACGTCTGCCTGTCTTGTCTGCCTGTCTTGTTTGCCTGACTTCCTGCCTGCCTGCGTCTCTACACCTTCCTTGACTTCATCACTGTCACAACCTCACGTCTGTCTGTCTCCTTGCCTCTGGCAGGCAGGCTATCTTTGGCTGGCTGTCTTGGCTTCCTGTCTTGTCTGTCTGTGTCTGTCTGCCGGCCTGCGTCTCTACACCTTCCTTGACTAAGTACATGTATGCCAGTAACCTTATAGCATCAAATCTACTACTAATTTTGATTCACCTCTCCTTCCTCTTTCTGCTATCTGGCTGTGATTGGGAGTCCCATAGGGAGGCACATAATTGGTCCAGTGTCGTCCGGGTTAGGCCGGGGTAGACCGTCAATGTAAATAAGAATTTGTTCTTAACTGACTTGCCTAGTTAAATAAAGGTTAAATGTAAAAAATATATATAAACTCTGCAAAAAAAGAAATTTCCCTTTTTCAGGACCCTGTCTTTCAAAGATAATTCGTAAAAATCCAAATAAGTTCAAAGATCTTCATTGTAAAGGGTTTAAACACTGTTTCCCATGCTTGTTCAATGAACCATAAACAATTAATGAACATGCACATGTGGAACGGTCGTTAATAAGACACTAACAGCTTACAGACGGTAGGCAATTAAGGTCACAGTTATGAAAACTTAGGACAGTAAAGAGGCCTTTCTACTGACTCTGAAAAACACCAAAAGAAAGATGCCCAGGGTCCCTGCTTATCTGCGTGAATGTGCCTTAGGCATGCTGCAAGGAGGCATGAGGACTGCAGATGTGGCCAGGGCAATAAATTGCAATGTCTGTACTGTGAGACTCCTAAGACAGCGCTACAGGGAGACAGGACGGACAGCTGATCATCCTCGCAGTGGCAGACCACGTGTAACAATACCTGCACAGGATCGGTACATCCAAACATCACACCTGCGGGACAGGTACAGGATGGCAACAGCAACTGCCCGAGTTACACCAGGAACGCACAATCCCTCAATCAGTGCTCAAACGGTCCGCAATAGGCTGAGAGAGCCTGGACTGAGGGCTTGTAGGCCTGTTGTAAGGCAGGTCCTCACCAGACATCACCGGCAACAACGTCACCTATGGGCACAAACCCACCGTTGCTGGACCAGACAGGACTAGCAAAAAGTGCTCTTCACTGACGAGTCACGGTTTTGTCTCACCCAGGGGTGATGGTCGGATTTGCGTTTATCGTTGAAGGAATGAGTGTTACACCGAGGCCTGTACTCTGGAGCCGGATCGATTTGGAGGTGGAGGGTCCGTCATGGTCTGGGGACAGTGTGTCACAGCATCATCGGACTGAGCTTGTTGTCATTGCAGGCAATCTCAACGCTGTGCGTTACAGGGAAGACATCCTCCTCCCTCATGTGGTACCCTTCCTGCAGGCTCATCCTGACATGACCCTCCAGCATGACAATGCCACCAGCCATACTGCTTGTTCTGCACCGCAGTACTTAATGCAGCTGGTGGCCACACCAGATACTGACTGTTACTTTTGATTTTGACCCCCTCTTTGTTCAGGGACACATTATTCAATTTCTGTTAGTCACATGTCTGTGGAACTTGTTCAGTCTCAGTTGTTGAATGTTGTTATGTTCATACAAATATTTACATGTTAAGTTTGCTGAAAATAAACACAGTTGACAGTGAGAGGATGTTTCTTTTTTTGCTGAGTTTAAATCTGGCCATCATTAAATCTTCTCTGGTGTTACATTGAAACGTGACTACATTCTTTCCACGGTCCTGTGTAGCTCAGTTAGTAGAGAATGGCGCTTGCATCGCCAGGATAGTGGGTTTAATTCATGGGACCACCCATACATAACAAATGTATACAAGCATAACTATAATTTGGATAAAGGTGTCTGCTAAATGTCATATATTATAATAAAACATGTAAGTATTTAGATTCAGTGGGTTCAGTGCTCCTGTTTGGTTTGATATTCAACCCACAGGAATAGAGGACATTTTAAATGAGCTGCCTACACTACTTACACCTTAATATTCACTAGCTTCGTTAAAGCTCAATAGTTGGTATGAGGATATTCAAACCACAGGAGGTTGGTGGCACCTTAATTTGGGAGAATGGGCTCGGGGTAATGACTGGTTTCCAGGTGTTTGATGCCATTCCATTTGCTCCGTTCCAGCCATTATTATGAGCCGTCCACCCCTCAGCAGCCTCAAACAGTACATTAGCAATGTTGAATTTCTCAAATGTATCCTTACGTTCCCCCTTCATTGAGGTCTTCACTGATCTGTATGTGACTGGATAAATGAAGGCAATATTTCCATTATATCACGTACACCCATCAAAGCGTAGCAGATAAATTGTTAAAATCAGGGAATGCAGTAGGAAAGAAGCATTTGAAATGATTTGGAACTAGGCCCACACTCTCCCCCGTCTGTCCTTGTCTCCATGCTACAGCTACATGACTGAGAACGTGGTGCTGTTGATCACCGGTGTCCTGAAGCAGAGCTGCTGCCAAGGTGCCACCCACAGGGAATGTTTGACCAGATTGGCAGCAGTTGGAATCGCCCGTACCCCCGCTGAGCTCTACTGTGCCATCCTGGTTGACATATAAATACATACATTATATATATATATACATTATACACACTTTTGATTTTGAAAAACAAAAACAAAAAAAATATATATATATACTGCTCAAAAAAATAAAGGGAACACTTAAACAACACAATGTAACTCCAAGTCAATCACACTTCTGTGAAATCAAACTGTCCACTTAGGAAGCAACACTGATTGACAATAAATTTCACATGCTGTTGTGCAAATGGAATAGACAACAGGTGGAAATTATAGGCAATTAGCAAGACACCCCCAATAAAGGAGTGGTTCTGCAGGTGGGGACCACAGACCACTTCTCAGTTCCTATGCTTCCTGGCTGATGTTTTGGTCACTTTTGAATGCTGGCGGTGCTTTCACTCTAGTGGTAGCATGAGACGGAGTCTACAACCCACACAAGTGGCTCAGGTAGTGCAGCTCATCCAGGATGGCACATCAATGCGAGCTGTGGCAAGAAGGTTTGCTGTGTCTGTCAGCGTAGTGTCCAGAGCATGGAGGCGCTACCAGGAGACAGGCCAGTACATCAGGAGACGTGGAGGAGGCCGTAGGAGGGCAACAACCCAGCAGCAGGACCGCTACCTCCGCCTTTGTGCAAGGAGGAGCAGGAGGAGCACTGCCAGAGCCCTGCAAAATGACCTCCAGCAGGCCACAAATGTGCATGTGTCTGCTCAAATGGTCAGAAACAGACTCCATGAGGGTGGTATGAGGGCCCGACGTCCACAGGTGGGGGTTGTGCTTACAGCCCAACACCGTGCAGGACGTTTGGCATTTGCCAGAGAACACCAAGATTGGCAAATTCGCCACTGGCACCCTGTGCTCTTCACAGATGAAAGCAGGTTCACACTGAGCACGTGACAGACGTGACAGAGTCTGGAGACGCCGTGGAGAACGTTCTGCTGCCTGCAACATCCTCCAGCATGACCGGTTTGGCGGTGGGTCAGTCATGGTGTGGGGTGGCATTTCTTTGGGGGGCCGCACAGCCCTCCATGTGCTCGCCAGAGGTAGCCTGACTGCCATTAGGTACCGAGATGAGATCCTCAGACCCCTTGTGAGACCATATGCTGGTGCGGTTGGCCCTGGGTTCCTCCTAATGCAAGACAATGCTAGACCTCATGTGGCTGGAGTGTGTCAGCAGTTCCTGCAAGAGGAAGGCATTGACGCTATGGACTGGCCCGCCCGTTCCCCAGACCTGAATCCAATTGAGCACATCTGGGACATCATGTCTCGCTCCATCCACCAACGCCACGTTGCACCACAGACTGTCCAGGAGTTGGCGGATG
Organism: Salmo salar; assembly: GCF_965601325.2. Taxonomy (NCBI): domain Eukaryota; kingdom Metazoa; phylum Chordata; class Actinopteri; order Salmoniformes; family Salmonidae; genus Salmo; species Salmo salar. Next base: position 13,765,629 of record NC_138293.1, read on the forward strand.
CTTTAGTCCAGGTCTGGGAGGAGATCCCTCAGGTGACCATCCGCCACCTCATCAGGAGCATGCCCAGGCGTTGTAGGGAGGTCATACAGGCACGTGGAGGCCACACACACTACTGAGCCTCATTTTGACTTGTTTTAAGGACATTACATCAAAGTTGGATCATCATGTAGTGTGGTTTTCCACTTTAATTTTGAGTGTGACTCCAAATCCAAACCTCCATGGTTCGATAAATTCGATTTCCATTGATTATTTTTGTGTGATTTTGTTGTCAGCACATTCAACTATGTAAAGAAAAAAGTATTTAATAAGATTATTTCATTCATTCAGATCTAGGATGTGTTATTTTAGTGTTCCCTTTATTTTTTTGAGCAGTGTGTATATATAGGAAATGAAATCAAATCCCATTGCATGCTTCGTAAACAACAGGTGTAGACTAACAGTAAAATGCTTACTTATGGGTTGTTTATTAACAATGCAGAGTTAAAGATATTTTTTTTATAAAAAATTGAAATAGTGACACAAGGAATAAATACACAGTGAATAACAATGCCGAGTAAAAATAACATGGCTATATACAGGGAGTAGTACTGAGTCGATGTGCAGGGGTACTATGTAATTGAGGTAGGTAATTGAGGTACAGTGCCTTGCAAAAGTATTCATCCCCCTTGGAGTTTTTCCTATTTTGTTGCATTACAACCTGTAATTTAAATTGATTTTTATTTGGATTTCTTGTAATGGACATACACAAAATAGTCCAAATTGGTGAAGTGAAATGAAAAAAATTACTTGTTGAAAAAAATGATAAAAAATAACAAATGGAAAAGTGGTGTGTGCATATGTAATCACCCTCTTTGCTATGAAGCCTCTAAATAAGATTTGGTGAAACCAATTACCTTCAGAAGTCACATAATTAGTTAAATAAAGTCCACCTGTGTGCAATCTAAGAGTCTATCTGTCACATAATCTCAGTATATATACACCTGTTCTGAAAGTCCCCAGAGTCTGCAACACCACTTAGCAAGTGGCACCACCAAGCAAGCAGCACCATGAAGACCAAGGAGCTCTCCAAACAGGTCATGGACAAAGTTGTGGAGAAGTACAGATCAGGGTTGGGTTATAAAAAAATATCAGAAACTTTGAACATCCCATGAGTACCATTAAATCCATTATTAAAAATGGAAAGAATATGGCACAACAAGCCTGCCAAGAAAGGGTCACCCACCAAAACTCACAGACCAGGCAAGGAGGGCATTAATCAGGGAGACAACAAAGAGACCAAAGATAACCCTGAAGGAGCTGCAAAAGCTCCAAAGCAGAGATTGGAGTATCTGTCCATAGGACCACTTTAAGCCGTACACTCCAAAGAGCTAGGCTTTACGGAAGAGTGGCCAGAAAAAAAGCCATTGCTTAAAGAAAAAAATAAGCAAACACATTTTGGTGTTTGCCAAAAGGCATGTGGGAGACTCCCCAAACATTTGGAAGAAGGTACCCTGGTCAGATGAGACTAACATTGAGCTTTTTTGCCATCAAGGAAAAGGCTATGTCTGGTGCAAACCCAACACCTCTCATCACCCCGAGCACACCATCCCCACAGTGAAGCATGGTGGTGGCAGCATCATGCTGTGGGGATGTTTTTCATTGGCAGGGACTGGGAAACCGGTCAGAATTGAAGGAATGATGGATGGCGCTAAATACAGGGACAATCTTGAGGGAAACCTGTTTCAGTCTTCCAGAGATTTGAAACTGGGACGGAGGTTCCCCTTCCAGCAGGACAATGACCCTAAGCATACTGCTAAAGCAACACTCAAGTGGTTTAAGAGGAAACATTTAAATGTCTTGGAATGGCCTAGTCAAAGCCCAGACCTCAATCCAATTGAGAATCTGTGGTATGACTTAAAGATTGCTGTACACCAGCGGAACCCATCCAACTTGAAGGAGCTGGAGCAGTTTTGCATTGAAGAATGGGCAAAAATAGGTAGCTCAACAAAGTATTGACTTTGGGGGTTGAATAGTTATGCACGCAAGTTTTCAGTTTTTTTGTCTTATTTCTTGTTTGTTTCACAATAAAAAAGATTTTGCATCTTCAAAGTGGTAGGCATGTTGTGTAAATCAAATGATACAACCCTCCCAAAAATCTATTTTCATTCCAGGTTGTAAGGCAACAAAATAGGAAAAATGCCAAGTGGGTGAATACTTTCACAAGCCAACTGTAATAAATTAGCAAACATTTCTAAACCTGTTTTTGCTTTGTCATTATGGGGTATTGTGTGTAGATTGATGAGGGAAAAAAACTATTAAATACATTTTTGAATAAATGCTGTAACGTAACAAAATGTGAAAAAAGGCTGAATACTTTCCGAAGGCACTGTACATTTTCATTACCGTTATGTCTCAAGAGTAAGATTGACCTCATTCACAGTGATAGATATTAGGTCAACTTTTATTAAGACAGTAATTGAAAGTGCACAGCCTATGGACTTTGTTCGATGTCAGTCTTCATTGGAGACAACCTGTGCTGTAAGACATCTGCAAATCAGCTGGTGACTGGGCTGCATCACATCATGTACCCTGATAGAAACACTTCCATCATTGATCAGCTGATTTTCAACCAGGATCTCAGCGATCACTGCCTCATTGCCTGCGTCCGTTATGTGTCCGTGGTCAAATGACCACCATCATCACTGTCAAACGCTCCCTAAAATACTTCTTTCTAATCGACCTGGCCCGGGTATCCTGGAAGGATATTGACCTCATCCTGGAGGATGCCTGGTTGTTCTTTAAAAGTGCTTTCCTCACCATCTTAAATAAGCATGCCCCCTTTAAAAAAAATTGAACTAAGAACAGATATAGCCCTTGGTTCACTCCAGACTTGACTACCCTTGACCAGCATAAAAACATCCCGTGGCATACTGCACTAGCATCGAATAGTCTCCGCAATATGCAACTTTTCAGGGAAGTCAGGAACCAATATACACAGTCAGTTAGGAAAGCAAAGGCTAGCTTTTTCAAACAGAAATTTGCATCCTGCAGCACTAATTCCAAAACGTTTTGGAACACTGTAAAGTCCATGGAGAATAATAGCACCTCCTCCCAGCTGCCCACTGTATTGAGGCTAGGAAACACTGTCACCACCAATAAATCCACGATAATCAAGAAATTCAATGAGCATTTCTCTACGGATGGCCATGCTTCCACCTGGCTACCCCAACCCCGGCCAACAGCTCTGCACCCCCCGCAGCAACTGGCCTAAGCCCCCCCCCCCCCCACTTCTCCTTCACCCAAATCCAGACAGCTGATGTTCTGATAGAGCTGAAAAATCTGTATCCTTACAAATCTGTTGGGCTAGACAACCTGGACCCACTCTTCATAAAATTATCCACCGCCATTGTTGCAACCCCTATTACTAGTCTGTTCAACCTCTCTTTCATATCATCTGAGATTCCTAAAGATTGGAAAGCGGCCGCGGTCATCCCCCTCTTCAAAGCTGGAGACACTCTAGACCCAAACTGTTACAGACCTATATCCATCCTACCCTGCCTTTCTAATGTATTTGAAAGCCAAGTGAACAAACAGATCACCGACCATTTCGAAACCCACCGTACCTTCTCCGCTATGCAATTCCACAAATCTGATCTAAAAAAGTGGATATTCGTCAAATTCGTCATAATGAATGTATTATAACAGGTGAGTGTGTTACAGCCCTGAGTGTTCTACAAACCTGAGTGTTCTACAGACCTGAGTGTTCTACAGACCTGAGTGTGTTACAGCCCTGAGTGTTCTACAGCCCTGAGTGTTCTACAGACCTGAGTGTTCTACTGACCTGAGTGTGTTACAGCCCTGAGTGTTCTACAGCCTTGAGTGTTCTACAGACCTGAGTGTTCTACTGACCTGAGTGTGTTACAGCCCTGAATGTGCACCTGGACATTTGGGAATAAACACAGTTATTCAACTGCAATTGCAACCATTGTAAAGTACACAAATCTTATTTTAGTTAATCATTAGTATGCCTACACACATTATAAATGATACACGTATTTAAATAATATTTAATGCTTGTCAGTTAATGGAGAATTAAAACAGAAATGAAAATGTGTTTGCGCAAAACTCGTAACTCCATTATGACATATTTTCTTATAAAATAGCAATTACAGCTGCAGTACAAACCCCCTCTGGAAAAGCAAATAGCTGTCAGTCACAAATCCCACGCCCCAATGTCACCTCAACATCACCACAACATCAGCATAAAGCCATTATCACATGAAGAGATCCTTCTGTTTACAGTATGAACAGTATGCCGACTCTGAAAGTATTGTCTTGTATCGTATCCCTTCAATGGGATTTCTGCTGCTTGAAATGTAGAAATCAATCAATTCAGTGAGAGCCAGTCTACTCGGTTTATTCCAATGAAGCACAAACCAGGCTCCAGAAAAAAAAGTTTCCTATTTCTAAACTTTGAACTGAGCAAGGCAGTTCTTTGTTCCAAAGTTCAGTTCATGCCCAGAGGTCATTCCTAGATAATTATCTGCCACTCTACTCCCGTCAGCATTGCAGATGATGCATCTTAAGGCTTGTACAGTAGGACAGTGAGCCTCAGCTCCAGGTGTGAGGAGTGGCAGGGGTCTGGGTACAGAGGTTTAGCTGAGGGAATGAGAGCTTAAGCAGCCAAGATGGTATTTCCCACTGCTTTTAATAAGCACCTGTAGGAGGAATCATCATTTTACATCATCATTCTTGCAGCCTTTGAGATGATCAGGTTCAGGAGTCAGGACAAACATGAACCCCGAAATACTCAATGTAAAATGAAGCACAATCATCCAATGGTGACAAAAACTCAGATACCAGCACACCATTATAATAGAGTTGGATCTTATTCTGTATCTGGATACCTCTGGATACCTCCATTGCTGTCACGCCATGACAGCAATGGAGTTGGCAAGACAGCACAAAATGATCTGGGACTCAGGCTAATTGTTAGGCGGTCCATCTGAACCCTACTGACAATCTGACAGGTCCTTTATGAACCTAATATGCACTAGAAAGGGTCCATGGTGGTCTCGAAGTCACAAACGTGGTCATCTGTCCCTAGCACTTCTGGATTTCATTATGCACGGCCTCAAAATAAAAACAAAGCTGATTTGTCACGCGTCAAATACAACTGGTGTAGACTTTACAATGAAATGCTTACGAGCCCTTCCCAACGACGCAGAATAGAAACACTAGAGGAGTAAAACTAAATACACCAGAATGGAGTTCCAGTACCAGATCAATGTGGAGCTATATACAGGGAGAACCAGATCAATGTGGATCTATATACAGGGAGTACCAGATCAATGTGGAGCTATACACAGGGAGTACCAGATCAATGTGGAGCTATACACAGGGAGTACCAGTACCAGATATATGTGGAGCTATATACAGGGAGAACCAGTATCAGATCAATGAGGAGCTAAATACAGGGAGCACCAGATCAATGTGGAGCTATATACAGGGAGAACCAGTACCAGATCAATGTGGAGCTATATACAGGGAGAACCAGTACCACATCAATGTGGAGCTATATACAGGGAGTACAAGTACCAGATCAATGTGGAGCTATATACAGGGAGAACCAGTGCCAGATCAATGTGGAGCTATATACAGGGAGAACCAGTACCAGATCAATGTGGAGCTATATACAGGGAGAACCAGTACCAGGTCAATGTGGAGCTATATACAGGGAGTACCAGTACCAGATCAATGAGGAGCTATATACAGGGAGAACCAGATCAATGAGGAGCTATAAACCGGGAGAACCAATACCAGATCAATGTGGAGCTATATACAGGGAGATCCAGCACCAGATCAATGAAGAGCTAAATACAGGGAGAACCAGTACCAGATCAATGTGGAGCAATATACAGGGAGTACCAGTACCAGATCAACGTGGAGCTATATACAGGGAGTACCAGTACCAGATCAATGTGGAGCTATAAACAGGGAGTACCAGTACCAGATCAATGAGGAGGTAAATACAGTGAGTACCAGATCAATGTGGAGCTATATACAGGGAGTACCAGTACAAGATCAATGTGGAGCTATATACAGGGAGAACCAGTACCAGATCAATGTGCAGCTATAGAAAGGGAGTACCAGTACCAGATCAATGTGGAGCTATATACAGGGAGTACCAGATCAATGAGGAGCTATATACAGGGAGAACCAGTACCAGATCAATGTGGAGCTATATACAGGGAGTACCAGTACCAGATCAATGAGGAGCTATATACAGGGAGTACCAGATCAATGTGGCGCTATATACAGGGAGAACCAGTACCAGATCAATGAGGAGCTATATACAGGGAGTACCAGATCAATGTGGATCTATATACAGGGAGTACCAGTACCAGATCAATGAGGAGCTATATACAGGGAGTACCAGTACCAGATCAATGAGGAGCTATATACAGGGAGTACCAGATCAATGTGGAGCTATATACAGGGAGTACCAGTACCAGATCAATGTGGAGCTATATACAGGGAGAAACAGATCAATGTGGAGCTATATACAGGGAGTACCAGTACCAGATCAATGTGGAACTATATACAGGGAGAACCAGTACCAGATAAATGAGGAGGTAAATACAGGGAGTACAAGATCAATGTAGAGCTATATACAGGGAGAACCAGTACCAGATCAATGTGGAGCTATACACAGGGAGTACCAGTACCAGATCAATGTGGAGCTATATACAGGGAGTACCAGTACAAGATCAATGTGGAGCTATATACAGGGAGAACCAGTACCAGATCAATGTTCAGCTATAGAGAGGGAGAACAAGTACCAGATCAATGTGCAGCTATATACAGGGAGAACCAGTACCAGATCAATGTGCAGCTATAGAAAGGGAGTACCAGTACCAGATCAATGTGGAGCTTTATACAGGGAGTAACAGATCAATGAGGAGCTATATACAGGGAGTACCAGATCAATGAGGAGCTATATACAGGGAGTACCAGTACCAGATCAATGAGGAGCAATATACAGGGAGAACCAGATCAATGTGGTTCTATATACAGGGAGAACCAGTACCAAATCAATGAGGAGCTATATACAGGGAGTACCAGATCAATGTGGCGCTATATACAGGGAGAACCAGTACCAGATCAATGAGGAGCTATATACAGGGAGTACCAGATCAATGTGGATCTATATACAGGGAGTACCAGTACCAGATCAATGAGGAGCTATATACAGGGAGTACCAGTACCAGATCAATGTGGAGCTATATACAGGGAGTACCAGTACCAGATCAATGAGGAGGTATATACAGGGAGTACCAGATCAATGAGGAGCTATATACAGGGAGAACCAGTACCAGATCAATGTGGAGCTATATACAGGGAGTACCAGATCAATGTGGAGCTATATACAGGGAGTACCAGTACCAGATCAATGTGGAGCTATATGCAGTGAGAACCAGATCAATGTGGAGCTATATACAGGGAGTACCAGTACCAGATCAATGTGGAGCTATATACAGGGAGAACTAGATCAATGTGGAGCTATACACAGGGAGTACCAGATCAATGTGGAGCTATATACAGGGAGAACCAGTAACAGATCAATGTGGAGCAATATACAGGGAGTACCAGTACCAGATCAATGAGGAGCTATATACAGGGAGAACCAGATCAATGAGGAGCTATATACCGGGAGAACCAATATCAGATCAATGTGGAGCTATATACAGGGAGAACCAGTACCAGATCAATGAAGAGCTAAATACAGGTAGAACCAGTACCAGATCAATGTGGAGCAATATACAGGGAATACCAGTACCAGATCAACGTAGAGCTATATACAGGGAGTACCAGTACCAGATCAATGTGGAGCTATAAACAGGGAGTACCAGTACCAGATCAATGTGGAGCTATATACAGGGAGAACCAGTACCAGATCAATGAGGAGCTATATACAGGGAGAACCATTACCAGATCAATTTGGAGCAATATACAGGGATTACCAGTACAAGATCAATGTGGAGCTATATACAGGGAGAACCAGTACCAGATCAATGAGGAGCTATATACAGGGAGAACCATTACCAGATCAATGTGGAGCAATATACAGGGAGTACCAGTACCAGATATATGTGGAGCTATATACAGGGAGTACCAGTACTAGATCAATGTGGAGGTATATACAGGGAGAACCAGTACCAGATCAATGTGGAGCTATATACAGGGAGAACCAGTACCAGATCAATGTGGAGCAACTTACAGGGAGAACCAGTACCAGGTCAATGTGGAGCTATATACAGGGAGTGCCAGTACCAGATCAATGTGGAGCTATATACAGGGAGTATCAGTACCAGATCAATGTGGAGCTATGTACAGGGAGTACCAGATCAATGTGGAGCAATATACAGGGAGTACCAGTACCAGATATATGTGGAGCTATATACAGGGAGAACCAGTACCAGATCAATGAGGAGTTAAATACAGGGAGCACCAGATCAATGTGGAGCTATATACAGGGAGAACCAGTACCAGATCAATGTGGAGCTATATACAGGGAGTACCAGTACCAGATCAATGAGGAGATATATACAGGGAGAACCAGATCAATGAGGAGCTATATACCGGGAGAACCAATACCAGATCAATGTGGAGCTATATACAGGGAGAACCAGTACCAGATCAATGAAGAGCTAAATACAGGGAGAACCAGTACCAAATCAATGTGGAGCAATATACAGGGAGTACCAGTACCAGATCAACGTAGAGCTATATACAGGGAGTACCAGTACCAGATCAATGTGGAGCTATAAACAGGGAGTACCAGTACCAGATCAATGAAGAGCTAAATACAGGGAGAACCAGAACCAGATCAATGAGGAGCTATATACAGGGAGAACCATTACCAGATCAATGTGGAGCAATATACAGGGATTACCAGTACAAGATCAATGTGCAGCTATATACAGGGAGAACCAGTACCAGATCAATGTGCAGCTATAGAAAGGGAGTACCAGTACCGGATCAATGTGGAGCTATATACAGGGAGAACCAGATCAATGTGGAGCTATATACAGGGAGTACCAGTACCAGAACAATGTGGAGCTATATACAGGGAGTAACAGTACCAGATCAATGTGGAGCTATATACAGGGAGTCACAGTACCAGATATATGTGGAGCTATATACAGGGAGAACCAGTACCAGATAAATGAGGAGCTAAATACGGGGAGTACCAGATCAATGTGGAGCTATATACAGGGAGAACCAGTACCAGATCAATGTGGAGCTATATACAGGGAGAACCAGTACCAGATCAATGTGGAGCTATTTACAGGGAGAACCAGTACCAGGTCAATGTGGAGCTATATACAGGGAGTGCCAGTACCAGATCAATGTGGAGCTATATACAGGGAGTACCAGTACCAGATCAATGTGGAGCTATGTACAGGGAGTAGCAGATCAATGTGGAGCAAAATACAGGGAGTACCAGTACCAGATCAATGTGGAGCGATATACAGGGAGTACCAGTACCAGATATATGTGGAGCTATATCCAGGGAGAACCAGATCAATGAGGAGCTATATACCGGGAGAACCAATACCATATCAATGTGGAGCTATATACAGGGAGAACCAGTACCAGATCAATGAAGAGCTAAATACAGGGAGAACCAGTACCAGATCAATGTGGAGCAATATACAGGGAGTACCAGTACCAGATCAACGTGGAGCTATATACAGGGAGTACCAGTACCAGATCAATGTGGAGCTATAAACAGGGAGTACCAGTACCCGATCAATGTGGAGCTATATACAGGGAGAACCAGTACCAGATCAATGAGGAGCTATATACAGGGAGAACCAGTACCAGATCAATGAGGAGGTAAATACAGGGAGTACCAGATCAATGTGGAGCTATATTCAGGGAGTACCAGATCAATGAGGAGCTATATACAGGGAGAACCAGTACCAAATCAATGAGGAGGTAAATACAGGGAGTACAAGATCAATGTGGAGCTATATTCAGGGAGTACCAGATCAATGAGGAGCTATATACAGGGAGTACCAGTACCAGATCAATGAGGAGCTATATACAGGGAGTGCCAGTACCAGATCAATGAGGAGCGATATACAGGGAGAACCAGTACCAGATCAATGTGGAGATATATACATGGAGAACCAGTACCATGTCTATATGGAGCTATATACAGGTAATACCAGATCAATGAGGAGCTATATACAGGGAGAACCAGTACCAGATCAATATGGAGCTATATACAGGGAGAACCAGTACCAGATCAATGAGGAGCTATATACAGGGAGAGCCAGTACCAGATCAATGTGGAGCTATTTACAGGGAGAACCAGATCAATGAGGAGCTATATACAGGGAGTACTTGTACCGGATCAATGAGGAGCTATATACAGCGAGAACCAGTACCAGATCAATGAGGAGCTATATACAGGGAGTACCAGATCAACGTTGAGCTATATACAGGGAGTACCAGATCAATGTGGAGCTATATACAGGGAGAACCAGTACCAGATCAATGAAGAGCTAAATACAGGGAGAACCAGTACCAGATTAATGTGGAGCAATATACAGGGAGTACCAGTACCAGATCAACGTAGAGCCATATACAGGGAGTACCAGTTACAGATCAATGTGGAGCTATAAACAGGGAGTACCAGTACCAGATCAATGTGGAGCTATATACAGGGAGAACCAGTACCAGATCAATGAGGAGCTATATACAGGGAGAACCATTACCAGATCAATTTGGAGCAATATACAGGGATTACCAGTACAAGATCAATGTGGAGCTATATACAGGGAGAACCAGTACCAGATCAATGAAGAGCTAAATACAGGGAGAACCAGTACCAGATCAATGTGGAGCAATATACAGGGAGTACCAGTACCAGATCAACGTAGAGCTATATACAGGGAGTACCAGTACCAGATCAATGTGGAGCTATAAACAGGGAGTACCAGTACCAGATCAATAAAGAGCTAAATACAGGGAGAACCAGTACCAGATCAATGAGGAGCTATATACAGGGAGAACCATTACCAGATCAATGTGGAGCAATATACAGGGATTACCAGTACAAGATCAATGTGCAGCTATATACAGGGAGAACCAGTATCAGATCAATGTGCAGCTATAGAAAGGGAGTACCAGTACCAGATCAATGTGGAGCTATATACAGGGAGAACCAGATCAATGTGGAGCTATATACAGGGAGTACCAGTACCAGATCAATGTGAAGCTATATACAGGGAGTAACAGTACCTGATCAATGTGGAGCTATATACAGGGAGTCACAGTACCAGATATATGTGGAGCTATATACAGGGAGAACCAGTACCAGATCAATGATGAGCTAAATACGGGGAGTACCAGATCAATGTGGAGCTATATACAGGGAGAACCAGTACGAGATCAATGTGGAACTATATACAGGGAGAACCAGTACCAGATCAATGTGGAGCTATTTACAGGGAGTACCAGTACCAGATCAATGTGGAGCTATATACAGGGAGTACCAGTACCAGATATATGTGGAGCTATATACAGGGAGTACCAGTACCAGATCAATGTGGAGCTATATACAGGGAGAACCAGTACCAAATCAATGTGGAGCTATATACAGGGAGAACCAGTACCAGGTCAATGTGGAGCTATATACAGGGGGTACCAGTACCAGATCAATGAGGAGCTATATCTAGGGAGAACCAGATCAATGAGGAGCTATATACCGGGAGAACCAATACCATATCAATGTGGAGGTATATACAGGGAGAACCAGTACCAGATCAATGAAGAGCTAAATACAGGGAGAACCAGTACCAGATCAATGTGGAGCAATATACAGGGAGTACCAGTACCAGATCAACGTGGAGCTATATACAGGAAGTACCAGTACCAGATCAATGTGGAGCTATAAACAGGGAGTACCAGTACCCGATCAATGTGGAGCTATATACAGGGAGAACCAGTACCAGATCAATGAGGAGCTATATACAGGGAGAACCAGTACCAGATCAATTAGGAGGTAAATACAGGGAGTACCAGATCAATGTGGAGCTATATTCAGGGAGTACCAGATCAATGAGGAGCTATATACAGGGAGAACCAGTACCAGATCAATGAGGAGGTAAATACAGGGAGTACCAGATCAATGTGGAGCTATATTCAGGGAGTACCAGATCAATGAGGAGCTATATACAGGGAGTACCAGTACCAGATCAATGAGGAGCTATATACAGGGAGTGCCAGTACCAGATCAATGAGGAGCGATATACAGGGAGAACCAGTACCAGATCAATGTGGAGCTATATACATGGAGAACCAGTACCATGTCTATATGGAGCTATATACAGGTAATACCAGATCAATGAGGAGCTATATACAGGGAGAACCAGTACCAGATCAATGTGGAGCTATATACAGGGAGAACCAGTACCAGATCAATGAGGAGCTATATACAGGGAGAGCCAGTACCAGATCAATGTGGAGCTATTTACAGGGAGAACCAGATCAATGAGGAGCTATATACAGGGAGTACTTGTACCGGATCAATGAGGAGCTATATACAGGGAGAACCAGTACCAGATCAATGAGGAGCTATATACAGGGAGTACCAGATCAACGTTGAGCTATATACAGGGAGTACCAGATCAATGTGGAGCTAAATACAGGGAGAACCAGTATCAGATCAATGAAGAGCTAAATACAGGGAGAACCAGTACCAGATTAATGTGGAGCAATATACAGGGAGTACCAGTACCAGATCAACGTAGAGCCATATACAGGGACTACCAGTACCAGATCAATGTGGAGCTATAAACAGGGAGTACCAGTACCAGATCAATGTGGAGCTATATACAGGGAGAACAAGTACCAGATCAATGAGGAGCTATATACAGGGAGAACCATTACCAGATCAATTTGGAGCAATATACAGGGATTACCAGTACAAGATCAATGTGGAGCTATATACAGGGAGAACCAGTACCAGATCAATGAGGAGCTATATACAGGAAGAACCATTACCAGATCAATGTGGAGCAATATACAGGGAGTACCAGTACCAGATATATGTGGAGCTATATACAGGGAGTACCAGTACTAGATCAATGTGGAGCTATATACAGGGAGAACCAGTACCAGATCAATGTGGAGCTATATACAGGGAGAACCAGTACCAGATCAATGTGGAGCTACTTACAGGGAGAACCAGTACCAGGTCAATGTGGAGCTATATACAGGGAGTGCCAGTACCAGATCAATGTGGAGCTACATGCAGGGAGTATCAGTACCAGATCAATGTGGAGCAATATACAGGGAGTACCAGTACCAGATATATGTGGAGCTATATACAGGGAGAACCAGTACCAGATCAATGAGGAGTTAAATAAAGGGAGCACCAGATCAATGTGGAGCTATATACAGGGAGAACCAGCACCAGATCAATGTGGAGCTTTAAACAGGGAGAACCAGTACCAGATCAATGTGGAGCTATATACAGGGAGTACCAGTACCAGATCAATGAGGAACTATATACAGGGAGAACCAGATCAATGAGGAGCTATATACCGGGAGAACAGATACCAGATCAATGTGGAGCTATATACAGGGAGAACCAGTACCAGATCAATGAAGAGCTAAATACAGGGAGAACCAGTACCAGATCAATGTGGAGCAATATACAGGGAGTACCAGTACCAGATCAACGTAGAGCTATATACAGGGAGTACCAGTACCAGATCAATGTGGAGCTATAAACAGGGAGTACCAGTACCAGATCAATGTGGAGCTATATACAGGGAGAACCAGTACCAGATCAATGAGGAGCTATATACAGGGAGAACCATTACCAGATCAATGTGGAGCAATATACAGGGATTACCAGTACAAGATCAATGTGCAGCTATATACAGGGAGAACCAGTACCAGATCAATGTGCAGCTATAGAAAGGGAGTACCAGTACCAGATCAATGTGGAGCTATATACAGGGAGTACCAGATCAATGAGGAGCTATATACAGGGAGTACCAGATCAATGAGGAGCTATATACAGGGAGTACCAGTACCAGATCAATGAGGAGCAATATACAGGGAGAACCAGATCAATGTGGATCTATATACAGGGAGAACCAGTACCAGATCAATGTGGAGCTATATACAGGCAGTACCAGTACCAGATCAATGAGGAGCTATATACAGGGAGTACCAGATCAATGTGGCACTATATACAGGGAGAACCAGTACCAGATCAATGAGGAGCTATATACAGGGAGTACCAGTACCAGATCAATGTGGAGCTATATACAGGGAGTACCAGTACCAGATCAATGAGGAGCTATATACAGGGAGTACCAGATCAATGAGGAGCTATATACATGGAGAACCAGTCCCAGATCAATGTGGAGATATATTCAGGGAGTACCAGATCAATGTGGAGCTATATACAGGGAGTACCAGTACCAGATCAATTTGGAGCTATATACAGGGAGAATCAGATCAATGTGGAGCTATATACAGGGAGTACCAGTACCACATCAATGTGGAGCTATATACAGGGAGAACCAGTACCAGAACAATGAGGAGATAAATATAGGGAGTACCAGATCAATGTAGAGCTATATACAGGGAGTACCAGTACAAGATCAATATGGAGCTATATACAGGGAGAACCAGTACCAGATCAATGTTCAGCTATAGAGAGGGAGAATGAGTACCAGATCAATGTGCAGCTATATACAGGGAGAACCAGTACCAGATCAATGTGCAGCTATAGAAAGGGAGTACCAGTACTGGATCAATGTGGAGCTATATACAGGTAGTACCAGATCAATGAGGAGCTATATACAGGGAGTACCAGATCAATGAGGAGCTATATACAGGGAGTACCAGTACCAGATCAATGAGGATCAATATACAGGGAGAACCAGATCAATGTGGATGTATATACAGGGAGTACCAGTACCAGATCAATGTGGCGCTATATACAGGGAGAACCAGTACCAGATCAATGAGGAGCTATATACAGGGAGTACCAGATCAATGTGGCGCTATATACAGGGAGAACCAGTACCAGATCAATGAGGAGATATATACAGGGAGTACCAGTACCAGATCAATTTGGAGCTATATACAGGGAGTACCAGTACCAGATCAATGTGGAGCAATATACAGGGAGTACCAGTACCAGATATATGTGGAGCTATATACAGGGAGAACCAGTACCAGATCAATGTGGAGCTATATACAGGGAGAACCAGTACCAGATCAATGTGGAGCTATTTACAGGGAGAACCAGTACCAGGTCAATGTGGAGCTATATACAGGGAGTGCCAGTACCAGATCAATGTGGAGCTATATACAGGGAGTACCAGTACCAGATCAATGTGGAGCTATGTACAGGGAGTACCAGATCAATGTTGAGCAATATACAGGGAGTACCAGTACCAGATCAATGTGGAGCTATATACAGGGAGTACCAGTACCAGATATATGTGGAGCTATATACAGGGAGTACCAGTACTAGATCAATGTGGAGCTATATACAGGGAGAACCAGTACCAGATCAATGTGGAGCTATATACAGGGAGAACCAGTACCAAATCAATGTGGAGCTATATACAGGGAGAACCAGTACCACGTCAATGTGGAGCTATATACAGGGGGTACCAGTACCAGATCAATGAGGAGCTATATACAGGGAGAACCAGATCAATGAGGAGCTATATACCGGGAGAACCAATGCCATATCAATGTGGAGCTATATAGAGGGAGTACCAGTACCAGATCAATGTGGAGCTATATACAGGGAGTACCAGTACCAGATATTTGTGGAGCTATATACAGGGAGAACCAGTACCAGATCAATGAGGAGCTAAATACAGGGAGCACCAGATCAATGTGGAGCTATATACAGGGAGAACCAGTACCAGATCAATGTGGAGCTATATACAGGGAGAACCAGTACCAAATCAATGTGGAACTATATCCAGGGAGTACCAGTACCAGATCAATGTGGAGCAATATACAGGGAGAACCAGTACCAGATCAATGTGGAGCTATACACAGGGAGAACCAGTACCAGATCAATGTGGAGCTATATACAGGGAGAACCAGTACCAGGTCAATGTGGAGCTATATACAGGGAGTACCAGTACCAGATCAATGAGGAGCTATATACAGGGAGAACCAGATCAATGAGGAGCTATATACCGGGAGAACGAATACCAGATCAATGTGGAGCTATATACAGGGAGAACCAGTACCAGATCAATGAAGAGCTTAATACAGGGAGAACCAGTACCAGATCAATGTGGAGCAATATACAGGGAGTACCAGTACCAGATCAACGTGGAGCTATATACAGGGAGTACCAGATCAATGAGGAGCTATATACAGGGAGTACCAGATCAATGAGGAGCTATATACAGGGAGTACCAGTACCAGATATATGTGGAGCTATATACAGGGAGAACCAGTACCAGATCAATGAGGAGTTAAATACAGGGAGCACCAGATCAATGTGGAGCTATATACAGGGAGAACCAGTACCAGATCAATGTGGAGCTTTAAACAGGGAGAACCAGTACCAGATCAATGAGGAGCTATATACAGGGAGTACCAGATCAATGAGGAGCTATATACAGGGAGAACCAGTACCAGATCAATGTGGAGCTATATTGAGGGAGTACCAGATCAATGTGGAGCTATATACAGGGAGTACCAGTACCAGATTAATGTGGAGCTATATACAAGGAGTACCAGATCAATGTGGCGCTATATACAGGGAGAACCAGTACCAGATCAATGAGGAGCTATATACAGGGAGTACCAGATGAATAAGGATCTATATACAGGGAGTACCAGTACCAGATCAATGAGGAGCTAT
Organism: Salmo salar; assembly: GCF_965601325.2. Lineage (NCBI taxonomy): Eukaryota > Metazoa > Chordata > Actinopteri > Salmoniformes > Salmonidae > Salmo > Salmo salar. Next base: position 13,782,547 of record NC_138293.1, read on the forward strand.
ATACAGGGAGTACCAGTACCAGATCAATGTGGAGCTATATACAGGGAGAACCAGATCAATGTGGAGCTATATACAGGGAGAACCAGATCAATGTGGAGCTATATACAGGGAGTACCAGTACCAGATCAATTTGGAACTATATACAGGGAGTACCAGTACCAGATCAATGTGGAGCTATATACAGGTAAAACCAGTACCAGATCAATGAGGAGCTATATACAGGGAGTACCAGTACCAGATCAATGAGGAGCTATATACAGGGAGTACCAGTAACAGATCAATGTGGAGCTATATAAAGGGAGTACCAGATCAATGAGGAGATATATACAGGGAGTACCAGATCAATGTGGAGATATATACAGGGAGTACTATATAAATGTGGAGCTATATACAGGGAGTACCAGATCAATGAGGAGCTATATACAGGGAGAACCAGATCAATGTGGAGCTATATACAGGGAGTACCAGATCAATGTGGAGCTATACACAGGGAGTACCAGATAAATGTGGAGCTATATACAGGGAGAACCAGTACCAGATCAATGAAGAGCTAAATACAGGGAGAACCAGTACCAGATCAATGTGGAGCAATATACAGGGAGTACCAGTACCAGATCAATGTGGAGCTATATACAGGGAGTACCAGTACCAGATATATGTGGAGCTATATACAGGGAGAACCAGTACCAGATCAATGAGGAGCTAAATACAGGGAGTACCAGATCAATGTGGAGCTATATACAGGGAGAACCAGTACCAGATCAATGTGGAGCTATATACAGGGAGAACCAGTACCAGATCAATGTGGAGCTATGTACAGGGAGTACCAGATCAAAGTGGAACAATATACAGGGAGTACCAGTACCAGATATATGTGGAGCTATATACAGGGAGTACCAGTACTAGATCAATGTGGAGCTATATACAGGGAGAACCAGTACCAGATCAATGTGGAGCTATATACAGGGAGAACCAGTACCAAATCAATGTGGAGCTATATACAGGGAGAACCAGTACCACGTCAATGTGGAGCTATATACAGGGGGTACCAGTACCAGAACAATGAGGAGCTATATACAGGGAGAACCAGATCAATGAGGAGCTATATACCGGGAGAACCAATGCCATATCAATGTGGAGCTATATACAGGGAGTACCAGTACCAGATCAATGTGGAGCTATATACAGGGAGTACCAGTACCAGATATTTGTGGAGCTATATACAGGGAGAACCAGTACCAGATCAATGAGGAGCTAAATACAGGGAGCACCAGATCAATGTGGAGCTATATACAGGGAGAACCAGTACCAGATCAATGTGGAGCTATATACAGGGAGAACCAGTACCAGATCAATGTGGAACTATATCCAGGGAGTACCAGTACCAGATCAATGTGGAGCAATGTACAGGGAGAACCAGTACCAGATCAATGTGGAGCTATACACAGGGAGAACCAGTACCAGATCAATGTGGAGCTATATACAGGGAGAACCAGTACCAGGTCAATGTGGAGCTATATACAGGGAGTACCAGTACCAGATCAATGAGGAGCTATATACAGGGAGAACCAGATCAATGAGGAGCTATATACCGGGAGAACGAATACCAGATCAATGTGGAGCTATATACAGGGAGAACCAGTACCAGATCAATGAAGAGCTTAATACAGGGAGAACCAGTACCAGATCAATGTGGAGCAATATACAGGGAGTACCAGTACCAGATCAACGTGGAGCTATATACAGGGAGTACCAGATCAATGAGGAGCTATATACAGGGAGTACCAGATCAATGAGGAGCTATATACAGGGAGTACCAGTACCAGATCAATGAGGAGCAATATACAGGGGGAACCAGATCAATGTGGATCTATATACAGGGAGAACCAGTACCAGATCAATGTGGAGCTATATACAGGGAGTACCAGTACCAGATCAATGAGGAGCTATATACAGGGAGTACCAGATCAATGAGGAGCTATATACAGGGAGAACCAGTACCAGATCAATGTGGAGCTATATAGAGGGGGTACCAGATCAATGTGGAACTATATACAGGGAGTACCAGTACCAGATTAATGTGGAGCTATATACAAGGAGTACCAGATCAATGTGGCGCTATATACAGGGAGAACCAGTACCAGATCAATGAGGAGCTATATACAGGGAGTACCAGATGAATAAGGATCTATATACAGGGAGTACCAGTACCAGATCAATGAGGAGCTATATACAGGGAGTACCAGTACCAGATCAATGTGGAGCTATATACAGGGAGAACCAGATCAATGTGGAGCTATATACAGGGAGAACCAGATCAATGAGGAGCTATATACAGGCAGAAACAGATCAATGAGAGCTATATACAGGGAGAACTAGATCAATGTGGAGCTATATACAGGGAGTACCAGTACCAGATCAATTTGGAACTATATACAGGGAGTACCAGTACCAGATCAATGTGGAGCTATATACAGGTAAAACCAGTACCAGATCAATGAGGAGCTATAAACAGGGAGTACCAGTACCAGATCAATGAGGAGCTATATACAGGGAGTACCAGTACCAGATCAATGTGGAGCTATATAAAGGGAGTACCAGATCAATGAGGAGATATATACAGGGAGTACCAGATCAATGTGGAGATATATACAGGGAGTACTATATAAATGTGGAGCTATATACAGGGAGTACCAGATCAATGAGGAGCTATATACAGGGAGTACCAGATCAATGTGGAGCTATATACAGGGAGTACCAGATCAATGTGGAGCTATACAAAGGGAGAACCAGTACCAGATCAATGTGGAGCTATATACAGGGAGAACCAGTACCAGATCAATGTGGAGCTATGTACAGGGAGAACCAGTACCACGTCAATGTGGAGCTATATACAGGGGGTACCAGTACCAGATCAATGAGGAGCTATATACAGGGAGAACCAGTACCAGATCAATGTGGAGCTATATACAGGCAGAACCAGTACCAAATCAATGTGGAGCTATATACAGGGAGAACCAGTACCACGTCAATGTGGAGCTATATACAGGGGGTACCAGTACCAGATCAATGAGGACCTATATACAGGGAGTACCAGATCAATGAGGAGCAATATACAGGGAGTACCAGTACCAGATATATGTGGAGCTATATACAGGGAGTACCAGTACTAGATCAATGTGGAGCTATATACAGGGAGAACCAGTACCAGATCAATGTGGAGCTATATACAGGGAGAACCAGTACCAAATCAATGTGGAGCTATATACAGGGAGAACCAGTACCACGTCAATGTGGAGCTATATACAGGGGGTACCAGTACCAGATCAATGAGGAGCTATATACAGGGAGAACCAGATCAATGAGGAGCTATATACCGGGAGAACCAATGCCATATCAATGTGGAGCTATATACAGGGAGTACCAGTACCAGATCAATGTGGAGCTATATACAGGGAGTACCAGTACCAGATATTTGTGGAGCTATATACAGGGAGAACCAGTACCAGATCAATGAGGAGCTAAATACAGGGAGTACCAGATCAATGTGGAGCTATATACAGGGAGAACCAGTACCAGATCAATGTGGAGCTATATACAGGGAGAACCAGTACCAGATCAATGTGTAGCTATGTAAAGGGAGTACCAGATCAATGTGGAGCAATATACAGGGAGTACCAGTACCAGATATATGTGGAGCTATATACAGGGAGTACCAGTACTAGATCAATGTGGAGCTATAAACAGGGAGTACCAGTACCAGATCAATGAGGAGCTATATACAGGGAGTACCAGTACCAGATCAATGTGGAGCTATATAAAGGGAGTACCAGATCAATGAGGAGATATATACAGGGAGTACCAGATCAATGTGGAGATATATACAGGGAGTACTATATAAATGTGGAGCTATATACAGGGAGTACCAGATCAATGAGGAGCTATATACAGGGAGTACCAGATCAATGTGGAGCTATATACAGGGAGAACCAGTACCAGATCAATGTGGAGCTATATACAGGGAGAACCAGTACCAGATCAATGTGTAGCTATGTAAAGGGAGTACCAGATCAATGTGGAGCAATATACAGGGAGTACCAGTACCAGATATATGTGGAGCTATATACAGGGAGTACCAGTACTAGATCAATGTGGAGCTATAAACAGGGAGTACCAGTACCAGATCAATGAGGAGCTATATACAGGGAGTACCAGTACCAGATCAATGTGGAGCTATATAAAGGGAGTACCAGATCAATGAGGAGATATATACAGGGAGTACCAGATCAATGTGGAGATATATACAGGGAGTACTATATAAATGTGGAGCTATATACAGGGAGTACCAGATCAATGAGGAGCTATATACAGGGAGTACCAGATCAATGTGGAGCTATATACAGGGAGTACCAGATCAATGTGGAGGTATACAAAGGGAGAACCAGTACCAGATCAATGTGGAGCTATATACAGGGAGAACCAGTACCAGATCAATGTGGAGCTATGTACAGGGAGAACCAGTACCACGTCAATGTGGAGCTATATACAGGGGGTACCAGTACCAGATCAATGAGGAGCTATATACAGGGAGAACCAGTACCAGATCAATGTGGAGCTATATACAGGCAGAACCAGTACCAAATCAATGTGGAGCTATATACAGGGAGAACCAGTACCACGTCAATGTGGAGCTATATACAGGGTGTACCAGTACCAGATCAATGAGGACCTATATACAGGGAGTACCAGATCAATGAGGAGCAATATACAGGGAGTACCAGTACCAGATATATGTGGAGCTATATACAGGGAGTACCAGTACTAGATCAATGTGGAGCTATATACAGGGAGAACCAGTACCAGATCAATGTGGAGCTATATACAGGGAGAACCAGTACCAAATCAATGTGGAGCTATATACAGGGAGAACCAGTACCACGTCAATGTGGAGCTATATACAGGGGGTACCAGTACCAGATCAATGAGGAGCTATATACAGGGAGAACCAGATCAATGAGGAGCTATATACCGGGAGAACCAATGCCATATCAATGTGGAGCTATATACAGGGAGTACCAGTACCAGATCAATGTGGAGCTATATACAGGGAGTACCAGTACCAGATATTTGTGGAGCTATATACAGGGAGAACCAGTACCAGATCAATGAGGAGCTAAATACAGGGAGTACCAGATCAATGTGGAACTATATACAGGGAGAACCAGTACCAGATCAATGTGGAGCTATATACAGGGAGAACCAGTACCAGATCAATGTGTAGCTATGTAAAGGGAGTACCAGATCAATGTGGAGCAATATACAGGGAGTACCAGTACCAGATATATGTGGAGCTATATACAGGGAGTACCAGTACTAGATCAATGTGGAGCTATATACAGGGAGAACCAGTACCAGATCAATGTGGAGCTATATACAGGGAGAACCAGTACCAAATCAATGTGGAGCTATATACAGGGAGAACCAGTACCACGTCAATGTGGAGCTATATACAGGGGGTACCAGTACCAGATCAATGAGGAGCTATATACAGGGAGAACCAGATCAATGAGGAGCTATATACCGGGAGAACCAATGCCATATCAATGTGGAGCTATATACAGGGAGTACCAGTACTAGATCAATGTGGAGCTATATACAGGGAGTACCAGTACCAGATATTTGTGGAGCTATATACAGGGAGAACCAGTACCAGATCAATGAGGAGCTAAATACAGGGAGCACCAGATCAATGTGGAGCTATATACAGGGAGAACCAGTACCAGATCAATGTGGAGCTATATACAGGGAGAACCAGTACCAGATCAATGTGGAACTATATCCAGGGAGTACCAGTACCAGATCAATGTGGAGCAATATACAGGGAGAACCAGTACCAGATCAATGTGGAGCTATATACAGGGAGAACCAGTACCAGGTCAATGTGGAGCTATATACAGGGAGTACCAGTACCAGATCAATGAGGAGCTATATACAGGGAGAACCAGATCAATGAGGAGCATATATACCGGGAGAACCAATACCAGATCAATGTGGAGCTATATACAGGGAGAACAAGTACCAGATCAATGAAGAGCTTAATACAGGGAGAACCAGTACCAGATCAATGTGGAGCAATATACAGGGAGTACCAGTACCAGATCAACGTGGAGCTATATACAGGGAGACCCAGATCAATGAGGAGCTATATACAGGGAGTACCAGATCAATGAGGAGCTATATACAGGGAGTACCAGTACCAGATCAATGAGGAGCAATATACAGGGGGAACCAGATCAATGTGGATCTATATACAGGGAGAACCAGTACCAGATCAATGTGGAGCTATATACAGGGAGTACCAGTACCAGATCAATGAGGAGCTATATACAGGGAGTACCAGATCAATGAGGAGCTATATACAGGGAGAACCAGTACCAGATCAATGTGGAGCTATATTGAGGGAGTACCAGATCAATGTGGAACTATATACAGGGAGTACCAGTACCAGATTAATGTGGAGCTATATACAAGGAGTACCAGATCAATGTGGCGCTATATACAGGGAGAACCAGTACCAGATCAATGAGGAGCTATATACAGGGAGTACCAGATGAATAAGGATCTATATACAGGGAGTACCAGTACCAGATCAATGAGGAGCTATATACAGGGAGTACCAGTACCAGATCAATGTGGAGCTATATACAGGGAGAACCAGATCAATGTGGAGCTATATACAGGGAGAACCAGATCAATGAGGAGCTATATACAGGCAGAAACAGATCAATGAGGAGCTATATACAGGGAGAACTAGATCAATGTGGAGCTATATACAGGGAGAACCAGTACCAGATCAATGTGGAACTATATCCAGGGAGTACCAGTACCAGATCAATGTGGAGCAATATACAGGGAGAACCAGTACCAGATCAATGTGGAGCTATACACAGGGAGAACCAGTACCAGATCAATGTGGAGCTATATACAGGGAGAACCAGTACCAGGTCAATGTGGAGCTATATACAGGGAGTACCAGTACCAGATCAATGAGGAGCTATATACAGGGAGAACCAGATCAATGAGGAGCTATATACCGGGAGAACCAATACCAGATCAATGTGGAGCTATATACAGGGAGAACCAGTACCAGATCAATGAAGAGCTTAATACAGGGAGAACCAGTACCTGATCAATGTGGAGCAATATACAGGGAGTACCAGTACCAGATCAACGTGGAGCTATATACAGGGAGACCCAGATCAATGAGGAGCTATATACAGGGAGTACCAGATCAATGAGGAGCTATATACAGGGAGTACCAGTACCAGATCAATGAGGAGCAATATACAGGGGGAACCAGATCAATGTGGATCTATATACAGGGAGAACCAGTACCAGATCAATGTGGAGCTATATACAGGGAGTACCAGTACCAGATCAATGAGGAGCTATATACAGGGAGTACCAGATCAATGAGGAGCTATATACAGGGAGAACCAGTACCAGATCAATGTGGAGCTATATTGAGGGAGTACCAGATCAATATGGAACTATATACATGGAGTACCAGTACCAGATTAATGTGGAGCTATATACAAGGAGTACCAGATCAATGTGGCGCTATATACAGGGAGAACCAGTACCAGATCAATGAGGAGCTATATACAGGGAGTACCAGATGAATAAGGATCTATATACAGGGAGTACCAGTACCAGATCAATGAGGAGCTATATACAGGGAGTACCAGTACCAGATCAATGTGGAGCTATATACAGGGAGAACCAGATCAATGTGGAGCTATATACAGGGAGAACCAGATCAATGAGGAGCTATATACAGGCAGAAACAGATCAATGAGGAGCTATATACAGGGAGAACTAGATCAATGTGGAGCTATATACAGGGAGTACCAGTACCAGATCAATTTGGAACTATATACAGGGAGTACCAGTACCAGATCAATGTGGAGCTATATACAGGTAAAACCAGTACCAGATCAATGAGGAGCTATATACAGGGAGTACCAGTACCAGATCAATGAGGAGCTATATACAGGGAGTACCAGTACCAGATCAATGTGGAGCTATATAAAGGGAGTACCAGATCAATGAGGAGATATATACAGGGAGTACCAGATCAATGTGGAGATATATACAGGGAGTGCTATATAAATGTGGAGCTATATACAGGGAGTACCAGATCAATGAGGAGCTATATACAGGGAGTACCAGATCAATGTGGAGCTATATACAGGGAGTACCAGATCAATGTGGAGCTATACACAGGGAGAACCAGTACCAGATCAATGTGGAGCTATATACAGGGAGAACCAGTACCAGATCAATGTGGAGCTATGTACAGGGAGAACCAGTACCACGTCAATGTGGAGCTATATACAGGGGGTACCAGTACCAGATCAATGAGGAGCTATATACAGGGAGAACCATTACCAGATCAATGTGGAGCTATATACAGGGAGAACCAGTACCAAATCAATGTGGAGCTATATACAGGGAGAACCAGTACCACGTCAATGTGGAGCTATATACAGGGGGTACCAGTACCAGATCAATGAGGACCTATATACAGGGAGTACCAGATCAATGAGGAGCAATATACAGGGAGTACCAGTACCAGATATATGTGGAGCTATATACAGGGAGTACCAGTACTAGATCAATGTGGAGCTATATACAGGGAGAACCAGTACCAGATCAATGTGGTGCTATATACAGGGAGAACCAGTACCAAATCAATGTGGAGCTATATACAGGGAGAACCAGTACCACGTCAATGTGGAGCTATATACAGGGGGTACCAGTACCAGATCAATGAGGAGCTATATACAGGGAGAACCAGATCAATGAGGAGCTATATACCGGGAGAACCAATGCCATATCAATGTGGAGCTATATACAGGGAGTACCAGTACCAGATCAATGTGGAGCTATATACAGGGAGTACCAGTACCAGATATTTGTGGAGCTATATACAGGGAGAACCAGTACCAGATCAATGAGGAGCTAAATACAGGGAGTACCAGATCAATGTGGAGCTATATACAGGGAGAACCAGTACCAGATCAATGTGGAGCTATATACAGGGAGAACCAGTACCAGATCAATGTGGAGCTATGTACAGGGAGTACCAGATCAATGTGGAGCAATATACAGGGAGTACCAGTACCAGATATATGTGGAGCTATATACAGGGAGTACCAGTACTAGATCAATGTGGAGCTATATACAGGGAGAACCAGTACCAGATCAATGTGGAGCTATATACAGGGAGAACCAGTACCAAATCAATGTGGAGCTATATACAGGGAGAACCAGTACCACGTCAATGTGGAGCTATATACAGGGGGTACCAGTACCAGATCAATGAGGAGCTATATACAGGGAGAACCAGATCAATGAGGAGCTATATACCGGGAGAACCAATGCCATATCAATGTGGAGCTATATACAGGGAGTACCAGTACCAGATAAATGTGGAGCTATATACAGGGAGTACCAGTACCAGATATTTGTGGAGCTATATACAGGGAGAACCAGTACCAGATCAATGAGGAGCTAAATACAGGGAGCACCAGATCAATGTGGAGCTATATACAGGGAGAACCAGTACCAGATCAATGTGGAGCTATATACAGGGAGAACCAGTACCAGATCAATGTGGAACTATATCCAGGGACTACCAGTACCAGATCAATGTGGAGCAATATACAGGGAGAACCAGTACCAGATCAATGTGGAGCTATACACAGGGAGAACCAGTACCAGATCAATGTGGAGCTATATACAAGGAGTACCAGATCAATGTGGCGCTATATACAGGGAGAACCAGTACCAGATCAATGAGGAGCTATATACAGGGAGTACCAGATGAATAAGGATCTATATACAGGGAGTACCAGTACCAGATCAATGAGGAGCTATATACAGGGAGTACCAGTACCAGATCAATGTGGAGCTATATACAGGGAGAACCAGATCAATGTGGAGCTATATACAGGGAGAACCAGATCAATGAGGAGCTATATACAGGCAGAAACAGATCAATGAGGAGCTATATACAGGGAGAACTAGATCAATGTGGAGCTATATACAGGGAGTACCAGTACCAGATCAATTTGGAACTATATACAGGGAGTACCAGTACCAGATCAATGTGGAGCTATATACAGGTAAAACCAGTACCATATCAATGAGGAGCTATATACAGGGAGTACCAGTACCAGATCAATGAGGAGCTATATACAGGGAGTACCAGTACCAGATCAATGTGGAGCTATATAAAGGGAGTACCAGATCAATGAGGAGATATATACAGGGAGTACCAGATCAATGTGGAGATATATACAGGGAGTACTATATAAATGTGGAGCTATATACAGGGAGTACCAGATCAATGAGGAGCTATATACAGGGAGTACCAGATCAATGTGGAGCTATATACAGGGAGTACCAGATCAATGTGGAGCTATACACAGGGAGAACCAGTACCAGATCAATGTGGAGCTATATACAGGGAGAACCAGTACCAGATCAATGTGGAGCTATGTACAGGGAGAACCAGTACCACGTCAATGTGGAGCTATATACAGGGGGTACCAGTACCAGATCAATGAGGAGCTATATACAGGGAGAACCAGTACCAGATCAATGTGGAGCTATATACAGGGAGAACCAGTACCAAATCAATGTGGAGCTATATACAGGGAGAACCAGTACCACGTCAATGTGGAGCTATATACAGGGGGTACCAGTACCAGATCAATGAGGACCTATATACAGGGAGTACCAGATCAATGAGGAGCAATATACAGGGAGTACCAGTACCAGATATATGTGGAGCTATATACAGGGAGTACCAGTACTAGATCAATGTGGAGCTATATACAGGGAGAACCAGTACCAGATCAATGTGGTGCTATATACAGGGAGAACCAGTACCAAATCAATGTGGAGCTATATACAGGGAGAACCAGTACCACGTCAATGTGGAGCTATATACAGGGGGTACCAGTACCAGATCAATGAGGAGCTATATACAGGGAGAACCAGATCAATGAGGAGCTATATACCGGGAGAACCAATGCCATATCAATGTGGAGCTATATACAGGGAGTACCAGTACCAGATCAATGTGGAGCTATATACAGGGAGTACCAGTACCAGATATTTGTGGAGCTATATACAGGGAGAACCAGTACCAGATCAATGAGGAGCTAAATACAGGGAGTACCAGATCAATGTGGAGCTATATACAGGGAGAACCAGTACCAGATCAATGTGGAGCTATATACAGGGAGAACCAGTACCAGATCAATGTGGAGCTATGTACAGGGAGTACCAGATCAATGTGGAGCAATATACAGGGAGTACCAGTACCAGATATATGTGGAGCTATATACAGGGAGTACCAGTACTAGATCAATGTGGAGCTATATACAGGGAGAACCAGTACCAGATCAATGTGGAGCTATATACAGGGAGAACCAGTACCAAATCAATGTGGAGCTATATACAGGGAGAACCAGTACCACGTCAATGTGGAGCTATATACAGGGGGTACCAGTACCAGATCAATGAGGAGCTATATACAGGGAGAACCAGATCAATGAGGAGCTATATACCGGGAGAACCAATGCCATATCAATGTGGAGCTATATACAGGGAGTACCAGTACCAGATAAATGTGGAGCTATATACAGGGAGTACCAGTACCAGATATTTGTGGAGCTATATACAGGGAGAACCAGTACCAGATCAATGAGGAGCTAAATACAGGGAGCACCAGATCAATGTGGAGCTATATACAGGGAGAACCAGTACCAGATCAATGTGGAGCTATATACAGGGAGAACCAGTACCAGATCAATGTGGAACTATATCCAGGGACTACCAGTACCAGATCAATGTGGAGCAATATACAGGGAGAACCAGTACCAGATCAATGTGGAGCTATACACAGGGAGAACCAGTACCAGATCAATGTGGAGCTATATACAGGGAGAACCAGTACCAGGTCAATGTGGAGCTATATACAGGGAGTACCAGTACCAGATCAATGAGGAGCTATATACAGGGAGAACCAGATCAATGAAAAGCTATATACCGGGAGAACGAATACCAGATCAATGTGGAGCTATATACAGGGAGAACCAGTACCAGATCAATGAAGAGCTTAATACAGGGAGAACCAGTACCAGATCAATGTGGAGCAATATACAGGGAGTACCAGTACCAGATCAACGTGGAGCTATATACAGGGAGACCCAGATCAATGAGGAGCTATATACAGGGAGTACCAGATCAATGAGGAGCTATAATCAGGGAGTACCAGTACCAGATCAATGAGGAGCAATATACAGGGGGAACCAGATCAATGTGGATCTATATACAGGGAGAACCAGTACCAGATCAATGTGGAGCTATATACAGGGAGTACCAGTACCAGATCAATGAGGAGCTATATACAGGGAGTACCAGTACCAGATCAATGAGGAGCTATATACAGGGAGTACCAGTACCAGATCAATGTGGAGCTATATAAAGGGAGTACCAGATCAATGAGGAGATATATACAGGGAGTACCAGATCAATGTGGAGATATATACAGGGAGTACTATATAAATGTGGAGCTATATACAGGGAGTACCAGATCAATGAGGAGCTATATACAGGGAGTACCAGATCAATGTGGAGCTATATACAGGGAGTACCAGATCAATGTGGAGCTATACACAGGGAGAACCAGTACCAGATCAATGTGGAGCTATATACAGGGAGAACCAGTACCAGATCAATGTGGAGCTATGTACAGGGAAAACCAGTACCACGTCAATGTGGAGCTATATACAGGGGGTACCAGTACCAGATCAATGAGGAGCTATATACAGGGAGAACCAGTACCAGATCAATGTGGAGCTATATACAGGGAGAACCAGTACCAAATCAATGTGGAGCTATATACAGGGAGAACCAGTACCACGTCAATGTGGAGCTATATACAGGGGGTACCAGTACCAGATCAATGAGGACCTATATACAGGGAGTACCAGATCAATGAGGAGCAATATACAGGGAGTACCAGTACCAGATATATGTGGAGCTATATACAGGGAGTACCAGTACTAGATCAATGTGGAGCTATATACAGGGAGAACCAGTACCAGATCAATGTGGTGCTATATACAGGGAGAACCAGTACCAAATCAATGTGGAGCTATATACAGGGAGAACCAGTACCACGTCAATGTGGAGCTATATACAGGGGGTACCAGTACCAGATCAATGAGGAGCTATATACAGGGAGAACCAGATCAATGAGGAGCTATATACCGGGAGAACCAATGCCATATCAATGTGGAGCTATATACAGGGAGTACCAGTACCAGATCAATGTGGAGCTATATACAGGGAGTACCAGTACCAGATATTTGTGGAGCTATATACAGGGAGAACCAGTACCAGATCAATGAGGAGCTAAATACAGGGAGTACCAGATCAATGTGGAGCTATATACAGGGAGAACCAGTACCAGATCAATGTGGAGCTATATACAGGGAGAACCAGTACCAGATCAATGTGGAGCTATGTACAGGGAGTACCAGATCAATGTGGAGCAATATACAGGGAGTACCAGTACCAGATATATGTGGAGCTATATACAGGGAGTACCAGTACTAGATCAATGTGGAGCTATATACAGGGAGAACCAGTACCAGATCAATGTGGAGCTATATACAGGGAGAACCAGTACCAAATCAATGTGGAGCTATATACAGGGAGAACCAGTACCACGTCAATGTGGAGCTATATACAGGGGGTACCAGTACCAGATCAATGAGGAGCTATATACAGGGAGAACCAGATCAATGAGGAGCTATATACCGGGAGAACCAATGCCATATCAATGTGGAGCTATATACAGGGAGTACCAGTACCAGATAAATGTGGAGCTATATACAGGGAGTACCAGTACCAGATATTTGTGGAGCTATATACAGGGAGAACCAGTACCAGATCAATGAGGAGCTAAATACAGGGAGCACCAGATCAATGTGGAGCTATATACAGGGAGTACCAGTACCAGATATATGTGGAGCTATATACAGGGAGTACCAGTACTAGATCAATGTGGAGCTATATACAGGGAGAACCAGTACCAGATCAATGTGGAGCTATATACAGGGAGAACCAGTACCAAATCAATGTCGAGCTATATACAGGGAGAACCAGTACCACGTCAATGTGGAGCTATATACAGGGGGTACCAGTACCAGATCAATGAGGAGCTATATACAGGGAGAACCAGATCAATGAGGAGCTATATACCGGGAGAACCAATGCCATATCAATGTGGAGCTATATACAGGGAGTACCAGTACCAGATCAATGTGGAGCTATATACAGGGAGTACCAGTACCAGATATTTGTGGAGCTATATACAGGGAGAACCAGTACCAGATCAATGAGGAGCTAAATACAGGGAGCACCAGATCAATGTGGAGCTATATACAGGGAGAACCAGTACCAGATCAATGTGGAGCTATATACAGGGAGAACCAGTACCAGATCAATGTGGAACTATATCCAGGGAGTACCAGTACCAGATCAATGTGGAGCAATATACAGGGAGAACCAGTACCAGATCAATGTGCAGCTATAGAAAGGGAGTACCAGTACCAGATCAATGTGGAGCTATATACAGGGAGTACCAGTACCAGATCAATGTGGAGCTATATACAGGGAGTACCAGTACCAGATCAATGTGGAGCTATATACAGGGAGAACCAGTACCAGGTCAATGTGGAGCTATATACAGGGAGTACCAGTACCAGATCAATGAGGAGCTATATACAGGGAGAACCAGATCAATGAGGAGCTATATACCGGGAGAACCAATACCAGATCAATGTGGAGCTATATACAGGGAGAACCAGTACCAGATCAATGAAGAGCTAAATACAGGGAGAACCAGTACCAGATCAATGTGGAGCAATATACAGGGAGTACCAGTACCAGATCAACGTGGAGCTATATACAGGGAGTACCAGATCAATGAGGAGCTATATATAGGGAGTACCAGATCACTGAGGAGCTATATACAGGGAGTACCAGTACCAGATCAATGAGGAGCAATATACAGGGGGAACCAGATCAATGTGGATCTATATACAGGGAGAACCAGTACCAGATCAATGTGGAGCTATATACAGGGAGTACCAGTACCAGATCAATGAGGAGCTATATACAGGGAGTACCAGATCAATGAGGAGCTATATACAGGGAGAACCAGTACCAGATCAATGTGGAGCTATATTGAGGGAGTACCAGATCAATGTGGAGCTATATACAAGGAGTACCAGTACCAGATTAATGTGGAGCTATATACAAGGAGTACCAGATCAATGTGGCGCTATATACAGGGAGAACCAGTACCAGATCAATGAGGAGCTATATACAGGGAGTACCAGATGAATAAGGATCTATATACAGGGAGTACCAGTACCAGATCAATGTGGAGCTATATACAGGGAGAACCAGGTCAATGTGTAGCTATATACAGGGAGAACCAGATCAATGAGGAGCTATATACGGGCAGAAACAGATCAATGAGGAGCTATATACAGGGAGAACTAGATCAATGTGGAGCTATATACAGGGAGTACCAGTACCAGATCAATTTGGAACTATATACAGGGAGTACCAGTACCAGATCAATGTGGAGCTATATACAGGTAAAACCAGTACCAGATCAATGAGGAGCTATATACAGGGAGTACAAGTACCAGATCAATGAGGAGCTATATACAGGGAGTACCAGTACCAGATCAATGTGGAGCTATATAAAGGGAGTACCAGATCAATGAGGAGATATATACAGGGAGTACTATATAAATGTGGAGCTATATACAGGGAGTACCAGATCAATGAGGAGCTATATACCGGGAGAACCAATATCAGATCAATGTGGAGCTATATACAGGGAGAACCAGTACCAGATCAATGTGGAGCTATATACAGGGAGAACCAGTACCAGATCAATGTGGAGCTATGTACAGGGAGTACCAGATCAATGTGGAGCAATATACAGGGAGTACCAGTACCAGATATATGTGGAGCTATATACAGGGAGAACCAGTACCAGATCAATGAGGAGTTAAATACAGGGAGCACCAGATCAATGTGGAGCTATATACAGGGAGAACCAGTACCAGATCAATGTGGAGCTTTAAACAGGGAGAACCAGTACCAGATCAATGTGGAGCTATATACAGGGAGTACCAGTACCAGATCAATGAGGAGCTATATACAGGGAGAACCAGATCAATGAGGAGCTATATACCGGGAGAACCAATATCAGATCAATGTGGAGCTATATACAGGGAGAACCAGTACCAGCTCAATGAAGAGCTAAATACAGGGAGAACCAGTACCAGATCAATGTGGAGCAATATACAGGGAGTACCAGTACCAGATCAACGTAGAGCTATATACAGGGAGTACCAGTACCAGATCAATGTGGAGCTATAAACAGGGAGTACCAGTACCAGATCAATGTGGAGCTATATACAGGGAGAACCAGTACCAGATCAATGAGGAGCTATATACAGGGAGAACCATTACCAGATCAATTTGGAGCAATATACAGGGAGTACCAGTACCAGATATATGTGGAGCTATATACAGGGAGTACCAGTACCAGATCAATGTGGAGCTATATACAGGGAGAACCAGTACTAGATCAATGTGGAGGTATATACAGGGAGAACCAGTACCAGATCAATGTGGAGCTATATACAGGGAGAACCAGTACCAGATCAATGTGGAGCAACTTACAGGGAGAACCAGTACCAGGTCAATGTGGAGCTATATACAGGGAGTATCAGTACCAGATCAATGTGGAGCTATGTACAGGGAGTACCAGATCAATGTGGAGCAATATACAGGGAGTACCAGTACCAGATATATGTGGAGCTATATACAGGGAGAACCAGTACCAGATCAATGAGGAGTTAAATACAGGGTGCACCAGATCAATGTGGAGCTATATACAGGGAGAACCAGTACCAGATCAATGTGGAGCTTTAAACAGGGAGAACCAGTACCAGATCAATTGGGAGCTATATACAGGGAGTACCAGTACCAGATCAATGAGGAGATATATACAGGGAGAACCAGATCAATGAGGAGCTATATACCGGGAGAACCAATACCAGATCAATGTGGAGCTATATACAGGGAGAACCAGTACCAGATCAATGAAGAGCTAAATACAGGGAGAACCAGTACCAGATCAATGTGGAGCAATATACAGGGATTACCAGTACCAGATCAACGTAGAGCAATATACAGGGATTACCAGTACAAGATCAATGTGGAGCTATATACAGGGAGAAACAGTACCAGATCAATGTGCAGCTATAGAAAGGGAGTACCAGTACCAGATCAATGTGGAGCTATATACAGGGAGTACCAGATCAATGAGGAGCTATATACAGGGAGTACCAGAACAATGAGGAGCTATATAGAGGGAGTACCAGTACCAGATCAATGAGGAGCAATATACAGGGAGAACCAGATCAATGTGGATCTATATACAGGGAGAACCAGTACCAGATCAATGTGGAGCTATATACAGGGAGTACCAGTACCAGATCAATGAGGAGCTATATACAGGGTGTACCAGATCAATGTGGCGCTATATACAGGGAGAACCAGTACCAGATCAATGAGGAGCTATATACAGGGAGTACCAGTACCAGATCAATGTGGAGCTATATACAGGGAGTACCAGTACCAGATCAATGAGGAGCTATATACAGGGAGTACCAGATCAATGAGGAGCTATATACATGGAGAACCAGTCCCAGATCAATGTGGAGATATATTCAGGGAGTACCAGATCAACGTGGAGCTATATACAGGGAGTACCAGTACCAGATCAATTTGGAGCTATATACAGGGAGAATCAGATCAATGTGGAGCTATATACAGGGAGTACCAGTACCAGATAAATGTGGAGCTATATACAGGGAGAACCAGTACCAGAACAATGAGGAGATAAATACAGGGAGTACCAGATCAATGTAGAGCTATATACAGGGAGTACCAGTACAAGATCAATGTGGAGCTATATACAGGGAGAACCAGTACCAGATCAATGTTCAGGTATAGAGAGGGAGAATGAGTACCAGATCAATGTGCAGCTATATACAGGGAGAACCAGTACCAGATCAATGTGCAGCTATAGAAAGGGAGTACCAGTACCAGATCAATGTGGAGCTATATACAGGTAGTACCAGATCAATGAGGAGCTATATACAGGGAGTACCAGATCAATGAGGAGCTATATACAGGGAGTACCAGTACCAGATCAATGAGGATCAATATACAGGGAGAACCAGATCAATGTGGATCTATATACAGGGAGAACCAGTACCAGATCAATGAGGAGCTATATGCAGGGAGAACCAGTACCTGATCAATGTGGAGCTATATACAGGGAGTACCAGATCAATGTGGAGCTATATACAGGGAGTACCAGTACCAGATCAATGTGGAGCTATATACAGGGAGTACCAGTACCAGATCAATGTGGAGCTATATACAGGGAGTACCAGTACCAGATGAATGTGGAGCTATATACAGGGAGTCACAGTACCAGATATATGTGGAGCTATATACAGGGAGAACCAGTACCAGATCAATGAGGAGCTAAATACGGGGAGTACCAGATCAATGTGGAGCTATATACAGGGAGAACCAGTACCAGATCAATGTGGAGCTATTTACAGGGAGAACCAGTACCAGGTCAATGTGGAGCTATATACAGGGAGTGCCAGTACCAGATCAATGTGGAGCTATATACAGGGAGTACCAGTACCAGATCAATGTGGAGCTATGTACAGGGAGTACCAGATCAATGTGGAGCAATATACAGGGAGTACCAGTACCAGATCAATGTGGAGCTATATACAGGGAGAACCAGTACCAGATATATGTGGAGCTATATACAGGGAGTACCAGTACTAGATCAATGTGGAGCTATATACAGGGAGAACCAGTACCAGATCAATGTGGAGCTATATACAGGGAGAACCAGTACCAAATCAATGT
This sequence comes from Salmo salar, assembly GCF_965601325.2. NCBI lineage: Eukaryota > Metazoa > Chordata > Actinopteri > Salmoniformes > Salmonidae > Salmo > Salmo salar. Next base: position 13,801,681 of record NC_138293.1, read on the forward strand.
GGAGCTATATACAGGGAGAACCAGTACCAGGTCAATGTGGAGCTATATACAGGGGGTACCAGTACCAAATCAATGTGGAGCTATATACAGGGAAAACCAGTACCACGTCAAAGTGGAGCTATATACAGGGGGTACCAGTACCAGATCAATGAGGAGCTATAATCAGGGAGAACCAGATCAATGAGGAGCTATATACCGGGAGAACCAATACCATATCAATGTGGAGCTATATACAGGGAGAACCAGTACCAGATCAATGAAGAGCTAAATACAGGGAGAACCAGTACCAGATCAATGTGGAGCAATATACAGGGAGTACCAGTACCAGATCAACGTGGAGCTATATACAGGGAGTACCAGTACCAGATCAATGTGGAGCTATAAACAGGGAGTACCAGTACCCGATCAATGTGGAGCTATATACAGGGAGAACCAGTACCAGATCAATGAGGAGCTATATACAGGGAGAACCAGTACCAGATCAATGAGGAGGTAAATACAGGGAGTACCAGATCAATGTGGAGCTATATTCAGGGAGTACCAGATCAATGAGGAGCTATATACAGGGAGAACCAGTACCAGATCAATGAGGAGGTAAATACAGGGAGTACCAGATCAATGTGGAGCTATATTCAGGGAGTACCAGATCAATGAGGAGCTATATACAGGGAGTACCAGTACCAGATCAATGAGAAGCTATATACAGGGAGTGCCAGGACCAGATCAATGAGGAGCGATATACAGGGAGAACCAGTACCAGATCAATGTGGAGCTATATACATGGAGAACCAGTACCAGATCTATATGGAGCTATATACAGGTAATACCAGATCAATGAGGAGCTATATACAGGGAGAACCAGTACCAGATCAATGTGGAGCTATATACAGGGAGAACCAGTACCAGATCAATGAGGAGCTATATACAGGGAGAGCCAGTACCAGATCAATGTGGAGCTATTTACAGGGAGAACCAGATCAATGAGGAGCTATATACAGGGAGTACTTGTACCGGATCAATGAGGAGCTATATACAGGGAGAACCAGTACCAGATCAATGAGGAGCTATATACAGGGAGAACCAGTACCAGATCAATGAGGAGCTATATACAGGGAGAGCCAGTACCAGATCAATGTGGAGCTATTTACAGGGAGAACCAGATCAATGAGGAGCTATATACAGGGAGTACTTGTACCGGATCAATGAGGAGCTATATACAGGGAGAACCAGTACCAGATCAATGAGGAGCTATATACAGGGAGTACCAGATAAACGTTGAGCTATATACAGGGAGTACCAGATCAATGTGGAGCAATATACAGGGAGTACCAGTACCAGATCAACGTAGAGCTATATACAGGGAGTACCAGTACCAGATCAATGTGGAGCTATAAACAGGGAGTACCAGTACCAGATCAATGTGGAGCTATATACAGGGAGAACCAGTACCAGATCAATGAGGAGCTATATACAGGGAGAAACATTACCAGATCAATGTGGAGCAATATACAGGGAGAACCAGTACCAGATCAATGTGTAGCTTTAAACAGGGAGAACCAGTACCAGATCAATGTGGAGCTATATACAGGGAGTACCAGTACCAGATCAATGAAGAGCTAAATACAGGGAGAACCAGTACCAGATCAATGTGGAGCAATATACAGGGAGTACCAGTACCAGATCAACGTAGAGCTATATACAGGGAGTACCAGTACCAGATCAATGTGGAGCTATAAACAGGGAGTACCAGTACCAGATCAATGTGGAGCTATATACAGGGAGAACCAGTACCAGATCAATGAGGAGCTATATACAGGGAGAACCATTACCAGATCAATGTGGAGCAATATACAGGGATTACCAGTACAAGATCAATGTGGAGCTATATACAGGGAGAACCAGTACGAGATCAATGTGCAGCTATAGAAAGGGAGTACCAGTACCAGATCAATATGGAGCTATATACAGGGAGTACCAGATCAATGAGGAGCTATATACAGGGAGTACCAGATCAATGAGGAGCTATATACAGGGAGTACCAGTACCAGATCAATGAGGAGCAATATACAGGGAGAACCAGATCAATGGGGATCTATATACAGGGAGAACCAGTACCAGATCAATGTGGAGCTATATACAGGGAGTACCAGTACCAGATCAATGAGGAGCTATATACAGGGAGTACCAGATCAATGTGGCGCTATATACAGGGAGAACCAGTACCAGATCAATGAGGAGCTATATACAGGGAGTACCAGTACCAGATCAATGTGGAGCTATATACAGGGAGTACCAGTACCAGATCAATGAGGAGCTATATACAGGGAGTACCAGATCAATGAGGAGCAATATACATGGAGAACCAGTCCCAGATCAATGTGGAGATATATTCAGGGAGTACCAGATCAATGTGGAGCTATATACAGGGAGTACCAGTACCAGATCAATTTGGAGCTATATACAGGGAGAATCAGATCAATGTGGAGCTATATACAGGGAGTACCAGTACCAGATCAATGTGGAGCTATATACAGGGAGAACCAGTACCAGAACATTGAGGAGATAAATACAGGGAGTACCAGATCAATGTAGAGCTATATACAGGGAGTACCAGTACAAGATCAATGTGGAGCTATATACAGGGAGTACCAGTACCAGATCAATGTGGAGCTATATACAGGGAGTACCAGTACCAGATCAATGTGGAGCTATATACAGGGAGTCACAGTACCAGATATATGTGGAGCTATATACAGGGAGAACCAGTACCAGATCAATGTGGAGCTATTTACAGGGAGAACCAGTACCAGGTCAATGTGGAGCTATATACAGGGAGTGCCAGTACCAGATCAATGTGGAGCTATTTACAGGGAGTACCAGTACCAGATCAATGTGGAGCTATGTACAGGGAGTACCAGATCAATGTGGAGCAATATACAGGGAGTACCAGTAAAAGATCAATGTGGAGCTATATACAGGGAGTACCAGTACCAGATATATGTGGAGCTATATACAGGGAGTACCAGTACTAGATCAATGTGGAGCTATATACAGGGGGTACCAGTACCAGATCAATGAGGAGCTATATCCAGGGAGAACCAGATCAATGAGGAGCTATATACCGGGAGAACCAATACCATATCAATGTGGAGCTATATACAGGGAGAACCAGTACCAGATCAATGAAGAGCTAAATACAGGGAGAACCAGTACCAGATCAATGTGGAGCAATATACAGGGAGTACCAGTACCAGATCAACGTGGAGCTATAAACAGGGAGTACCAGTACCCGATCAATGAGGAGCTATATACAGGGAGAACCAGTACCCGATCAATGTGGAGCTATATACAGGGAGAACCAGTACCAGATCAATGAGGAGCTATATACAGGGAGAACCAGTACCAGATCAATGAGGAGGTAAATACAGGGAGTACCAGATCAATGTGGAGCTATATTCAGGGAGTACCAGATCAATGAGGAGCTATATACAGGGAGAACCAGCACCAGATCAATGAGGAGGTAAATACAGGGAGTACCAGATCAATGTGGAGCTATATTCAGGGAGTACCAGATCAATGAGGAGCTATATACAGGGAGTACCAGTACCAGATCAATGAGGAGCTATATACAGGGAGTGCCAGTACCAGATCAATGAGGAGCGATATACAGGGAGAACCAGTACCAGATCAATGTGGAGCTATATACATGGAGAACCAGTACCAGATCTATATGGAGCTATATACAGGTAATACCAGATCAATGAGGAGCTATATACAGGGAGAACCAGTACCAGATCAATGTGGAGCTATATACAGGGAGAACCAGTACAAAATCAATGAGGAGCTATATACAGGGAGAACCAGTACCAGATCAATGTGGAGCTATTTACAGGGAGAACCAGATCAATGAGGAGCTATATACAGGGAGTACTTGTACCGGATCAATGAGGAGCTATATACAGGGAGAACCAGTACCAGATCAATGAGGAGCTATATACAGGGAGTACCAGATCAACATTGAGCTATATACAGGGAGTACCAGATCAATGTGGAGCTATATACAGGGAGAACCAGTACCAGATCAATGAAGAGCTAAATACAGGGAGAACCAGTACCAGATCAATGTGGAGCAATATACAGGGAGTACCAGTACCAGATCAACGTAGAGCTATATACAGGGAGAACCAGTACCAGATCAATGAGGAGCTATATACAGGGAGAACCATTACCAGATCAATTTGGAGCAATATACAGGGATTACCAGTACAAGATCAATGTGGAGCTATATACAGGGAGGACCAGTACCAGATCAATGTGGAGCTATATACAGGGAGAACCAGTACCAGATCAATTTGGAGCTACTTACAGGGAGAACCAGTACCAGGTCAATGTGGAGCTATATACAGGGAGTGCCAGTACCAGATCAATGTGGAGCTATATACAGGGAGTATCAGTATCAGATCAATGTGGAGCTATGTACAGGGAGTACCAGATCAATGTGGAGCAATATACAGGGAGTACCAGTACCAGATATATGTGGAGCTATATACAGGGAGAACCATTACCAGATCAATGAGGAGTTAAATACAGGGAGCACCAGATCAATGTGGAGCTATATACAGGGAGAACCAGTACCAGATCAATGTGGAGCTTTAAACAGGGAGAGCCAGTACCAGATCAATGTGGAGCTATATACAGGGAGTACCAGTACCAGATCAATGAGGAGCTATATACAGGGAGAACCAGATCAATGAGGAGCTATATACCGAGAGAACCAATACCAGATCAATGTGGAGCTATATACAGGGAGAACCAGTACCAGATCAATGAAGAGCTAAATACAGGGAGAACCAGTACCAGATCAATGTGGAGCAATATACAGGGAGTACCAGTACCAGATCAACGTAGAGCTATATACAGGGAGTACCAGTACCAGATCAATGTGGAGCTATAAACAGGGAGTACCAGTACCAGATCAATGTGGAGCTATATACAGGGAGAACCAGTACCAGATCAATGAGGAGCTATATACAGGGAGAACCATTACCAGATCAATGTGGAGCAATATACAGGGATTACCAGTACAAGATCAATGTGGAGCTATATACAGGGAGAACCAGTACCAGATCAATGTGCAGCTATAGAAAGGGAGTACCAGTACCAGATCAATGTGGAGCTATATACAGGGAGTACCAGATCAATGAGGAGCTATATACAGGGAGTACCAGTACCAGATCAATGAGGAGCAATATACAGGGAGAACCAGATCAATGTGGATCTATATACAGGGAGAACCAGTACCAGATCAATGTGGAGCTATATACAGGGAGTACCAGTACCAGATCAATGAGGAGCTATATACAGGGAATACCAGATCAATGTGGCGCTATATACAGGGAGAACCAGTACCAGATCAATGAGGAGCTATATACAGGGAGTACCAGTACCAGATCAATGTGGAGCTATATACAGGGAGTACCAGTACCAGATCAATGAGGAGCTATATACAGGGAGAGACAGATCAATGAGGAGCTATATACATGGAGAACCAGTCCCAGATCAATGTGGAGATATATTCAGGGAGTACCAGATCAATGTGGAGCTAAATACAGGGAGTACCAGTACCAGATCAATTTGGAGCTATATACAGGGAGAATCAGATCAATGTGGAGCTATATACAGGGAGTACCAGTACCAGATCAATGTGGAGCTATATACAGGGAGAACCAGTACCAGAACAATGAGGAGATAAATATAGGGAATACCAGATCAATGTAGAGCTATATACAGGGAGTACCAGTACAAGATCAATATGGAGCTATATACAGGGAGAACCAGTACCAGATCAATGTTCAGCTATAGAGAGGGAGAATGAGTACCAAAACAATGTGCAGCTATATACAGGGAGAACCAGTACCAGATCAATGTGCAGCTATAGAAAGGGAGTACCAGTACCAGATCAATGTGGAGCTATATACAGGTAGTACCAGATCAATGAGGAGCTATATACAGGGAGTACCAGATCAATGAGGAGCTATATACAGGGAGTACCAGTACCAGATCAATGAGGATCAATATACAGGGAGAACCAGATCAATGTGGATCTATACACAGGGAGAACCAGTACCAGATCAATGTGGAGCTATATACAGGGAGTACCAGTACCAGATCAATGAGGAGCTATATAAAGGGAGTACCAGATCAATGTGGCGCTATATACAGGGAGAACCAGTACCAGATCAATGAGGAGCTATATACAGGGAGAACCAGATCAATGTGGCGCTATATACAGGGAGAACCAGTACCAGATCAATGAGGAGCTATATACAGGGAGTACCAGTACCAGATCAATGTGGAGCTATATACAGGGAGTACCAGTACCAGATCAATGAGGAGCTATATACAGGGAGTACCAGATCAATGAGGAGCTATATACAGGGAGAACCAGTCCCAGATCAATGTGGAGATATATTCAGGGAGTACCAGATCAATGTGGAGCTATATACAGGGAGTACCAGTACCAGATCAATTTGGAGCTATATACAGGGAGAATCAGATCAATGTGGAGCTATATACAGGGAGTACCAGTACCAGATCAATGTGGAGCTATATACAGGGAGAACCAGTACCAGAACAATGTGCAGCTATATACAGGGAGTAACAGTACCAGATCAATGAGGATCAATATACAGGGAGTACCAGATCAATGTGGAGCTATATACAGGGAGAACCAGTACCAGATCAATGTGCAGCTATAGAAAGGGAGTACCAGTACCAGATCAATGTGGAGCTATATACAGTGAGTACCAGATCAATGAGGAGCTATATACAGGAAGTACCAGTACCAGATCAATGAGGAGCAATATACAGGGAGAACCAGATCAATGTGGATCTATATACAGGGAGAACCAGTACCAGATCAATGTGGAGCTATATACAGGGAGTACCAGTACCAGATCAATGAGGAGCTATATTCAGGGAGTACCAGATCAATGTGGCGCTATATACAGGGAGAACCAGTACCAGATCAATGAGGAGCTATATACAGGGAGTACCAGTACCAGATCAATGTGGAGCTATATACAGGGAGTACCAGTACCAGATCAATGAGGAGCTATATACAGGGAGAGACAGATCAATGAGGAGCTATATACATGGAGAACCAGTCCCAGATCAATGTGGAGATATATTCAGGGAGTACCAGATCAATGTGGAGCTATATACAGGGAGTACCAGTACCAGATCAATTTGGAGCTATATACAGGGAGAATCAGATCAATGTGGAGCTATATACAGGGAGTACCAGTACCAGATCAATGTGGAGCTATATACAGGGAGAACCAGTACCAGAACAATGAGGAGATAAATATAGGGAGTACCAGATCAATGTAGAGCTATATACAGGGAGTACCAGTACAAGATCAATATGGAGCTATATACAGGGAGAACCAGTACCAGATCAATGTTCAGCTATAGAGAGGGAGAATGAGTACCAGATCAATGTGCAGCTATATACAGGGAGAACCAGTACCAGATCAATGTGCAGCTATAGAAAGGGAGTACCAGTACCAGATCAATGTGGAGCTATATACAGGTAGTACCAGATCAATGAGGAGCTATATACAGGGAGTACCAGATCAATGAGGAGCTATATACAGGGAGTACCAGTACCAGATCAATGAGGATCAATATACAGGGAGAACCAGATCAATGTGGATCTATATACAGGGAGAACCAGTACCAGATCAATGTGGAGCTATATACAGGGAGTACCAGTACCAGATCAATGAGGAGCTATATACAGGGAGTACCAGATCAATGTGGCGCTATATACAGGGAGAACCAGTACCAGATCAATGAGGAGCTATATACAGGGAGAACCAGATCAATGTGGCGCTATATACAGGGAGAACCAGTACCAGATCAATGAGGAGCTATATACAGGGAGTACCAGTACCAGATCAATGTGGAGCTATATACAGGGAGTACCAGTACCAGATCAATGAGGAGCTATATACAGGGAGTACCAGATCAATGAGGAGCTATATACATGGAGAACCAGTCCTAGATCAATGTGGAGATATATTCAGGGAGTACCAGATCAATGTGGAGCTATATACAGGGAGTACCAGTACCAGATCAATTTGGAGCTATATACAGGGAGAATCAGATCAATGTGGAGCTATATACAGGGAGTACCAGTACCAGATCAATGTGGAGCTATATACAGGGAGAACCAGTACCAGAACAATGAGGAGATAAATACAGGGAGTACCAGATCAATGTAGAGCTATATAGAGGGAGTACCAGTACAAGATAAATATGGAGCTATATACAGGGAGAACCAGTACCAGATCAATGTTCAGCTATAGAGAGGGAGAATGAGTACCAGATCAATGTGCAGCTATATACAGGGAGAACCAGTACCAGATCAATGTGCAGCTATATACAGGGAGTAACAGTACCAGATCAATGAGGATCAATATACAGGGAGTACCAGATCAATGTGGAGCTATATACAGGGAGAACCAGTACCAGATCAATGTGGAGCTATATACAGGGAGAACCAGTACCAGATCAATGTGGAGCTATTTACAGGGAGAACCAGTACCAGGTCAATGTGGAGCTATATACAGGGAGTGCCAGTACCAGATCAATGTGGAGCTATATACAGGGAGTACCAGTACCAGATCAATGTGGAGCTATGTACAAGGAGTACCAGATCAATGTGGAGCAATATACAGGGAGTACCAGATCAATGAGGAGCTATATACCGGGAGAACCAATGCCATATCAATGTGGAGCTATATACAGGGAGAACCAGTACCAGATCAATGAAGAGCTAAATACAGGGAGAACCAGTACCAGATCAATGTGGAGCAATATACAGGGAGTACCAGTACCAGATCAACGTGGAGCTATATACAGGGAATACCAGTACCAGATCAATGTGGAGCTATAAACAGGGAGTACCAGTACCCGATCAATGTGGAGCTATATACAGGGAGAACCAGTACCAGATCAATGAGGAGCTATATACAGGGAGAACCAGTACCATATCAATGAGGAGGTAAATACAGGGAGTACCAGATAAATGTGGAGCTATATTCAGTGAGTACCAGATCAATGAGGAGCTATATACAGGGAGAACCAGTACCAGATCAATGAGGAGGTAAATACAGGGAGTACCAGATCAATGTGGAGCTATATTCAGGGAGTACCAGATCAATGAGGAGCTATATACAGGGAGTACCAGTACCAGATCAATGAGGAGCTATATACAGGGAGTACCAGTACCAGATCAATGTGGAGCTATATACAGGGAGTACCAGTACCAGATCAATGAGGAGCTATATACAGGGAGAACCAGATCAATGAGGAGCTATATACCGGGAGAACCAATGCCATATCAATGTGGAGCTATATACAGGGAGAACCAGTACCAGATCAATGAAGAGCTAAATACAGGGAGAACCAGTACCAGATCAATGTGGAGCAATATACAGGGAGTACCAGTACCAGATCAACGTGGAGCTATATACAGGGAATACCAGTACCAGATCAATGTGGAGCTATAAACAGGGAGTACCTGTACCCGATCAATGTGGAGCTATATATAGGGAGAACCAGTACCAGATCAATGAGGAGCTATATACAGGGAGAACCAGTACCATATCAATGAGGAGGTAAATACAGGGAGTACCAGATAAATGTGGAGCTATATTCAGGGAGTACCAGATCAATGAGGAGCTATATATAGGGAGAACCAGTACCAGATCAATGAGGAGGTAAATACAGGGAGTACCAGATCAATGTGGAGCTATATTCAGGGAGTACCAGATCAATGAGGAGCTATATACAGGGAGTACCAGTACCAGATCAATGAGGAGCTATATACAGGGAGTACCAGTACCAGATCAATGTGGAGCTATATACAGGGAGTACCAGATCAATGAGGAGCTATATACAGGGAGTACCAGATCAATGTGGAGCTATATACAGGGAGTACCAGATCAATGTGGAGCTATACACAGGGAGAACCAGTACCAGATCAATGAAGAGCTAAATACAGGGAGAACCAGTACCAGATCAATGTGGAGCAATATACAGGGAGTACCAGTACCAGATCAATGTGGAGGTATATACAGGGAGAACCAGTACCATATCAATGTGGAGCTATATACAGGGAGAACCAGTACCAGATCAATATGGAGCTATATACAGGGAGTACCAGATCAATGTGGAGCTATATACAGGGAGAACCAGTACCAGATCAATGTGGAGCTATATACAGGGAGTGCCAGTACCAGATCAATGAGGAGCGATATACAGGGAGAACCAGTACCAGATCAATGTGGAGCTATATACATGGAGAACCAGTACCAGATCTATATGGAGCTATATACAGGTAATACCAGATCAATGAGGAGCTATATACAGGGAGAACCAGTACCAGATCAATGTGGAGCTATATACAGGGAGAACCAGTACCAGATCAATGAGGAGCTATATACAGGGAGAGCCAGTACCAGATCAATGTGGAGCTATTTACAGGGAGAACCAGATCAATGAGGAGCTATATACAGGGAGTACTTGTACCCGATCAATGAGGAGCTATATACAGGGAGAACCAGTACCAGATCAATGAGGAGCTATATACAGGGAGTACCAGATCAACGTTGAGCTATATACAGGGAGTACCAGATCAATGTGGAGCTATATACAGGGAGAACCAGTACCAGATCAATGAAGAGCTAAATACAGGGAGAACCAGTACCAGATCAATGTGGAGCAATATACAGGGAGAACCAGTACCAGATCAATGTGGAGCTATATACAGGGAGTACCAGATCAATGAGGAGCAATATACAGGGAATACCAGTACCAGATCAATGTGGAGCTCCATACAGGGAGTACCAGATCAATGAGGAGCTATATACAGGGTGTACCAGATTATTGAGGAGCTATATGCAGGGAGTACCAGTATCAGATCAATGAGGAGCTATATACAGGGAGTACCAGTACCAGATCAATGTGGAGCTACATACAGGGAGTACTAGTACCAGATCAATGTGGAGCTACATACAGGGAGTACCAGATCAATGTGGAGCTACATACAGGGAGTACTAGTACCAGATCAATGTGGAGCTATATACAGGGAGTACCAGATCAATGTGGAGCTACATACAGGGAGTACCAGATCAATGTGGAGCTACATACAGGGAGTACCAGATCAATGTGGAGCTACATACAGGGAGTACTAGTACCAGATCAATGTGGAGCTATATACAGGGAGTACCAGATCAATGTGGAGCTACATACAGGGAGAACCAGATCAATGTGGAGCTACATACAGGGAGTACCAGTACCAGATCAATGAGGAACGCGGTATTTTAGGTAGATATGTACATGATGGCAGAGTAAATAAGAATAGATAATAATAAAAGTACAGTACAGTACCAAAAAAAAAAAATGCATGAAAAAATTAGATTAAATGTATGTATTCACTACTGTAAGTCGCTCTGGATAAGAGTGTCTGCTAAAATGACTAAAATGTAAAAAAAAAATTAAAAAAATGTACAAGTAAAATAAAAACAGAGTAGCAGCAGCAAATTATGAGTGTAAAAGTGTGTGTGTAATGTATGTGTGTTTGTTTCTTGTCTGTATGCTTGTGTGTGTGCATATGTTGCGTACAGTGAGGGAAAAAAGTATCCCCTGCTGATTTTGTACGTTTGCCCACTGACAAAGAAATGATCAGTGTACAATTTTAATGGTAGGTTTATTTGAACAGTGAGAGACAGAATAACAACAAAAATATCGAGAAAAACGCATGTCAAAAATGTTATAAATTGATTCGCATTTTAATGAGGGAAATAAATATTTGACACCCTCTCAATCAGAAAGATTTCTGGCTCCCAGGTGTCTTTTATACAGGTAACAAGCTGAGATTAGGAGCACACTCTTAAAGGGTGTGCTCCTAACCGCAGCTTGTTACCTGTATAAAAGACACCTGTCCACAGAAGCAATCAATCAATCAGATTCCAAACTCTCCACCATGGCCAAGACCAAAGAGCTCTCCAAGGATGTCAGGAACAAGATTGTAGACCTACACAAGGCTGGAATGGGCTACAAGACCATCGCCAAGCAGCTTGGTGAGAAGGTGACAACATTTGGTGCGATTATTCGCAAATGGAAGAAACACAAAAGAACTGTCAATATCCCTCGGCCTGGGGCTCCATGCAAGAGTTGCAATGAGCATGAGAACGGTGAGGAATCAGCCCAGAACTACACGGGAGGATCTTGTCATTGATCTCAAGGCATCTGGGACCATAGTCACCAAGAAAACAATTGGTAACACACTACGCCGTGAAGGACTGAAATCCTGCAGAGCCCGCAAGGTCCCCCTGCACAAGAATACATATACATGCCCGTCTGAAGTTTGCCAATGAACATCTGAATGATTCAGAGGACAACTGGTGAAAGTGTTGTGGTCAGATGAGACCAAAATGGAGCTCTTTGGCATCAACTCAACTCGCCGTGTTTGGAGGAGGAGGAATGCTGCCTATGACCCCAAGAACACCATCTCCACCGTCAAACATGGAGGTGGAAACATTATGCTTTGGGGGTGTTTTTCTGCTAAGGGGACAGGACAACTTCACTGCATCATTTGACGGGGCTATGTACTGTCAAATCTTGGGTGAGAACCTCCTTCCCTCTGCCAGGGCATTGAAAAAGGGTCGTGGATGGGTATTCCAGCATGACAATGACCCAAAACACACGGCCAAGGCAACAAAGGAGTGGCTCAAGAAGAAGCACACTAAGGTCCTGGAGTGGCCTAGCCAGTCTCCAGACCTTAATCCCATAGAAAATCTGTGGAGGGAGCTCAAGGTTCGAGTTGCCAAACATCAGCCTCGAAACCTTAATGACTTGGAGAAGATCTGCAAAGAGGAGTGGGACAAAATCCCTCCTGAGATGTGTGCAAACTTGGTGGCCAACTACTTGAAACGTCTGACCTCTGTGATTGCCAACAAGGGTTTTGCCACCAAGTACTAAGTCATGTTTTGCAGAGGGGTCAAATACTTATTTGGTCCCAGCTGCCTTGAGATCATTGACAAGATCCTCCCGTGTAGTTCTGGGCTGATTCCTCACCGTTCTCATGCTCATTGCAACTCTTGCATGGAGCCCCAGGCCGAGGGATATTGACAGTTCTTTTGTGTTTCTTCCATTTGCGAATAATCGCACCAAATGTTGTCACCTTCTCACCAAGCTGCTTGGCGATGGTCTTGTAGCCCATTCCAGCCTTGTGTAGGTCTACAATCTTGTTCCTGACATCCTTGGAGAGCTCTTTGGTCTTGGCCATGGTGGAGAGTTTGGAATCTGATTGATTGATTGCTTCTGTGGACAGGTGTCTTTTATACAGGTAACAAGCTGCGGTTAGGAGCACACCCTTTAAGAGTGTGCTCCTAATCTCAGCTCGTTACCTGTATAAAAGACACCTGGGAGCCAGAAATCTTTCTGATTGAGAGGGGGTCAAATACTTATTTCCCTCATTAAAATGCAAATCAATTTATAACATTTTTGACATGCATTTTTCTGGATTTTTTTGTTGTTATTCTGTCTCTCACTGTTCATATAAACCTACCATTAAAATGATAGACTGATCATTTCTTGGTAAGTGGGCAAACGTACAAAATCAGCAGGGGATCAAATACTTTTTTCCCCCACTGTATGTGAATGTGTTGGGCTTTTGTGTGGGAGTGTCAGAAGTCAGCCTGTTGGTCCTGTTGACACTGACTGAGGTTCCTCATCTTCACCAGTAGAGGGCGTCTCCTCTCACACCTACAGTACTAGTGCAGGTCCAGTACAGATCTGTCTGAAGAATTGACACAGGATGGAAAAAAGTCACGAGGATTGTCGACTATACAATATGATTTGACGACATAGGTGTTCAAACGTGGTTCTGGGAAGCTGCAGGATGTCAGGCTGTTGTTTCAGCCCAGCTTTGGCACACTTGATACAGACTCATGATGGTTGTCGTACAGAGTATTACATTCCATGGAAAAACAATTGCAATGTTCTAGAATTATCGGGTACTACTGTGCTTGTATCATTTATGCACTATTTTGTGACAAAATCATGAATTATTGTGGATGATATGTGCTTTTGTAACTTAAATCATCCATAATAATTAATAATTTGATAGCACAAACAGAAGAAAATCAATGGGTACATTGTATTAAGCACAGCACATAAAATCAAGGGGGAAACCCGCATACGAGCAAGGAAGAGAAAGAACACAAAACGCACAAAGCAATCAATATTCATGCTGTCATTTCAGATTTACCTCAAAATGCACAAAATGTTCCTTCTGGGGATTCCTGATCTATAGGGAGCATAGAAAAGAACATCACTAAAAGTCCCATATCATATTAATTTCCCATTTTTCATTATATTCAGGGCTGGAAACGAGGAGGAACTCGGGGGAACTGAGTTCCAAAAGTGAAATAATTATTGGCCTGTAAAATGTTCTTTTCAAGGTGAATTCAAGGATTTTACATTGATGGTTTCCCAAAGTCACATTTTCACCCCAAAAAAATCACCATAATGTGACACTTGGAAATCAGGTCAATATCCAGCACACAGTTGAGAGCCAGTCCATTTCGGCCTGAGATAGAGCCTTGTAGAGTAGTGGCTATCGTCATGCTTTATCCGCAGGTGTAACTCACCCCTCTCTGCAACGAGTTGTCTGGTGATGAGGAAGCTGTAGCCATCAAATAACAGACCATTTAGAAAGCTTGTTTTTATATGGAAAATAAATACTGAATGTCAACAGAGAAGTAGTTATATTATTCAATTCAAAACATGTAACAGTAACGCTTTATAATAACATTCGTTAATACGCTATTAATAGATAATTTATAAGGAATGTGTTAATGACTTGCTGGAAAGAAAAGCCATCTATTAACAGCTTGTAAATTAAAGTTATTATGAAGTGTCACCATAAAAAAGCACTTAAGAACGTACTGCATGACTTTTCATTCAATTCGTTCTCACCGATGCATTCGGGATTACAAAAACTGATGATCCATCTGAAGTACTATAGAAAAATATTTTTAAAATCCCAAAATCTACACACAAACCCTTTAAACAAGCTTAAAAACTCAGTGAAAACCCCAGATTCAATGTTGAATTCACTCAATTGAAATGTCTAATTTGCAAATGCCAGTAGTCATAATGTAGGAACTCATTTTCGCCTCTTTTAAAAAGTCTCAACAGTTACTGTCCATTCTTCACTGAAAAACAGTCAGTCATCCCTGTCCGAAATGAGAACAAACTTTTAGGAATAAGTCAAATCACAAATCCAATCACAAACCATAGATATCTTACTGTGTCCAAGCTGAGACATGGCCTTATAGCAGGGGTGGGCAACTCCAGTCCTCGAAGGCCTGATTGGTGCCATATAGCAGGGGTGGGCAACTCCAGTCCTCGAAGGCCTGATTGGTGCCATATAGCAGGGGTGGGAAACTCCAGTCCTCGAAGGCCTGATTGGTGCCATATAGCAGGGGTGGGCAACTCCAGTCCTCGAAGGCCTGATTGGTGCCATATAGCAGGGGTGGGCAACTCCAGTCCTCGAAGGCCTGATTGGTGCCATATAGCAGGGGTGGGCAACTCCAGTCCTCGAAGGCCTGATTGGTGCCATATAGCAGGGGTGGGCAACTCCAGTCCTCGAAGGCCTGATTGGTGCCATATAGCAGGGGTGGGCAACTCCAGTCCTCGAAGACCTGATTGGTGCCATATAGCATTCTCAAGTCACTGCAGCAGCCCTGGCTTCCAAGACTCCACATGTAAGTACAGTAGTTGGACTGAAGAACAGTCCCTTTTCTCACACAGGCAGTGAATGGCCATGCTTGTGCCTGCTCCTGTTTCCACAGTGACCAGCACTACTCACAGTATCCAATCAGGAAATACCTTCCAGCCTGGAGCTACAAACATCCACTGAGCCAGTCATTTGACACAACATTACCCCCCCTCCCCTCAATGCAAAAACACTCTAGGGTATATAAACCGCCCTATGGCTAAAGAAGGGTGACAGAAAAGCACAACTCACATTCGGGATTTTAAAGTTTTATGTTTGTTGCTTTTTAGTGAGAATCGACAATGTTATGGCAACCTGGTTGTCATATTGTTGCAAATACAATAGATGTATGTTCTGTGACACAAATATTCTATACATCTTTACCCTTATAACCCACCCATAACACTGTAATCAACGGTTGTCCATGTTTTTATATTAAGATGGGAGTGCACATAACGGTCATTTTCATTAATCGTATTGCCTATAGGCTCTATTGCGTCTCTATTACTGCACGATGATATCCACCAGTTCATTGTTGGGGTCAGATTTGGTTAAGCCTCCAAGTGAGTAATTATGGTGCGACAGATGGCTTCACAAACAGCCAGCCAGAGAAAATGGGGTGTGACTGTTTATGTGATGCTATATCTGGAAGTGAGCAGAAGCTTAAGAAGAAGAGGGACAAGAGAGACATCTAGTGTCTTTGTCTAGCCTCTGCTCTTAGGTACTAGACCTTAAAATAGAATTACGACTTTCAAAAGAGTAAAAGAATCCATAAGTCTAATATACAGCATATAAATAATGATGTACTATGGTAATGGAATTTTAAAAAAAAAGAAAATAATTATTGCTGAAATAGCACACGTATTTTTAGTCCTTCATATATATGTTGATGACAAAGGAGAAATAGGGTGTAAGAGGAAGTCATAAAATGTGATAAAGCATTTATAGTAGGGCTACACCCTCAACTCAAGCACAGAGCACCACCTTTCCACGCTGCTGTATCGGTCGCTTCCACCCACTGAGACACACATCCACCACGCCCGCTCTTCACGTCAGTCCGCAACGTCAGATTGTGCGTGTTGCTCTGTATCGGTGGGCGTAGGTTTGACCGGCTTTTCAGAGGCAGACACAATGAGCCCTCGGATGATGTAAAGCATGCATGTGGGGCTGGAGGAACGGACACGTTTTGGTAGTATAGTTTTTTGCTTTTGTTTTATATAATTTCGAGCACACATATCGACAAGGCTTTGTGACGGTATAGGGATAGCTGGAAAAGGTCGGTTCAACGAGTTCGTCTGACATAACGAGGTCGAAATCTCTGGCTAGTCCCCTTCGAAAACGACACCGAAAACAAAACAGAATTTTACAAAGGACTTGCAAAAGTCAACGACATAAAACAAGAATGTCGATGGTTGCGTATTCGGATTACTTAGCCGCCGAATGTCTGATGTCGATCTCTAGCGGTCCTGTCCTACACCGACCCACCCCGGTTGTCCCCGCCGCCCAGCCTCCTCCCCAGGCCGTTCATCCTGGGGAGCCCGAAGGGTCGAACGAGGACAGGGAGGTGCGTGAGACGCTGAGACTCGAAGGGGCCAACATGATGACGGTGGCCGGGATCCTCACGGACCTCCACGGCAAGTTCCGGTCCATGTCGGCCTACTCGGAGAGCAGCAACTCCTCATGTGGGGAGAGCGGCTACACCACGTTGTCTGACTCAACTACCCCAACCATGACCCCCTCTGCTACTCCAATTCCTGGACAGTACAATGCTACTCAACAGCAGTGGGGAGGAGGGGCGCCTCGGTCCCCAGTAAAGCGACATCAGTGCATTTACGACGGCTGTGACCGAGTTTATGGAAAATCATCTCATCTGAAAGCCCATATCAGAACCCATACAGGTACAATTATATAGCTGGCTGTTATATAGCTTAACTGTACATTTTGGGGGGGAATTAGCTATAGTCTCCACAAATGTCATTTTATTATGCAATTTGATCCAGAACTTCAAGTTTGTCCATACTTACTAAGCACTCCCCCCTTTGTGAGTCACTCATATCTACAAGTATCATATTTCTGCCTGAAGAAAACTGTTTTTCTTCACAGGGACACTGTCGATTGGGTGGGCGAGACGAGTCGTTTACCCGCGAGTTAGTAACGTTACAATACTCCCAGAACAAAAGGGGAAAAACTCAAACAGAGGGCTCATAACAAAGAAGTAATCGAACAAAAGAATGGGGTTGGACGAAAAAAAGCCTAGTGACGAACATGCTGCAACTAGGTTGGATTTGCATACGAAGTGAGTTCGAGATTAAATGTAACATTCGGGGCGTTTGCGCAGGTTCGGTGGTTCTTTCAGCTCAAACAGCCAAATCTTTTAATCCCACCTCGCATCAATGTGGCCATCGTGTAACAGTCACGTCTTTTTCGAAAACATCTTTCTTGAAATCAGCCATTGCTGTCATAGTTTTCCCATTCAAAATGGTATGTTTAGCGCTGTAACGGTGTATAGATGCATCAGGTGTCCATTGCCCAGGTGTCCGCACAGTCCTGGGGGGGGGGGTGTTCAGGGTCAGTGATGGATTAGAACGGGAACAAATCGTTAGGGAACGCCCACAAAACGGGAGTGAGTGGATCACGGAGAGAAGGGTTTCGTCACATTACGTCATAGTCCCGTTCACTACGACGAGAGTTTGTGTTTTTACACAGCGTCGAGTTCTACAGCAGACTGAATTTCATTTGATTTCCACAGAATCACTTGCGAACTAAAATCGGTATCCCTTCTAGCCATGACCAGTGAGTGGAAGTGTTGCGGTCTTGAATATAGCTCCTGGCACCCCTGCGTCTGTCCTGGGTTAACTCCTATTAGCAATGTTACTCTATTGTATTAGGGCCACAAAATAGGCGTAGGAGGCTGCACATTGTGGATACCTTAATAATGCATTAAAGTCTAGTCAACATAAAGGGTGTCCTCAACGGTGGAAACTCCTTTATTCGCAAAAATGGATATAATGACCATCACATCGATGTAAACTTGTAGTCATGCGATGATATGTTGTGTTGTTGTCCCACTACGACTCGGGAAAGCAGTTTATTCGGCTACAGATTGAATAAATTATGATGAACTTCACATGGTGGTGAACGTGCACAGTGATGAGTTTGATGCTCCTTTCCAATAAATATCGAGGGTCTTATTCTGGTGACATGATCATCGATGCTAGGCTGCCGTTTACAAAACAAAAGTTAAAATCTTGCTCTTATCCATATCATCATCGAAGTAGCCTACCCTCACTGTATATGTGAGGTGTTGGCTAGAGCACACGTGCCAAGACCAGAGTCGGCACATTTGCTATATAATGCAACAGTTTTTGTGACAAATCCATCAGTAGAACTAAAAATGCGATGGAAACCCATTTAGCTTGTATTTTTTATTTGCTGCATGGGAATTTAACCACAAGTTATTTTTATGTGCACTACCTCATCACGCACAGACTTTTATTCGCAATAAATCAGTTTGTTGGTAACGCATCTCTGGCGGGAAAATGTTTTATGCCGATTTTAGAATATTCCCATGAAAATTGTCTTGGGAGCTCTATTGATCCTTTGTAGCTCAGTAGTGCACAGCACTTGTAAAGCCAGGGTAGTGGGTTCGATTCCTGGGACCACCCATAAGTTAAATGTATGCACGCATGACTGTAAGTCGCTTTGGATAAAAGTGCCTGCTAAATGGCATATACTATTGAGGCCATCTCCATTTTGAAGTAGTCAATTTTCTTCATCTACTACTTCTGAGTTGGCAAACAAACTGAAAGGGTGCACACTGCCACCTAGAGTGTGTTGTTTGAACAGATACAAGGCCAAGGTTGTTGATTTACTGCCACCTACAGTTATGGAATGTTTCCTCACGAGAATAATTCACTGGCCGATCTCCTGGTAACCTGGATGGAATTGATTCTATGTTATGTGATTCTTCCTTCACCCATAGGAAGTCCCACCCAGTTGACTACTTGTAGCCCCGTTCATTGACTCGGTACCCCCTGTATATAGCCCCGTTATTTTAAGGTCTACAACTGTTGTATTCGGCAAATGTGACAAATAAAATTTTATTTGATACTTCAAAATGGTGAAAGTCCTCATATGCGCTGGCCATGCTAAAACAGGCTTTTGGGCACTAGAGTCCTCTATCTATCTCTTTTGGATGTGTTGAGGGCACCTTTCTAAGATGGCCGCCCACTGTATGTTGGTGTTAGTCTGCCCTATGAGTGTCAATATCTATTGCTGTCTACGTTTTGCATTCACTTTTCAAAATGTCTCTCTTCAATATGAACCATGACCAGAGTAAGTTTTTCTTTATAACGTAGGTTGATTTGGTGCATTAAATAGAGCAGAGGGGTGGATGACCTTTTTGAGTTGAAAGAAAATGGCTGCTGTTAATCTTATACACTTTCTACTAACTTGATGGGTATACTGGAGTCTGCCAAGAATCTAGCTTACTACCGACCGCTGCATATCTAGTGTTAGTGACTGGTACGAGCAGGGCAATATTTGCCAGTCTGACATTTGTGCCACACTCAGTATGATAATTTGAATGTCTCTCTTTCTGTCTCCCTTCATCAGGTGAACGACCTTTTCCCTGTACCTGGCCCGACTGCCAGAAAAAATTTGCCCGTTCGGACGAGCTGGCTCGCCACACGCGCACACACACAGGCGAGAAGCGCTTCCTGTGCCCGCTGTGCGACAAGCGCTTCATGCGCAGCGACCACTTGATCAAGCACGCCCGCCGCCACCCCGACTTCCAGCCGTCCATGCTGGGCCGCAAGGCCTCGTCCCCTGGGGGACAGGGGGCGTCCAGCCCCGCCATGAGCCAGTAGAGTGCAGGGGTCAGTGGGTTCACTCCCACGTCTAGGGCTGGGGTCAGCAAGGGTCACAGGGAGTGGTCCTAACCAATCAGATCCACTAGCCAGGCCTGTCTGTCACAACTCCCCACACAACAGTATCTAGGTGGGTGCACGTTCACCACCCACCCGACGTATGAAGACGACACCAGTCTCAACGCTCAACTATAAAACTGAAATCATTTAACTGAAAAACACTCACACATGCAGGGAATTCTCTTTGTCTTCACTCCGCAGTCTCAGCACACGCATCAGCCAAATGTTTTCCTTCCTTTCCCGGCTTATTTTAGAGAGATGGTGCTCCATGCTTTTTTACTGTGGCTGTTTCCTTTCTTGCTAGCGCCATTTTGGATATTTAACTAGAGGCGTAGAGAGGCTGAGGTCAACTAAATGTGTAGCAGCCTTGCTGATGACATGTCCTCAGTTTCTAGAGGTTGCACATTCCATGCATTTTTGTCATTGGAATTTAGTTGGCTTAGTTATCTTTTTTTTTTGTTTTGTTGTAATATCGTATTTACTGTATTATCATTTTAAATTCAGGGTCAACTTAACTTTCAGTAATGATGATGAATGGTTTAAACCGCTAAAGACTAGCTGGTTACACACCATCCTTATTAATTCTAGATCGACTTTTCTTTTTACTATCCATGAAACCTTGACCAATGATATACGTATTATTATGTCCGTCACGGATGCAAATGTATATATCCTTTAACCTTCTATTGTAGAGAATATCGTGAACAAATATTAGAGGAAGTAATACTTGTGATGAATTGTAGTCCTTATATTAGGGGTGACAGACTATACACATGGATAGGATAGCGCTGCTTGTGAGTAAAGCGCGTGTCTGTAATTACATTTTGTTAGAAAGAGAAGACACTTTTTTACTGTTTTCACTCTGTCCATCTAAATGGACATAATTACTTTATCTCAGTGAACAACACTTCAGGAAATTCAGAAAGCCTTAAACTATTTCATACTTATTGTTGCACCATGTTTACAGTTTAAATCATTTATACAGGTTTACGCCGACTCGTTGGCGCATTACAAATACACATATGCAATATTCCACTTTTAACCAGAGGTTGCTTTTAATGCTAGCTACTTGGCTAATTTGTGTGATAGGTAGTCACTGTGTTAATATGCTTCTACAATTGAACACTGTGGAATTTGATAAAGATACATGTGAATTCATTATACTTATTATAACGGATGGTTAGGTTAGTAAGCCACATTTGTCTAAGTGCTTTAGGAAAGTGTGATAAAGGATAGATTGGGGTTATTATGTGTTTGTTTTTTAACTGTTTCTTTGCTGAGCATAATGAATTGTTTCTATCTATGTGGCTTTTCTCAGACACTATGCTCTCAGAGCCTTGTTTATAACTGTCATTTCTTCCACAGAACGATTGAATTGCATGACTAAGGCACCTCTCTCGTCATACTGTCCCTCCAGTATATTCCTTCCTTGTCTTTACTAACAAACTGACTTTAATTGATCATTCTTGCTGCATCATTTGATCACTGTTAGTTCCATTGTAATGGGATGTACCTGTATTCAACTTTAAGTTGAAATGCTTTTGCCATTTGTACACATTTTCACAAGTTCTTATCTGTTTACAGCTCTTGGTAACTGCTGGCAGTTATCGAACAAAAATGGACTACTTCAAACAAAGCCACAATATGACTTAGTAAGAGTGTTTGCTATGTTTTCAAATGAATTGAAAATGTCTCCATGGATCTCATCATTTTCCAAATGTATTTGTTTAATTTTCTGACAGCAAGTCTGCCTCGCGCCAAATTTATGATTATTTCACAAAGGGTAACAATTTACCTCGCAATGTTTGTGTAATACTTGTCTTCCCTTGGAAAGTAGTTGGACAAAAAATGGAGTCCATTAAGAAACTCACCTTTTCTCATGAAATGCTTCTAAACACAATCAAGCCTTAGGTTTGAACTTCCTGCGTTCTTCAAGTGAAAACTACACTCTGCCAGGGAAACATCTCTTTAGTCGTCTTGTCTATATTCTCATGTATGCTCCGCGTACAGAGTTTTGACTGTGCTTAACACTTTTTCATAGTATATTACGTACCCCTGGTGTTCAATAGTGCTGATCATCAGTTTTGGCATCTCACAAGTGTTCAGTATGTATCACTACCCTTCATGTTGCACAATGCTACTTATATCAGTTAGTTTGGACCTACTGCGTTACATTTTGTAACTTCATTTCAGTGGTACCTACATAAGGACTTAATAACCCATTCATAACATATTCTTAAGTAGTACATGAACATTGCATAAATGCTTATGTTAACAAGTTGATATTTCAGTTTTGTCACTATTTGCAGTTAACAAACAAGCATTTATGCACTATTCATTAACTGCTTATAAATGTGTACTGTATGGGTTATAAAGTGCTTATGTAGGTTCCCTTCAGATAAAGTTGCCAATAACTCAATATACATTTTACAAACCACTAAATCTGGCTGGTGGGGGCATAACCATATCTCAAACAATTGAATTAATCGCGCTGAACACCTTATGGGGCATACTATGCTAATTGTTTCCCGCTGTACACTAATTAAACAAATATACACAGCTGCATTGTTTGTATAGAACCAATGTTTTTAGAATTTTGTTAAGCCAAATTTTTACACCAATAACTCTTTAAGAAACCTCTTATTTGAGCTTTGGTTACGTAGATAAGAGGACCTTTGGAACTAATTCAATAAATGCTGCGACTTGTTCTTTGATATTTATACTCTCAGGTGTCTTTGAAACATTTCTTCCATATTTCCTGTGCAGCACCCAAGTGTAATCATGTATTGTTGCTATTATTTTAAGGATTAATTTATTGCGATTTATAATTTTAATTCATTTTTTCCCATAGCTTATTATTTTGTGATATGGAACATATACTAACTGTTTGGTTCCATTGTTTGCTTGATACAAAACTGCCAGTGCTTTTTAATAATAAACAAAAACCTTAAGTTGAATGTTTTGTATGTGTTATTTTCTTGTTAACAGGTGACTTTATCTTGTATCTGTATATAAATGTTGAGTTATACTTGACATATCCACTTTTTTGTGAATATTGTGAAGTTGAAGGGAAGGTTGTCTGTAGATGGCTTTCAAAGTAAGGACAATTTGATCAATCCCTTGAGAAGAATAGTTCACCCAAAATACAAAATGACATGTTGGTTTCCTTACCCTGTAAGCAGTTTCTGGACAAGGTATGACCACAATCCTTGATTCATGATTTGGTTTGTTTACTTGACAACTGCAATATTTTTACAATCTGGCACCAATCCTCTGCAAGTCGATGGTACCTGTGTAAGTACATTTTCTTGTCTCATGTCCAAATGATATTTAAGGAACTTCATTGAGCTTTTTGGATACTTTAGGATGATTTGGACGTTAAGATAGAAAAATGCTAAAATCAGAACCATTGACTTGCACTGGATTTGTGCCACAGATGCAAAAAAAAAGTTAGCATTTGGAAACAGTGGCCAGGTAAACAAAACCAAAGCATGGATTGCTGTCATACCTTGTCCGTAGACTGCTTACATGGTAAGGAATCCAATATGTAATTCTGTAATTTGGGTGAACTATCCCTATAAAATATTGAATATGTGTGTATCCCATAAACTAATACAATCAGCTGGAATGTTTGCAGACAGTTAAAATGCATCATTCTTTAATTAAGCAATAAGGCATGAGGGGGTGTGGTATATGACCAATATATCACGGCTAAGGGCTGTTCTTATGAACGACACAACGCGGCGTGCTTGGACACAGCCCTTAGCCATGATATAATGGCCATATACCACAAACCCCCAAGGTGCCTTATTCCTATTATAAACTGGTTACCAACGTAATTAGAGCAGTAAAAATAAATGTTTTGTCATACCCATGGTATACGGTCTGATATACCACTGCTGTCAGCCAATTAGCATTCAGGGCTCGAACCACCCAGTTTTTAATCCTGATTATATAACGGATGGGTCTAATCCAGAATGCTGATTGGTTAAAACCGCATTCTAGCCGGTGTCTATTCCACACATTACCACCGGCTAAATCTATGACATTAAAATGCCTATTTACTTTATTCCATCTGACTGCACAATCCACTGTCTCATCAGCCCAGTCAGGCAAGTTATGAACTTGATCTCCACTATAAAAAGCATCTAGACATTATCTCACATTTCTTTTAGACTAACATTTAGTTTTCAACAGAGGAGATTTGTATAAATATTGCCGACATTTGCAACATTGTTTCAATATTAAAATTAGATCTCCAGCTGTTCCATAGTAATGAACATGTCGGGAGTCGGGATGAGACAGACGGGCAGGCAGCGTTTCTAAACCAGTCGAAATCATGAATCAGCTGACATCATTTTGATGGATATATACAAAGTAATGTCAATTGAAAAAAGGTCAAACAAAACGAGGTGCAGCTAGTTTGCAGTATTTTCAGCTTCAGTTTGAAGTGATTGTGTTAGGTGTGTTGTTGGCTAGCTCCTCTGATCAACAGTGTCCTGACGAGAGAGCAAAATGTCATTGTGAATGCATTGTGAACGCACAATGTCAATGCCATCATTGTAAATAAGATTTTGTTCTTAACTAACTTGCCTAGTTAAATAAAGGTTAAATAAAAAAATGATATGCCAGGCGAAATCGCGCCACATTAGCTCATTGTTATGCATGTATCCAAATAAAGTTCACTAGAAAACAGCTTAAACAAATGCAAATGCAGCTACTGTTGTTATTCTGGCTGCACTGTTTGACGTGACTGTAAATTAGCCGTAGCAAGCAAGAGATAAGAATGTTGCCAGCCAGTATGGCAATGTAAGATTTCATTTATTAATCATAGGCGTAACGTGTGTGTTTATGTGACCTCAACTCCTCAGAGTTCATCTCTTTGTGTGCTGGCAGATGAGGGTGGGGGCACGCCTCCTCCTTCCTTGGCGATGCCTGGGGGCATAGGCCGCCCCTGGCCGTCCTGCTTGCTGCTTCGCTGGGTGTTCTGCCGGTCCCAGTCGGTGGTTGTGGCCTCATCGTCCCAGATGGTGGAGGTCTCTGTGTCGCTGAAGTAGCCCGGCTCGCCAGTATAGTGGGTGGGGAAGAGGAGCAGCGGCTCCACAGAGAACGCCAGCAGGTCCCTCTGCTCAAACTGGGCCATGTACTCCTCCCTGAGGGCAAGGAAAGTTGAGGAGAATTAAAAAACAACAACACATGCCCGGTATAAAACAACCCCTTCTCCTAGCTCCAAAAGGCCCATTGGAAGATCTGCCTGGAACCACCGCCATATTGTTTGCACCGTTTTAATCTCTACTTAGTCTCTAAAGATCAGCAAACACTGGGTTTGCAGGGACAAATGTCACTCAACAAGCATGTGCTAGAGTGAGAATGTGGACACTGCAGTTAAAAGACAAAAGCCTGTCCGACCACTGGAACTCACCTTGGGTGCTTGTTGAACATGACAGGCAGGTACTCATCCACAGGTAGCATCTTGCCCAGGGCCCGGGCTCCCAGGAGCCTCTTGGCTCCCTGCAAGGAGAGGGCGTAACCCAGGGTCCAGTAGGAATAGTCAGGGTATACCAGGTTACTGACCCCCTCCACCCAGCGCTCCGGCTGCTTCACCTGCAGCCGCTTACGTCCCACGTAGCTGAGGGAGAGAGGGAGAGAGAAACGTCAACCTCTTTCCATTCATTTTATAAAGCATTCCTAGAAAAATAAGCCATTTTACACTATTATGCTGCATCCTAAGATCAGACACACGTTGGCATCCTGTCTGTCTGTCTGTCTGTCTGTCTGTCTGTCTGTCTGTCTGTCTGTCTGTCTGTCTGTCTGTCTGTCTGTCTGTCTGTCTGTCTGTCTGTCTGTCTGTCTGCCTGCCTATGTTCGAGTGTGTATGCAGCCAATCAGCCCTCACATCAGATCCCAGTCCAGTCCCACTCGGTCCACGTTCTCCATGATGGTCACCAGTCTGCTTCGGAAACGCGGCTCAAACCTCACATCATCCTCCAGCACCAGCACACGCTGCAGTCCCTGTTCCACCACCTAGGGGGAGTCATGCACCACAGGACAGCCACTGAGCCAGGGTTTGAATTTCCAAATACTTGATACATTAAAACAAGTGACATTGCTTTCTATCTTATATCTTTACATCTAAAGTAGTTTGAGCACTGTTACAGATCATTATCCTTTTACTGCAGTGGGCTAAATCAGGGTTACACAGAGTGATTCTTGGTGGTCTTAAACACATCTACTTTGAAACAAAAATATACACCTCACACACATGGTTATGAGCTTAAAAACACCTGTACCATGTCAGATATAGAGTTTAAATGTACTCCATTTTGAGTTTGCTTCCCAATATTACACTTTATATACATCACAGAAGACTGAAATATAACAAAACTGTTTGACATAAAAACACCGGATTTTTGGGCCCAAAAAAGAAAGGAATGTTTATTAACTATGAACATTCCACCCATAAGGCCACTAGAGGGAGATCTGGTCATTTGACTGCAGGAAAGGGGTGTACCATTAACAATAAAAGTGCTAGCTATAAAGATTTATTAGTATTTTTACGCAACGTTTGCAAGTGTATAGAATCGATTTTCATGTATAGACTGGATGTGTACCGGTTTCATGTATAGACTAGATGTGTACCTGTTTCATGTATAGACTAGATGTGCACCTGTTTCATGTATAGACTAGATGTGTACCTGTTTCATGTATAGACTAGATGTGCACCTGTTTCATGTATAGACTAGATGTGTACCTGTTTCATGTATAGACTAGATGTGTACCTGTTTCATGTATAGACTAGATGTGCACCTGTTTCATGTATAGACTAGATGTGCACCTGTTTCATGTATAGACTAGATGTGTACCTGTTTCATGTATAGACTAGATGTGTACCTGTTTCATGTATAGACTAGATGTGTACCTGTTTCATGTATAGACTAGATGTGTACCTGTTTCATGTATAGACTAGATGTGTACCTGTTTCGTGTATAGACTAGACATGTACCTGTTTCCAGATGTTGTAGTGACTGAGGAAGCAGCCGATCTCCCCTCGCGTTAGCACGCGCCCCGAATACGGGTCTTTGTACCCAGGCAACATGTCTATGCCCATCGCTTGCAGCTGGGAGGAGTTCAGGGCTCTGAAGAAAAGAGAAGAAAAGAAAAGATTAATAAAACATAATTAAATGTTCAAACCCAGCCCAGGTGCGTAAGTCTAGATTTACTACAAGTTTGCACCTGTGCAGTGTTGGCACCTGTTCTTTTTCTGATTCAATTCACAACGGTAGAACAAAAGATCAAAGGAAAATTAAGATACTGATAATACATCAAAGTTTCATGTTTGAGGAATCCATGCTCACTTTATAAAATGTTTTATGTAACCTTTATTTAACTTGGCAAGTCAGTTAAAAACAAATTCTTATTTACAATGACGGCCTACCCCGGCCAAACCCGGACAACGCTGAGCCAATTGTGCGCCGCCCTATGGTACTCCCAATCACGGCCGGTTGTGATACAGCCTGGAATCGAACCAGTGTCTGTAGTGACGCCTCTAGCACTGAAATGCAGTGCCTTAGACCACTGCGCCACTCAGGAGTCCGAGTGGAACCATAGTGGAGAGGAGTGAGGATTCAGTATGGATAGCAGGAAATGTATTTTATTTCCTTCTGAAATAAGAGGTGCAGAAGGTTATGTAAAGTGCTTTTGGATTGTTGTGTCATACTTGCCATCCACCGCCTCTGTCAGTGTGATATCAATGCCCAGAACGGCAAGGGTGCTCAGCATTCGATCCCGCCGGTCAATGCGACGCTTCAGATTAATCAGAAAGATCTAGAATGAAGGCGGGGAGAACAGGTCACTAAAATCCGACTGTTCCATCCATTATCACCTTTCTCATGATTTGTATGAAATAGACGTTTCTGTGATTTCTTTCAAACAATGACAGTGGATGACTAAAGATATACAGTAGATATACAGTAGTGTAGATATACAGTAGTGTAGATATACAATAGTGTAGATATACTGTAAGTACATTCTCAGTACCTCATCAAATCCCATCTTTTCCAGAGGTTTAGCTGTATGGTGCATGTATTTGGATGGCTTCATGAGGTAATCGACTGAAGAAAAATACCTGTATTAGACTCTTATTACTAGATAAAAGATAAAAGCAGATCACACTGTGTTAAGACATTTCCCATCTATGATTTGTAAGGGAATTCGTCAGTCTCTCATTAATGACCAGTTTAGGGATTCTCTGAAGAGACGGGGAGAGATGGAGAAGCAAAAGAGATAACGGAAGAGTGAGAATTCTGACACGGCTGTGAAAGTGAAAGTCAAACGGAATCACAGAGACTGGTCTGTAGGAGAGGAAACAGCAGGAAAGAAAGAAAGTCAAGAGTGGAGAGATACGTTAAAATATAGTGAGGGGAGTGTGTGGGTGGGTGGGTGTGTGTGTGTGTGTGTGTGTGTGTGTGTGTGTGTGTGTGTGTGTGGGTGTCTGTGTGGGTGGGTGGGTGGCTGTCTGCATGGGTGTGTGTGTGTGTGTGTGTGTGTGTGTGTGTGTGTGTGTGTGTGTGTGTGTGTGTGTGTGTGTGTGTGTGTGTGTGTGTGTGTGTGTGTGTGTGTGTGTGCATCAGATTACTCACTCAGAGCCTCGGTCATGGTGTGGCTAAAGCTCTCCACCTCCTCCTCCAGACTTTGCTCTTGCTTCAGAGGCAGTGGCAGATACCCATAATGCTCTCTATTACATATGTACATCTGCACATCTGTATGGAGTCACAGGTTTAGCATTAGACACAAAACATAATACATATAAATAATAATGGAGTGTTTGTTTGAGCCTGCCTGGAGTGCCACATAGCCCGGCTATTCCACTGGTTCCACTGCGCCAGACAAGCTCAATCAAACGCAACTAAAGTATTTGAAAGAAAACAATGACTATTTGAACTAAGATTCAACACATTCAATACACAGTAAGGAAACTGAGCATTTAAACACAATTCATTATGACTCTATGACTGACCTGCCTGCCGCGCAGAGAAGGCGAAGACCATGATGTCATCCAGGGGGAAGGTGTAATCGTGGTGTGGAGGGTGGAAGGCCAGCGCCCGGGTGGCGCTCCGCCTCAGGTCCACCAGGAAGGTAGAGTGCACCATGGGAACAGCAAAGCAGCCCTGGCGTTTCCAGTTCCTGATGGGGATGTACTCAGGGGTGCGCTTGTAGTAACCCTAAGAGGGCAGGGAGAGACACAGTGGATCAGAGAAACTTAAATAGAGTCCCCAGGGCCAAATTCGGCCCATCGTTACATTTTCTGTGGCCCCTTGACATAAATGCATTTAATGAAGAAAAAGCTTCAATGGTATGCTCTCTGGAAATGTGAATAATTTAAGTCTTTAAATACAATGATGAGCGAACACAAAAGCAAGATGCTATAATATAATGAATTAACAAAAGAAAACACATTTAATGAGCATTAAATGTATAAATCATGAGCATTAAATGTATAAATCATCATCTACACTCAGTGGCTAATTTATTAGATACACCTATCTAGTACCGGGTCGGATCCCCCCTTTGCCTCCAGAACAGCCTGAATTCTTTGGGGCATGGAAACATTTCTCAATTGGTATCAAGGGACCTAGCGTGTGCCAGGAAAACATTCCCCACACCATTACACCACCAGCCTGTACCGTTGACGCCAGGCAGGATGGGGCCATGGACTCATGCTGCTTACGCTAAATCCTGACTGCCATCAGCATGACACACCAGGAACCGGGATTCATCGGACCAGGCAATGTTTTTCCACTCCTCAATTGTCCAGTGTTGGTGATCACACGTTCACTTGAGCCGCTTCTTCTTGTTTTTAGCTGATAGGAGTGGAACCCTGTGTGGTCGTCTGCGGCAATTGCCCGTCCTTAACAAGGACCGACGAGTTGTGCGTTCTGAGATATCGTTCTGCACACCACTGTTGTACTGAGACGTTATTTGCCTGTTTGTGGCCCGCCTGTTAGCTTGCACGATTCTTACCGTTCTCCTTCCACCTCTCATCAACAAGCTATTTTCACCCACAGGACCGCCGCTGACTGGATGTTTTTTGTTTGTTTCCCCATTCTCTATAAACCCTAGACACTGTCATGTGTGTTAAGCCCAGGAGGCCGCCGGGTTCTGAGATACTGGAACCGGCGCGCCTGGTACTGACGATCCTACCACACTCAAAGTCACTTAGGTGACTTGTTTTGCCCATTCTAACGTTCAACCAAACAGTCTCTGAATGCCTCGATGCCTTTCTGTCTGCTTTATATAGCAAGCCAAGGCCACGTGACTCACTGTCTGTAGGAGCAATCCATTTTAGTGAAAGGAGGTGGTGTACCTAATAAACTGGCCACAGAGTGTACAGTCGTGGCCAAAAGTTTTGAGAATGACACAAATATTAATTTTCACAGTCTGCTGCCTCTGTTTGTATGATGGCAATTTGCATATACTCCAGAATGTTATGAAGAGTGATCAGATGAATTGCAATTAATTGCAAAGTCCCTCTTTGCCATGCAAATGAACTGAATCCCCCAAAAACATTTCCACTGCATTTCAGCACTGCCACAAAAGGACCAGCTGACATCATGTCAGTGATTGTCTCGTTAACACAGGTGTGAGTGTTGACGAGAACAAGGCTGGAGATCACTCTGTCATGCTGATTGAGTTCGAATAACAGACTGGAAGCTTCAAAAGGAGGGTGGTGCTTGGAATCATTGTTCTTCCTCTGTCAATCATGGTTACCTGCAAGGAAACACGTGCCGTCATCACTGCTTTGCATAAAAAAGGCTTCACAGGCAAGGATATTGCTGCCAGTAAGATTGCACCTAAATCAACCATTTATCGGATCATCAAGAACTTCAAGGAGAGCGGTTCAATTGTTGTGAAGAAGGCTTCAGGGCACCCAAGAAAGTCCAGCAAGCGCCAGGACCGTCTCCTAAAGTTGATTCAGCTGCGGGATCAGGGCACCACCAGTACAGAGCTTGCTCAGGAATGGCAGCAGGCAGGTGTGAGTGCATCTGCATGCACAGTGAGGCAAAGACTTTTGGAGGATGGCCTGGTGTCAAGAAGGGAAGCAAAGAAGCCACTTCTCTCCAGGAAAAACATCAGGGACAGATTGATATTCTGCAAAAGGTACAGCGATTGGACTGCTGAGGACTGGGGTGAAGTCATTTTCTCTGATGAATCCCCTTTCCGATTGTTTTGGGCATCCGGAAAAAAGCTTGTCTGGAGAAGACAAGGTGAGCGCTACCATCAGTCCTGTGTCATGCCAACAGTAAAGCGTCCTGAGAACATTCATGTGTGGGGTTGCTTCTCAGCCAAGGGAGTGGGCTCACTCACAATTTTGCCTAAGAACACAGCCATGAATAAAAAATGGTACCAACACATCCTCCGAGAGCAACTTCTCCCAACCATCCAGGAACAGTTTGGTGACGAACAATGTCTTTTCTAGCATGATGGAGCACCTTGCCATAAGGCAAAAGTGATAACTAAGTGGCTCAGGGAACAAAACATCAATATTTTGGGTCCATGGCCAGTAAACTCCCTAGACCTTAATCCCATTGAGAACTTGTGGTCAATCCTCAAGAGGCAGGTGGACAAACAAAAACACACAAATTCTGACAAACTCCAAGCATTGATTATGCAAGAATGGGCTGCCATCAGTCAGGATGTGGTCCAGAAGTTAATTGACAGCATGCCAGGGCGGATTGCAGAGGTCTTGAAAAAGAAGGGTCAACACTGCAAATATTGACTCTTTGCATCAACTTCATGTAATTGTCAATAAAAGCCTTTGACACTTATGAAATGCTTGTAATTATACTTCAGTATTCCATAGTAACATCTGACAAAAATATCTAGACACTGAAGCAGCAAACTTTGTGGAAATGAATATTTGTGTCATTCTCAAAACTTTTGGCCACGACTGTATATGTAAAAAATGACATACTCGCTAATTGAATTGACTATCAATGCCATAGAAAACTGTGAATGCTAATTGAATTGACTATCAATGTCATAGAAAACTGTGAATGCTAATTGAATTGACTATCAATGACATAGAAAACTGACAAACCAGAAGAAAGAAAATGGGAAAGGACAGAAGAGCCAATCATACGGTCATATATCACTAAGGGAAAGTGGCTAGGGGAGTGGTGATGCGAAGATGACAGAAGGCAAATCATCAAAGAGGAATGGCTCCATCTGTTTCCCTGCCCCTACCAAAACCCTTTCCACCATGACACTAACAGAGCCAGCCAGACAGACAGGCAAGCTTGGCATGACAGACAGACAGACAGACAGACAGACAGACAGACAGACAGACAGACAGACAGACAGACAGACAGACAGACAGACAGACAGACAGACAGACAGACAGACAGACAGACAGACAGACAGACAGACAGACAGACAGACAGACAAGCTTGGCATGGTAGACAGACAGACAGATAGACAAGTGTTATGCTTGATTGAATAAACATTTGGGTGGCAGCTAAACAATAAAGTTGTCTTCTGAGAATGGGGCCAGTTGTGGGCCAGAAAAAGTTGGAGAAGTTGGAGAGATTGTTACAGAGATTAATGAAGGGTGTACCTGTGGTGTCACGCCACACCAGAAGTTGGAGTAGAGGACGTGGGACTCCAACATGGGCGCTACCACCGTTAAATTCTCTGCTATCATCTCAGTCAGCACCCGCCGGTTGGTCAGCAAGTTGTCAGTGTCCACAAACTGATTGAAGAAGGAATCATCTCAGTGGAAATTCTGGGTTTCTGCGAACTGGCTCAAGTAAAGTGAGGGGAATTCGCAATTGGCTATTGGTGGTACTTTCGTCCAGTTACAGCTTTAAAAAAATGAAAGTGTCGTTACTGTAACAGTAAACAGTGCCTAAAACAAAACAGTTTGCCATCTCAAAATGTGATGCCTCGGCGCCTAATGACACCTACTACTGACTGTTGTTATCCCACTGTGTTGAGTTATGGGTGACCTCACCAGTATGTAATCAGCCCAGAGAGCCCTGGCAGATCTGAGAGCAGCCTGTTTTAGCTCCATCACGTGGGTGAACCGAGAGTTAGGCCAGTGCTTCGGCCCCAACTCACCCACATGCGATCTAGGGGAGAGGGGGAGATGGAAGGAGAGAAATGAGTGGAGAGGTCTTTATTCTTGACTTTTGTTGACATAGATATTGAATGACAAGAGTGCACAATATGGGTCCTTGATAGTTATGAACACCCCAGCTTCACAGGGAAAGGTGAGTCGTCTGAGAAGAAGACATGTAAAGTGAATGTGGAGAAAATGGAAGGATGTATTTCAGAGTGTGCTCACCTTGGTTCTTCCATGGGTGTCCACTTCACAGAGTGATACTGGCTCTGCACCCCTCTGATCCACTCCTGCAGCATGGCTGTGGTGTTGTCCACACTGTGGTCTGCAGCAGCACTGGAACAAAGTGGCTAGAGCATCAGCCCACTAGAGCTACTGGCTGGATTAGATAGCTCTGTTGGTTGGAGCATGGTGCTTTCTTTCCACACCATGGTTTTAAACTTGATTCCCATATGAGCCTTAGACCCGGTTTCCGGACACAGATTAAACCTAGATTTAAGCATGATGAACAGAGAGTCTGGACACCAGATTTCTACATAGCATGTGATTTACTGTAAGTGTCTTCAGATAAAAACATATTACTGTATTACATCAGCATAGACTTCTTTATTATCTCTCTCTCTTTCTCTCTCTCTCTCTCTTTCTCTCTCTCTCTCTGCCTGGTGCTGTGCCACTCCACGTCACATCTCACCCTCTCTCTCTGCTCCAAGACCACTATTTACTCTTCTCACATTCATCTCATATTCATCTCTGAATATTTCGGGTAGAGAGGTTGAACTCGGGCCACTTAATCCACTGACAGCAACTGGTTTTTAATAGGTTTTGCCCAATGAAAGTGCCCTCCGTTCAGGGATTGATATATATTTGATTCATTTATTATGGTAAAATGCAGTTATAATTAGCCCATAGGGCTGGGTGACACTGTAAATAATCTATCGAACTCCACCTCAGTAACGTCCTTAGTGGAACTGAGGAATTTTTCAATTCAAAACTAAAATCTGATGCTCTTTAAACAAAAATACCCAATATTCCCAAAATGTAAGCATGTGGTGTCTTCTGGAATTAATGGGCAACAATGTGACAATACGTGACTGCTTTAGTTTACATCACTCAATGAGCTAGCCATACTCTGACTAACCATGGATATGATACATAATTTAAAGGATTTTCAAAGGGTTAAATGTCTAAAAGTAATAAACAATGTGGAACAAAATATTAAACTGAACATGTTTTACCAGATGGCGATACGATCCTTAGGATATTCCAGCCTGTCGATGCACCCCAAAAAGTAGGGAAGACTGTGCTCCGCATTGCGCGCAAGGATACTGAGCAATACTTTGGGCTTCAGCAACGAAGACTCGGGCAGGACAGGTTCTACGGGTTCAGTTATCAAGTCTTCTGTACATGTGTTGAATGGGAGTATCGCGGTCAAAATCAAGAAAAGCAATCCGAAACCCACAATTTCAAACGGCATTATTTCCTTAAGGGTGCTCTATCTCCCTCCTGAACTACATGTACTGCAGCTGAGAGTGGATGAATGGTGCAAGTCGAGTATGTGGCACTGATCTGGTAGGTGAGATGCAGACAGTGTGAAGACAACCGGTGAACGGCTGGTAAGCCGACTATCTATCCACCCAAATATGTTTTATTATTTATGTTTTCTGGGGGTTTTCCTTTCGGTGTAGGACTACCAATTTAGGCCTATCCCAGCTAAATACAAACGTTCTCACAACTTTAGAGAATGTTCCCTTAAAAGTCTCATTATGTCATTACATAACGTTTTCATATGATCATTTCCAGTGATGTGCAAGGACCGTTTCCAAGAGACCATTTCCTCAATGTCAAATAGAATTGACCTAGAACGTAGTTACCATGTTCTCAGAATATAAGATATTAATGTTGTAGACATGTTTCATAGGAACATTGCAAGAACATTCCTGTGTTCATGATGTTGAAAAAGTAGGATGTTCGGTTATGGCCCTCTGGAGGTTTGTTTAGTTCCCAGCTTGTTCCTCCAACGTCCCTAAATACGTTTTTACAACGTCTCCTGATGGTCCCAAAGAAACATTCTTGCCACCCCCAAAAAAACATCTCTTCACATGCCACCCCTTGTTACTGTTGCCAAGCCGATCGGTGAACCACTGATCCACCCAGAGCCTGTAACTTACAATGTTTTCAACTCACATATTTAACATACATGATTACATTGTGCATGTTCATACAGTAATTATTATTCAACATGTCCTCACCTGGGTTTTGAACTCAGAACCTCTGGGTTCACAACATTCCGATCTTCCCTCTACACCAACATGCCTGTGTCAGTTATCAGTTAATCTCACTATTATTTAATTGATTTCATATACTTTATTTCAGCAATTTTAGGGTTTTCTGTATAGTTGTCTAACGTTGGTGGAGTATTGTAATAGGGGATTTTAGGGTTTTCTGTATAGTTGTCTAACGTTGGTGGAGTATTGTAATAGGGGATTTTAGGGTTTTCTGTATAGTTGTAAAAGAGAAGAGCAGGCGCGGATATTGTCAATCATAAATCAGGTTAAATAACAAGTTACAAAAGGGAGACATCTCCGGCACAGAAGCAGAGAAAATGTCTAGCAGTCCTTCTCTGAGAAGGCACTTTATATTTTAATCAGACAGTAACAAATGTTCTGTAAACACAACATCAGCGGCTACAGATTCACACAGTGTCACAATTTCAGTGTGCCCTTCGCTCAGTGTGGCGTCAAACTTGAACCATAACACTCAACACTGGCTGATATTTGATACTGGCAGTTTAATTAACAGGTCAAATGTACCAACATCAGTACTTAGTTACAGTACATCAAATACAGGAGAGGAATTCATCAAACAGAATTCCCCATTACAGGCTTATTGGTATGTTTTAAAGGGATAGTTCACTAATTACAAAATGACACATTGGTTTCCTTACCCCGTAAGCAGTCTATGGACAAAGTATGACAGCAATCCATTCTTTGGTTTAGTTTCCCTGGAACTGTTTCCACATGCTAATGTTAACTGATATGAGCTTTTTTCGCTCATAATGTCCAAATCATCCAAAAATATCTACAATTGACTGTGAAGCTCAACAAAGTCACTTATAGGTGATTTTAAGGTTTCCCTTCATCTCCCCTGGAGAGCTGCCAGTGAGCTCTGTGGGCCCTCAGGACGGCACATTTCTAGCTGTGAACAATGATACAACAAGTAAGCTGCCTATCAGTAATGAGGTACTGACCACCAGAAACACTTTGTTCCTTGGAGAGGAGTCCTCCACCAGCCTCTCTACTGCTACAGGTGGAAGGAAGAATGCTGCAGGAACTGGCTGCTTCCGTGGACTCTGGAGAGCACTGAGAGGGTGACAGAGGAAAGGAGAAGGAGCCTGTAAGCATTACCAGTCACTGTTGTACTGTTATTCTGTATTTCAGTTCTCTAATATCGTAGCAACACATGCTGTCAACACAGTTGTAAATAACAGTTTTTTCCCCTTATTTTTTTGTCTTTATTTTTCAGGCTCACTGAGTTGCTCAGGCAGATGAAAACCAGATACACCTTCCAAGCAAAATAGTAATTTTAGTTGTGTGTTGTTAACTTTTTATCATTGTTTTTAACATTTTTTTTTCTTCACCTTTATTTAACCAGGTAGGCTAGTTAAGAACAAGTTCTCATTTACAACTGCGACCTGGCCAAGATAAAGCAAAGCAGTGCAACAGTAACAACAACACAAAGTTACACATGGAATAAACAAACATACAGTCAATAATACAATAGAAAAAGTCTATATACAGTGTGTGCAAAGGAGGTAGGATAACGGAGGTAAGCGAGGGCCAGCCAACGAGAGCATACAGATCGCAATGGTGGGTAGTATATGGGGCTTTGGTGACAAAACGGATGGCACTGTGATAGACTGCATCCAATTTGCTGAGTAGTGTTGGAGGCTATTTTGTAAATGACATGGCAGAAGTCAAGGATCGGTAGGATAGTCCGTTTTATGAGGGTATGTTTGGCAGCATGAGTGAAGGATGCTTTGTAGCGAAATAGGAAGCCGATTCTAGATTTAATTTGGGATTGGAGATGCTTAATGTGAGTATGGAAAGAGAGTTTACAGTCTAACCAGACACCGAGGTATTTGTAGTTGTGTAATTACATTAAATGTGTAATTTCTTTGCAAATGTGTTCTGTTTTTCACTGAAACCATAAGTACTGACTAACTATTAAAAGTAAGCTCACTTACTACAATAAATACAATTGGCACGTAGAATAGCAATGCAGTTTTTCAGTAAGAAGTTACTCTCCCAAGGCATACATTTAACTAAAGAGATTCAGATCTATGAGAAGAAGAACCTGCCTGTCTGGTGCTGTAGACCAGGTCCATGATTAGGTTGTACACACTAACCGCTTACTGAAGTTTTACACCTAATCAAATACTTGATTTTGTTAGTTTAACTTAAAAAAAAATAAAAAAAAATCATAATTAACACACATCTCCATATCTACCTAAAGAAAGGGAGTTAGAAGTGCCCCGGAACTTATAATACCGGCAAAACAATTACCCGGACCGTTTACATTGCAGTACTTTAGCGTTCTAAATGGGAGTGAGGCGCTTTCACTCGTTGTCAGCGTCACAGTGTATGTGTGGGATTTAAAGTGATTTACAAAATATAGACGAGGAAATATGTCGGAGTTGACGAAGAAAACAGACGAGGATGTAATTGAGAAACCACTTCCCCCTAATTGGATTTTACAGCATCCAATGGTAAGTGCCAAATGCCATCAACAAACATGTCCAAGCTGACGTTAGGCATGAACAACAACCGATGCAGTATCAGCCAATGTTTTAAACTTTTACCCTCATGCTCATAGTACCAGCATCTGATGAACCTAGACGTTGGAGACGGTGCTCAAGTGCATGCAGCTTTCTTGGTGTACCTGGATCTTGCTGAAGGTTAGTTAACCATGAATTGGATCGACAATCAACTCTGTGTTTCGCATCATCACAAGCTAGCTACTTGACCTTTCAGGCGAGTGCTACCCAAGGGGGCTTACATCCTTTTGGGTTTTCAGCTGAAGGAAGGTATGGAGGACAACTCAATGTGTACTACAATCCCGACGCTCTGTTTTAACGTTTCAAAACGCATGCAATACGGTTTTGGAAACATTTGTAACTTTCATACTACCAAGAAATTATCTTTCAAATACAAAAGATCCACTTAATGTACGGAGTTTAGCAAAGTTACAAGACAGCCTCCAGTCGAGGTATGACACATGCTCTCTCCTTGCGCTCACATTTCCATTGGACCATTCCATATTTCCAGCAAGTGTTAAGCCTCGAACCCACCAACCTTTTATTTACCAAGGCGTGTGTGTGTGTGTGTGTGTGTGTGTGTGTGTGTGTGTGTGTGTGTGTGTGTGTGTGTGTGTGTGTACATACACACACACACACTTATTTCTTTTATCCCGTCCCTGCAGGAGACCTTTTGTCTTTAGGTAGGCTGTCATTGTAAATAAGAATTTGTTCTAAACTGACTTGCCTTGTTAAATAACATTTAAACAAAGTGCATGGCAGTGTATATATATATATAGATCACCACTTCATTTTAAGAATGTGAAATGTCCGAATAATAGTAGAGAGAATGATAGATTTTTTTTTTTTTAAAGCTTTTATTTCTTTCATCACATTCCCAGTGGGTCAGAAGTTTATATGCACTCAATTAGTATTTGGTAGCATTGCCTTTAAATTGTTTAACTTGGTTCAAACGTTTCGGGTAGCCTTCCACAAGCTTCCCACAATAAGTTGGGTGAATTTTGGGCCGTTCCGCCTGACAGAGCTGGTGTAACTGAGTCAGGTTTGTAGGCCTCCTTGCTCGCACACGCTTTTTCAGTTCTGCCCACAAATTTTCTATAGGATTGAGGTCAGGGCTTTGTGATGGCCACTCCAATACCTTGACTTTGTTGTCCTTAAGCCATTTTGCCACAACTTTGGAAATATGCTTGGGGTCATTGTCCATTTGGAAGACCCATTTGCGACCAAGCTTTAACTTCCTGACTGATGTCTTGAGATGTTGCTTCAATATATCCACATAATTTTCCTTCCTCGTGGTGCCGTCTTTTTTGTGAAGTGCACCAGTCCCTCCTGCAGCAAAACACCCCCACAACATGATGCTGCCACCCCTGTGCTTCACAGTTGGGATGGTGTTCTTCGGCTTGCAAGCCTCCCCCTTTTCCCTCCAAACATAACAATGGTCATCATGGCCAAACAGTTTGTTTCATCAGACCAGAGGACATTTCTCCAAAAAGTATGAGCTGTGTCCCCATGTGCAGTTGCAAACCGTAGTCTGTTTTTTTTATGGCAGTTTTGGAGCAGTGGCTTCTTCCTTGCTCAGCGGCCTTTAAGGTTATTCCGATATAGGACTCGTTTTACTGTGGATATAGATACTTTTGTACCTGTTTCCTCCAGCATCTTCACAAGATCCTTTGCTGTTGTTCTGGGATTGATTTGCACCAAAGTACATTAATCTCTAGGAGACAGAACACGTCTCTTTCCTGAGCGGTATGGCGGCTGTGTGGTCCCATGGTGTTTATACTTGTGTACTATTGTTTGTACAGATGAACGTGGTACCTTCAGGCGTTTGGAAATTGCTCTTGATTTTTACTTTTGATTTTCCCATGATGTCAAGCAAAGAGGCACTGAGTTTGAAGGTAGGCCTTGAAATACATCCACAGGTACACCTCCAATTGACTCAAATTATGTCAATTAGCCTATCAGAAGCTTTTAAAGCCATGACATCATTTTCTGGAATTTTCCAAGCTGTTTAAAGGCACAGTCAACTTAGTGTATGTAAACCTCTGACCCACTGGAATTGTGTTACAGTGAGTTAGAAGTGAAATAATCTGTCTGTAAACAATTGCAACTTTGCTGAACTGTGTGCAGTAAGTGTAGCTTTTTATATTTAAAAAAATACATTTCTTGCTCATATGAAAGTTAAGTTCCAAAACCATATTGCAGGCGGGGCATATTTGCGTTTAGACAGAGCATTTGGGCAGCCTCGGGGCATTTCCCTCACAAGGCAAAAGGGGACATGCAAGGGCTAGTGCTACAGATGATATCAGTTGGATAAACCTACCTAGGCTACATAAAATGTCAACTAAGTAATTTGCAATGAAAACCTATTATTAGCCAGGTGTACCTAGTGTATAGCAAGTTACTTATCATGCTCCTGACTGTGCCCACAGCTAGCTAGCCAGCGAATCATCTCTGTCCTTTCCACTACAGTGCGTCAATGGAAGGAGGTGAGTGGAGTGGGGTGCTCCGAGCTGCGACTGGTGTTGCTGGAGGGAAGGGAGAAGGAAGGAGAGCCCACTCAGACGGTGCTCCCACTACCTGTACACAGAGGCCTGTGCCACAGAAGGTGAGATAAGACTGGGCCTCTTTATCGAATACCCACTCAGCTATAACACCTCCAAATGCAGCGAACATAGAAAGGAATGAATTAATGTACAAAAATAAAAGACTGATGCTATGCTACAGGGTTGCAGTCAATTCCATTTATATTCTAGTCAGTTCAGGAAGTACCCTACTTTTCAATGAGGAACATTTGGAGTTGGAATTTGTTGACTGTCATTGAAATGGAATTGACCCAACGTTAGATTACGCCACAAATCAACATTTTGCAACACTTGCGGAACACCAGCGGATAATGAACGCAGCCAGCCCCAA
The DNA here is from genome assembly GCF_965601325.2 of Salmo salar. Classification (NCBI taxonomy): domain Eukaryota; kingdom Metazoa; phylum Chordata; class Actinopteri; order Salmoniformes; family Salmonidae; genus Salmo; species Salmo salar. The sequence continues at coordinate 13,843,308 of NC_138293.1, forward strand.
AGAATGTAGGCGAACGGAAACTGGAGTGTGATTACTGTGCATTTTCTTCAATGTAAGATCATTTCTTTATACATATCTATGATTTGGTCCATCTCTGACCTCTTCTCCTCCCTCTCCTAGTGTGCGGTCAGTGCTGGCCAGAGGCTCGCCCATGCTCCTGTGTGTGGTGGCATCTGACTCCAGCCTTGTCTACCAGAGGATGTGTGATGGCCTGTTGACCCCTGACCCCCCCGTGGGCATCCAGGACCAGGGCCGCCGGCAGCACCGCAAAAGACGGCAGCAACATTGAACCGCAGAAGAACCACAGTGACCGTTAGTAGACCGCTATGGTCTGGTAATGAACTCTGCAGTGACCAGGAGAGAACCACAGACTGAATGGCAGGCTGTTGTGGTCTCGTAATGATGAACCAAAGTGCCAGTGTTTTCATTAAATTTGGCAGGGCGCGTGCCTAGCTTCATTGCTCCCTTTCTGAACTGTTTTTGGGAACCTGGGCATAGCGACTTTCTTAAGGCTCAACAGCTAGCCTACATAAAGTATGACAGACCCTGAGAGACTGCGTCAAGATAAATATGACAAATATTACAACAGCCATAACTGCCTTTAAAAGGTGCTACAGTCTCTGTGGACCAGAGGGTTTGTGTTATAGCTTCTCGGACAATTGAGAGACAATCAATCAGACACTGGATTGCAGTTGGACATAAAATTGCCAGAGGATACATACGTTGTATTGAATTAAATCTCCATACAGTACATCCATGAAGCAATACATGCTTATGTAGCAGACTGCAGAAGGCTACTTCCATATGACACCACTTAGAAGTCGTTCAGCTGGTTATAGTTACTGCAACACTGTTTTGTTTTGTGCCGATTCCATACCCATTTACTTTAAATGCAGTTGTGATTTTTAAACTGTAGAGGGCATGAAAGATACCATGGATGCCTCAGTGATATCATTGCTAGACCGTCATTTGACATTGACAGATAAAGAGTAAACACAATGTTGGGTGTGCCTGTGCATTATGAAGTATTAGTAACACCACAAGGACCATATGAGAAACCATTTTGTTTGACTAATTATATTACAGTGACCTGAAAACACTTTATTTTACTAGAAAAACTCAAATTGAACATGAAAAACGAACAAGCAAAAATGAGCATGATAACAAATGCAAGGAGCACTACATAATCTGACTATGCTCCTTATACAGTATACTGTCTTTAGATTGAACACTGATATGGTCTTATTAACAGGTAAGAACTGATACTGACAGAGTGCTGTGTGTGTGTGTGTGTGTGTGTGCGCATGTGTGTACAATTGGTGCAACAAAGCCTAATGAAGAGGTAGGCTTGACTACAAAACAACAATGACTAGAACACTTCAACCCTGAGCATTGACATTAAACAAGAATACTCTACGTAGTAAAGTAAGAAGACATGGGCCGACTATGAATCACATACAGTGCATTCGGAAAGTATTCAGACCCCTTCACTTTTCCCACATTTTGTTACGTTACAGTCAATTTCTAAAATTAATTAAATAGGTTTCCCCCCCCCCTTATCAATCTATGCACAATACCCCACAATGACAAAGCAAAAACTGTGTGCTTAGGTTTGTTGTCCTGTTGGAAAGTGAACCTTTTCCCCAGTCAGGTCTTGAGCGCTCTGGAACAGGTTTTCATCAAGGATCTCGCTGTACTTTGCTCTGTTAATCTTTCCTTCCTGTCAGAGTGACCATTAGGTTCATGGTCACCTCCCTGACCAAGGCCCTTCTCCCCCGATTGCTCAGTTTGGCCGGGCAGCCAGCTCTAGGAAGAGTGTTGTTGGTTCTAAACTTCTTCCATTTAAGAATGATGGAGGCCACTGTGTTCTTGGGGACCTTCAATGCTGCAGAAATATTTTGGAATTTACCACAGGTGGACTCCAATCACGTTGTAGAAACATCAAGGAAAATAAATGTGAACAGAATGCACCTGAGCTCAATTTTGAGTATCATAGCAAAGGGTCTGAATACTTATGTAAATAGGTATTTCTGCGTTTTATTTTTAATACATTTGCAAAAATGTCTAAATCAGTTTTCGCTTTGTCATTACAGGGTATTGTGTATAGATTGAGGAACATTATTTTATCAATTTTAGAATAAGACTAACATAATAAAATGTGGAAAAGGTGAAGGTCTGAATACTTTCCGAATGCACTTTATAAACATACTGTAGAAAAGAAAATTCAAAAAGTATCCTGGAATGCAGGAAGTAACCAACCCCGGTTTCCCCTCCAGGGGTGTGTTCATTGGGGTGACACTCGCAGAACATTGCAGATAGAAATACGCTACATAGAGAGACACTGATAAGAGAATCAATGATACAATACGATGATGGGAGAATCCCCAGCTCTATTACTTTAAGTTTCTATCTGCAATGCGCTGAAGGTTTCAGCCACCTGGATTGCATTCATTAAGGCACACCGTAGCCAAATGTTTTGCAAAGGAAAACGTCAACTAGCGTTTCTTATTGGAAGTTCTTCCCTGTTTCAGTCTGTTTTCTTCCATTTGGTGCCTAATGAATACGACCCAGGAATAATTTCCAGATTCATTTTCCTCTGCCCCCCCAATTACCTCCATTGTTCATCATCCAATCAGAATCAGATGAGGAATGACAAATGTTCCTTTAAGCCATTACGAATAACCATGATGGACTGGTCTCAGTCAATCCATGGGTTCAAAATGACTGGACCTCCATTGTCTTTTAATGGACCACAGTCACAGAGTCGAGCGGCTGCTGTACTTATTGTCCATGGTTACTGTGGCGACAGACTTGGAGAGCCGTTCAGTATAATAGGCCTGGTGCTGAAAGTAGTCCCGGCCATGTCTTGTAACATTGCTCCTTTGGGGGTAAAACATTGTCGCATTGGACTCGTAGATCCGTTACGTGGAGTCAGGGTTGTAGATATAGACACAGGGCCGGGCAAAGGTGCTTGCTTTGGGTCAATGTGTCTCCCCCTCCATCCTCGAAATGGTCTAAAAGGAAGAGGGCCGTTGGGTAAGGGTTATGTGGTACAGTCCGTCCATACCATTGGACAAATCCTTCCTCTCGGGAGCAGATGGTGGACCTCAGTGCTATGTCATATCTTCTTCCTCTGAGCAGTAGTCCTGCCCCTGAAAAAGCAAAGCAGAAGATTGAGTAGAATTAAATCCTCCCCAGACACTGATCTAACCACCCCACCCCAGACACTGTTTGGTCGTCTTGCCGAACCCTATGAGGTCATTGCTAAAATCCCAGATCTGTTTGGTCGTCTTGCCGAACCCTATGAGGTCATTGCTAAAATCCCAGATCTGTTTGGTCGTCTTGCCGACCCCTATGAGATCATTGAACTCACCTTTTCTATCTTCTCATCCAGCATCCTGAAGAACTCTTGCTGGCTCTCTGAAGAATGGATCCTGTGGAGAAAGAAACAAGACAGTTCCAATTCAACACTGTTAGTTCAGGGATGGAAAGGGAGAGGGAAAACCCTGCATTGTGAGTGACAACAAAAATAGTTGGTTGAGCTCACTGTGTCTTCCCATTGCCATTTGATCCTGTGTCGTCTGTTTGTTGGACCGTGGTGAGCAGGGCAGTATTCTCCTGAAACACACACAGGGCTATCACTGATCCTGCTGCTCCTTAAATATTTGTTACTTTTATTTCTTATTTTTTTCTTTAAACTGCATTATTTGTTTAGGGCTTGTAAGTAAGCAAGGTCTACACCTGTTGTATTCGGAGCATGTGAAAAATACAAATTTGATTAGATTTTAATAGATGAGTTCTGGCCAATATATTAAGTATCCACATTTTGTAATGGAACACATCTCCTTAGAACTTACCCCGCCCTTTATATTTTTAGCAATGACCTCATAGGGGTCGGCAAGACGGCCAAAAAGATCTGGGATTTTAGCAATGACCTCATAGGGGTCTGCAAGACAACCAGCATCTTTCTACGGCTGGCCATGCTTTCCACCTGGCTATCCCTACCCCGGCCAACAGCTCTGCACCCCCCACAGCAACTTGCCCAAGCCTCCTTCACCCAAATCCAGATAGCTGATGTTCTGAAAGAGCTGCAAAATCTGGACCCCTACAAATCAGCTGGGCTAGACAATCTGGACCCTCTCTTTCTAAAATTATCCACCACAATTATTGCAACCCTTATTACTAGACTGTTCAACCTCTCTTTCGTATCGTCTGAGATCCCTAAAGATTGGAAAGCTGCCGTGGTCATCCCCCTCTTCAAAGGGGAGACACTCTAGATCCAAACTGTTACAGACCTATATCTATCCTACCCTGCCTTTCTAAAGTCTTCGAAAGCCAAGTTAATAAACAGATCACTGACCATTTCGAATCCCACCGTACCTTCTCCGCTATGCAATCTGGTTTCCGAGCTGGTCATGGGTGCACCTCAGCCACGCTCAAGGTCCTAAATGATATCATAACTGCCATCGACAAAAGATAGTACTGTGCAGCCGTCTTCATTGACATGGCCAAGGCTTTCGACTCTGTCAATCACCGCATTCTTATCGGCAGACTCAACAGCCTTGGTTTCTCAAATGACTGCCTCGCCTGGTTCACCAACTACTCAGAGTTCAGTGTGTCAAATCGGAGAACCTGTTGTCCGGACCTCTGGCAGTCTCTATGGGGGTGCCACAGGGTTCAATTCTCGGGCCGACGCTTTTCTCCGTATATATCAATGATGTCGCTCTTGCTGCCGGTGATTTTCTGATCCACCTCTACACAGACAACACCATTCTGTAAACTTCTGGCCCTTCTTTGGACACTGTTAACTAAACCTCCAGACGAGCTTTAATGCCATACAACTCTCCTTCCGTGGCCTCCAACTGCTCTTAAATGCGAGTAAAACTAAATGCATGCTTTCAACCGATTGCTGCCCACACCTGCCGACCCCCAAAGTAAATTCCTCCTTCGGCCGCCTTTCCTTACAGTTCTCTGCTGCCAATGACTGGAACGAACTGCAAAAATCACTGAAGCTGGAGACTCCTATCTCCCTCACTAGCTTTAAGCACCAGCTGTCAGAGCAGCTCACAGATCACTGCACATGTACGTAGCTCATCTGTAAATAGCCCATCCAACTACCTCATTGCCATACTGTTATTTATTTTGCTCCTTTGCACCCCGATATCTCTACTTGCACACTCATCTTCTGCACATCTATCACTCCAGTGTTTAATTGCTATATTGTAATTATTTTGTCACTATGGCCTCCCTTGCCCTACCTCATTTGCACACATTGTATATAGACTGTTTGTTTATTCCAAGTGTAACTCTGTGTTGTTGTTTGTGTCGCACTGCTTTGTTTAATCTTGGCCAGGTTGCAGGTGTAAATGAGAACTTGTTCTCAACTAGCCTACCTGGTTAAATAAAGGTGAAATATATATTTTTTTAAACATACACTAAATTGACTGGGCCTTTAAACAGCTTGGAAAATTCCAGAAAATTATGTCATGGCTTTAGAAGCTTCTGATAGACTAATTGACATCATTTGAGTCAACTGGCGGTGTACCTGTGGATGTATTTCAAGGCCTACCTTCAAACTCAGTGCCTCTGGTTGACACCATTGGAAAATCAAAAGAAATCAGCCAAGACCTCAGAAAAAGAATTGTAGACCTCCACAAGTCTGATTCATCCTTGGGAGCAATTTCCAAATGCCTGAAGGTACCACGTTCATCTGTACAAACAATAGTACGCAAGTATAAACACCATGGGACAACATAGCCTTCATACCGCTCAGGCAGAAGACGCATTCTGTCTCCTAGAGATGAACGTACTTTGGTGCGAAAAATGCAAATCAATCCCAGAACAAAAGCAAAGGACCTTGTGAAGATGCTGGAGGAAACGGGTACAAAAGTATCTATATCCACAGTAAAACAAGTCCTATATCGACATAACCTGAAAGACCGCTCAGCAAGGAAGAAGCCACTGCTCCAAAACCGCCATGAAAAAGCCAGACTACGGTTTGCAACTGCACATGGGGAGAAATATCGTACTTTTTGGAGAAATGTCCTCTGGTCTGATGAAACAAAAATAGAACTGTTTGGCCATAATGACCATCGTTATGTTTGGAGGAAAAAAGCAGATGTTTGCAAGCCGAAGAACACCATCCCAACCATGAAGCACAGGGGTGGCAGCATCATGTTGTGGGGGTGCTTTGCTGCAGGAGGGACTGATGCATACTTCCAAAGTTGTGGCAAAATGACTTAAGGACAACACAGTCAAGGTATTCGAGTGGACATCACAAAGCCCTGACCTCAAGCCTATAGAAAATTTGTGGGCAGAACTGCGAGCAAGGAGGACTACAAACCTGACTCAGTTACACCAGCTCTGTCATGAGGAATGGGCCACAATTTACCCAACTTATTGTGGGAAGCTTGTGGAAGGCCACCCGAAACGTTTGACCCAAGTTAAACAATTTAAAGGCAATGCTACCAAATACTAATTGAGTGTATGTAAACTTCTGACCCACTGGGAATGTGATGAAAGAAATAAAAGCTGAAATAAATAATTCTCTCCTATTATTCTGACAATTCACATTCTTCAAATAAAGTGGTGATCCTAACTGACCTAAGACAGGGAATTTTTACTTGGATTAAATGTCAGGAATTGTGAAAAACTGAGGTTAAATGTATTTGGCTAAGGTATATGTAAACTTCCCGACTTCAACTGTTTATTTCACTGGTCATCCACAAAGCCAACTCCTCCTTTGGCCGCCTTTCCTTGCAGTTCTTTGCTGCCAATGACTGGAACAAATTGCAAAAAAATCACTGAAGCTGGAGACTTATCTCCCTCACTAACTTTAAGCATCACCTGTCAGAGCAGCTTACTGATCATTGCACCTGTACACAGTCCATCTGTAAATAGACTACCCAACTACCTCATCCCCATATTGTAATTTATTTTTTTGCTCCTTTGCACCCCAGTATCTCTACTTGCACATCATCTTCTGCAGATCTATCACTCCAGTGTTAATGCTAAATTGTAGTTATTTTGGCACTATGGCCTATGTATTGCCTTACCGCCCTAACCTTACTACATTTGAACACACTGTATATAGATTGTTCTATTGTGTTATTGACTATGTTTGTTTATCCCATGTACAACTCTGTTGTTTGTGTCGCACTGTTTTGCTTTATCTTGGCCAGGTCGCAGTTGTAAATGAGAACTTGTTCTCAACTGGCCTACCTGGTTAAATAAAAAATGACATTTTTTGTTTAAACGATTTGAAAAAGTGTGTGTCAAACTGTATGATGAATGAGTAAGTTAACATCAGTCTTTCTCACCGTGCTGTCCTGGTCGCAGTTTAGTCTGTCCTCTTCTCTATTTATATACTTCACACTTGCCACGCCTTTCTTGTACTCCTCTGTAAAAAGAGCAGGCGTATGAGGAATTTGGGTACAAAAAAAAACATGCCAGAGTGCATTTATATTTTTTGCCATTGTTAACACTACCAGCAACGTCAACTTATTTTTCCTTGTGACAGTACATTTTTATTTGATATTTGCACGCTTCAGATTAGAGGATGACTGATTAGAGCATATATTCATGACAGTCCCCATCAATTAGATTGATCAGTAATCGACTGTTCATCCAGATAAGTGGAGAGGAGGAGCTGCAGTAATCAGCAGAATAATCAGTGACATCCAGGTCAATACTTGACAAATAATGACATGCTCAAATTAACTGTTCAAAGAAGATTCTCTTTTCACAATGGTTGGAAAGCAGGACAGCTCCTGTTCCCCCCCCCCTTACACACACACACACACACACACACACACACACACACACACACACACACACACACACACACACACACACACACACACACACACACACACACACACACACACACACACACACACACACACACACACACACACACACACTAAGCAGAGAGATTAGAGGAAAGGGAAACAGATGCATGATGCACAGCCAATGACCTAATAAAGAGAGAATGACCTGACAACAGACATGCAGCCATAAACAAGCCATTGTGGGTACTACCCTCATCAGAACATAATGTCATAATAGTAGTACAAGGTCTTCTTGTTCCTCATTTTACAGGTCAATAGGAACAAGATAAAATGACTGGTATTAATGGAAAATATGGGACCCATATTAGGAACCAAGGATTGGAACCAAAATTATTTTTCTGAACAGAACCACAAAAAAATGTGGTCCTTTCCACTGTTCCAAACTGGAAAATAAAGTTCTGAACCGGTTCGAACCCCCAAAAATGCAGGTTCATGTTGTTCCTTTTTTAACCTGTGAAATCAAGTTAAAAAAACAACATTTAGCTCATTAAGCTGCTGCTACTCTGTTTATCTTATATCCTGATGCCTAGTCACCTTACCCCTATACATATCTAGCTCTATCACTCCAGTATCCCTGCACATTCTAAATATGGTATTGGAACCGACCCTGTATATAATATGCTTATTTACTTATTGTGTTCTTCATATTTTTCGTGTGTTTTTTTTTCTAGCATTACATTGTTATTGATTATTGCATTGTTGGGTTTTGAGTTTGCAAGAAAGGCATTTCACTGTACTTGTAAATGTGTCATTAATACTAAATGACTTCACCAATCAGTGCGAATTGAGCAGGCAAACTAGTTGTTTCCATGCGTGATGGACAGTGTAGCCTTATGGCGCAAGATGCGACTGAAATTTTGCGGGTGAGGAGAGAGCGTTGAGCATCTTGTTATGGCATGCATTATCTGAATTAGGTTCGTAGAATTCTACCTAGGAGGACCGGCTTCTATGGAGGAACTTTGAATGTCCTTTGAGCTAGCTAGTTAAACACGTCTTACCTATTTGTAGTTAATAAATCCAGCGTGAAACGTGATAACTAGGCCTATAGTATCCTTTAATAGCATTGAACAAGTTAATCCATTCTTCTCTAGCTAATAAAGAATCTCTTTCCCTGTCTTCTGAATCACGTTTGTAACGTCAGTACAGTAGCCTATGGTAACGTCAGTATGGTAACGTCAGTGCAGTAGCCAATGGTAACGTCAGTACAGTAGCCTATGGTAACATCAGTACAGTAGCCTATGGTAATGTAGGTGCAGTAGCCTATGGTAACGTCAGTATGGTAATGTCAGTATGGTAACGTCAGTATGGTAACGTCAGTACAGTAGCCTATGGTAACATCAGTACAGTAGCCTATGGTAACATCAGTACAGTAGCCTATGGTAATGTAGGTGCAGTAGCCTATGGTAACATCAGTACAGTAGCCTATGGTAATGTAGGTGCAGTAGCCTATGGTAACATCAGTACAGTAGCCTATGGTAATGTAGGTGCAGTAGCCTATGGTAACATCAGTGTGGTAACGTCAGTACAGTAGCCTATGGTAACATCAGTACAGTAGCCTATGGTAACATCAGTACAGTAGCCTATGGTAATGTAGGTGCAGTAGCCTATGGTAACATCAGTACAGTAGCCTATGGTAATGTAGGTGCAGTAGCCTATGGTAACATCAGTACAGTAGCCTATGGTAATGTAGGTGCAGTAGACTATGGTAACATCAGTACAGTAGCCTATGGTAATGTGGGTGCAGTAGCCTATGGTAATGTAGGTACAGTAGCCTATGGTAATGTAGGTGCAGTAGCCTATGGTAACATCAGTACAGTAGCCTATGGTAATGTAGGTGCAGTAGACTATGGTAACATCAGTACAGTAGCCTATGGTAATGTGGGTGCAGTAGCCTATGGTAATGTAGGTACAGTAGCCTATGGTAATGTAGGTGCAGTAGCCTTTGGTAACATCAGTACAGTAGCCTATGGTAATGTAGGTGCAGTAGCCTATGGTAACATCAGTACAGTAGCCTATGGTAATGTAGGTGCAGTAGACTATGGTAACGTCAGTACAGTAGCCTATGGTAACATCAGTACAGTAGCCTATGGTAACGTCAGTATGGTAACGTCAGTATCGTAACGTCAGTACAGTAGCCTATGGTAACGTCAGTACAGTAGCCTATGGTAACATCAGTACAGTAGCCTATGGTAACGTCAGTATGGTAACGTCAGTATGGTAGCATCAGTACAGTAGCCTATGGTAACATCAGTACAGTAGCCTATGGTAACATCAGTATGGTAGCCTATGGTAACATCAGTATGGTAACGTCAGTACAGTAGCCTATGGTAACGTCAGTATGGTAACGTCAGTATGGAAACGTCAGTACAGTAGCCTATGGTAACGTCAGTATGGTAACGTCAGTATGGTAACGTTAGTACAGTAGCCTATGGTAACGTTAGTACAGTAGCCTATGGTAACGTTAGTATGGTAGCATCAGTACAGTAGCCTATGGTAACGTCAGTATGGAAACGTCAGTACAGTAGCCTATGGTAACGTCAGTATGGTAGCATCAGTACAGTAGCCTATGGTAGCATCAGTACAGTAGCCTATGGTAATGTCAGTATGGTAGCATCAGTACAGTAGCCTATGGTAATGTCAGTATGGTAGCATCAGTACAGTAGCCTATGGTAATGTCAGTATGGTAGCATCAGTACAGTAGCCTATGCTTCAGAGGGGGGATGGGTAGGTAGCCTAAACATGCACACACATTGGCAAAGATTTTCAGCTGGCAGGCAGGGAGGCAGACACTGGAATACGTTTCCGAGTGACAGAGTAAGGGCTTTCCATAAGCGCTTTGTTGCGTTTTTTTGTGGGACTAGAAAAAAATGCCTGGAATGTAAAATAACGTTATTAACCGGTTCCCATGCTTTTAAAATAACCAGACCAGTATGGATCACTTTCGTTCCCGGTTCCGTTCCTTGAAAATGTTAATTATTTTCCTGTTTTCTGTTCTGTTCCCAGAACCGGTTCCAACCACTGTAAGAAACTCCTCCTGGTTTGAATAATTTACTGAAACTGCTGTTTCATTGTAACAACCAAAGTGAACCCTATTGGGACTGTGTGGATAGCGGTTTTTCATTTGACCCACTAATGGTTAGGTTATGATTGGGGGAGAGGAAGCTGATCCTAGACCTGTTCCAAGGGAAACTTCACCTCGGAGCGGTAAAGCATGTTGGCACAGTGTGCTGTCTGTAAATCAGGGGTGTATTCAGTGAGGCGAAATGTTCCTAACATTGCAGAGAGAATTGTAACAAATGAAACTAACATAGAATTCCATATTCTACTGAGACACACGCATTTTTGTTTTACAGCATGTTCCGATATGAATGGATGGTCTGAGTCTCCTGAACGCAACCCAGGTGGATGTGTTTCCAGCACTGACCAGAAAGAACATCCCCATTGCTGTAGGCTTTACTGCGGCCCTCCTCACCACTGGGCACGGCCAACACCTGCTTGGCCGAGGTGCAGCCCATCTCCTCACCCACACACATCACAGGCTGACCTAGAGGAAGGGAGGGAGGTAAAAGGAGACAAAGATATGAATAATTCATAATTCATTTATTGGACTTACATAGCGCTTTTCTAGACACCCAAAGTGCTTTACCTACTGTAGCAAGGAGGAAGCTCACCTCATCCACCACTAATGTGTAGCACCAACTTGGGTGATGGACGGCAACCAATTTGCGCCAGGACGCTCATCACACATCAGCTATCAGGTGGAGAGGTGAGGAGTGATATATGCCATTTAGAAACGAGGTGGATGATTATGTGACAATGATTGAAATATGGACAGGTTGCGAATTTAGCCAGGACACCGGGGTTAACACCCCTACTCTTACAATAAGTACCATAGGATTCTTTGTGACCACAGAGAGACAGGACACCCGTTTAACGTCTCATCCGAAATGGAAGTCAATGAACTAAGTTGACCAGACCCAGCTGCTATCGCATTGGTGTCTAAGGGAGAGCCACTCCCTTAAGTAGACAGGAACTTTAAAAAAAAAAATCAATGATAAACACCTGAGTTGAACTATCTTAATTTATCCACCATCTTGGACAGCACCCTACGCAGGGCTATGTCCCCATCACTGCCCTGGGGCATTGGGATTTGATCTTAAGACCAGAGGGAAGACTTTCCCCCTACTGGGCCTCTAACACCACTTCAGCAACATCTGGTCTCCCATCCAGGGACTGACCAGGACCGACCCTGCTTAGCTTCAGAGGCAAACAAAGAGGTGTAATGGGTTCGCACTCAAAAATATGTCTCATAATGATTACTTCATTATTCAATGTTTTAAAAAAAAATTGTTTTACTGTGTCCGGGATAGCGTACACAAACGTTCCGGCTTCACAGCCTTCTTCAGTGTGTAGGACAGAGGCAAGCCAGAAGTGGGATGCAGACCAGGGTGGTATGCTGCTGGAAGGGGAGGAGTGGGGGTGAAGAGTAGGGTGGAGTGGTGGTGAAGGATATACATTCCAGATAGAAGTGGCCCATAACCACAGATCTGAACTTAACCATCAGGAGGATGGGAAAATATCTGACCTTGTGTCAGTGACTAGTCAATTAACTTACCTATTAGCAGGCCACCCAAATGAACGTTCCACCATGATAAAGTAATCATAAATATCCAATAATAACCCACTGGACAAGGACTTCACTAAGTCTACATGAATATATGAAGAGGCCTTGTTTTATGAAGAGGCCTTGTTTTTTAATTGTCCAATCCCAACACACGGTTTAGCGATGCGCAGTCGTGAGCTCCAATCACAACACATGGTGTGCCAGCTGCACCTCACACCATGGGCCATTCAAAGGCGTGCGCGATGCCAATGGTGCCAACGTGCGGGGTAATCTTCTGCGAGACGGATTGCGCCACCAGCAAATGGAGGGACGTGACAATTAGGAATATGCGTTCGTGACCCAATCAAGTTACCAGCCATGTCTTGTGCGAATGGTAGACGAGAGAGTATATAAATAATGGCTGGTTGTGTGTGCTATTGAGGCATGTTTGTTGATGGTCAAGAGCACGGATAAAAAAATTTATAACATGAGCCCTCAAATGGAGACGGATTGTTTGTAGTGCAAACATGCAATAGGCTATATTGGGATAGCTATATGGTCATATTTGCCATCATCAGGCTATTTCAATGCATCGAGGATGCTATCAATTGAGCTTTATTTATAGGCAGGCTATTATTATTTTATTTCATAAGCGAGAGCTGGAAAAACGGGACCAAAATTGAATCGAATTTAAATGAAAAAAACGAAAGAAAGCTGAATATCAGCTTTTGAGTATAATAACAAAAGAAAATCCAATAAGAACACGGTTCCATTGCACAACGATTCCCTATACAAAGAGCCAGCAAACCTTAACACAAACAAAACGACTGGACAAGACAAAATACAAATATACAATGTTATCGCAAGGACAAACATGAGTCAATTTACCATTTTTTACAGGATCTGTTCATGGTTCTGCCTGTATTGGTTCTTAGGCGTTCGAGCAGCTTCAAAGGACAGGCGCCGGCATCAGGGACATCTGCATCTCTCAATACACCATCAGACATAAGCAATCGAGGTGCTATCCGTCTGGCTCACTGTCTGGTCCGGTCTGGATAATCGAACTTCATGAGACAAAAAATCTAAACAAAATTACCTTACAACATATTGTCAGGGTTTTTTTTGCAACAAATTCCGTTGCGTTTGTTATTGTATAACTGACAAACGATACAGTTATGGCTATTTGTAAGAAAGTTGCAAAAAAAACGGATATGCAGTCGGACGCAACAACACGGACTTCCGGCCAGCTCACACATCCAGCGCGTCAGATTTGACAGTAGAAGCTACGCAGCCAAGTTTATAGGAAGTTTTGGCACAGCCAGTAAACACCTACAACTCAATCTGTAGTGTGAATTTGAGAGATTTCGGTCAATATGGTTTTGCTGACAATGATCGCTCGGGTAGCAGATGGACTGCCGCTTGCTGCATCGATGCAAGAAGACGAGCAGGTTTGAATGAATACAATGTGTTTCCTAGCTAACGTTAGCCCTCGATCACGACTCGGTGTCATTACATTGCACATAAGTTATTTGACGAAGGCGTCTTCTATATGTGGGTGCTCTGTCAATCTGAACATTTACACATCGTTATAAGGACCTTGTATTTCATATCATCTAGAAATAACATACTTAAAAAAAAAAATTATACGGACCTTGTAAGGGTTAGTGTTCCCACATGGCCATATCTCCATGGTACAGCGCAAGTTTACGGAAAACATACTGAAGACAAGGTGTTAAAGTTAGCTAGCTATCTAGAAAATCAAATCAAGTTTTATTTGTCACGGGTGTAGACTTTACAGTGAAATGCTTACTTACAAGCCCTTAACAAACAATGCAGTTTTAAGAAAAACGGGTGTTAAGTTAAAAAAAATAGCTAAGTTAAAAATAACAAATAATTAAAGAGCAGCAATAAAATAACAGTAGCGAAGCTATATACAGGGGGTACAAGAAGTACCGTACAGAGTCGATGTACGGTGGCCCAGGCTAGTCGAGGTAATTGAGGTAATATGTACATGTAGGTAGAGTTAAAGTGACTATGCATAAATAATAGAGTAGCAGCAGCGTAAAAGAGGGGGACGACAACAATGCAAATAGTCTGGATAGCCATTTGATTAGCTATTTAGGAGTCTTATGGCCTGGGGGTAGAAGCTGTTAAGAAGCCTTTTGGACCTAGACTTGGTGCTCCGGTACCGCTTGCCGTGCGGTAGCAGAGAGAACAGTCTATGATTAGGGTGGCTGGAGTCTTTTTAGGGCCTTCCTCTGACACCGCCTGGTATAGAGCTCCTGGATGGCAGGAAGCTTGGCCCAAGTGATGTGCTGGGCCGTAAGCACTACCCTCTGTAGTGCCTTGCGGTCGGAGGCCAAGCAGTTGCCATATCAGGCAGTGATGCAACCAGTCAGAATGCTCTCGATGATGCAGTTGTAGAACTATTTCAGGATCTGAGGACCCATGCCAAATCTTTTCAGTCTCCTGAGGGGGAATAGGCTTTGCGTTCCCTCTTCATGACTGTCTTGGTGTGTTTGGACCATAACAGTTTGTTGGTGATGTGGACACCAAGGAACTTGAAGCTCTCAACCTGCTCCACTACAGCCCCGTTGATGAGAATGGGTGCATACTTGGTCCTCCTTTTGCTGTAGTCCATAATCATCTCCTTTGTCTTGTTCACGTTGAGTGAGAGGTTGTTGTCCTGGCACCACACGGCGAGGTCTCTGACCTCCCTATAGGCTGTCTCATCTTTGTCTGTTATCAGGCCTACCGCTGTTGGCAAACTTAATGATGGTGTTGGAGTCGTGCCTGGCCATGCAGTCATGAGTGAACAGTGAGTACAGGAGGGGAGTGAGCACGCACCCCTGAGGGGCCCCCGTGTTGAGGATCAGCGTGGCGGATGTGTTGTTACCTATCCTTACCACCTGTCAGGAAGTCCAGGATCCAGTTGCACAGGGAGGTGTTTAGTCCCAGGGTCCTTAGCTTAGTGAGGAGTTTTGAGGGCACTATGGTTTTGAACGCTGCGCTGTAGTCAATTAATAGCATTCTCACAAATGTATTATTTTTGTCCAGGTGGGAAAGGGCAGTGTGGCGTGCAATAGAGATTGCATCATCTGTGGATCTGTTGGGGCGGTATGCAAATTGGAGTGTGTCAAGGGTTTCTGGAATAATGCTGTTTATGTGAGCCATGTCCAGCCTTTCAAAGCACTTCATGGCTACAGACTTGAGTGCTATGGGTTGGTAGTCATTTAGGCAGGTTACCTTAGTCCCTGTGCCCAAGAACACTATGGTGGTGTGCTTGAAACATGTTGGCATTACAGACTCCGTCACGGAGAGGTTGAAAATATAAGTGAAGACACTTGCCAGTTGGTCAGTGCATGCTCGGAGTACAAGTCATGGTAATCCGTGTGGCCTTGTGAATGTTAACCTGTTTTAAGGTCTTTAGCACATCAGCTACGGAGAGCGCGATCACACTGTCGTCTGGAACAGCTGATGGTCTCATGCCTGCTTCAGTGTTGCTTGCCTCGAAGCGAGCATTAAAGTAATTTAGCTCGTCTGGTAGGCTCGTGTCACTGGGAAATGTGCTTCCCTTTGTAGTCTGTAATAGTTTGCAAGCCCTGCCACATCTGACGAGTGCTAGAGCTGGTGTAGTACGATTCAATCTTAGTCCTGTATTGACACATTGCCTGTTTTATGGTTCGTCGGAGGGCAGCTCCTTGAAAGCGACAGCTCTACCCTTTAGCTCAGTGCGGATGTTGCCTGTAATCCATGGCTTCTGGTTGGGGTATGTACAGTCACTGTGGGGATGACGTCATCGATGTACTTACTGATGAAGCCAGTGACTGATGTGGTGTACTCCTCAATGCCATTGGAAGAATTCTGGAACATATTCCAGTCTGTGCTAGGAAAACAGTCCTGTAGCGTAGCATCTGCGTCATCTGACCACTTCTTTATTGAACGAGTCACTCATACTTCCTGCTTTAATTGTTGCTTGTAAGCAGGAATCAGGAGGATAAGATTATGGTCAGATTTGTTAAATGGAGGGCGATGGAGTGCTTTGTTTGCGTCTGTGTGTGTGGAGTAAAGGTGGTCTAGAGTTATTATTATTTATTTTTTTTCCCTCTTGTTGCCCATATAATATACTGGTAGAAATTAGATAAAACTGATTTAAGTTTCCCTGCATTAAAGTCCCCTGCCACTAGGAGCGCTGCCTCTGGATGAGCCTTTTCCTGTTTGCTTATGGCCGTATACAGCTCATTGGTTGCGGTCTTAGTGCCAGCATTGGTTTGTGGTGGTAAATGGATAGCTACGAAGAAAATAGATAAACTCTCTTGGTAAATAGTGTGGTCTACAGCTTGTCATGAGATACTCTACCTCAGCCAAGCAAAACCTTAAGACTTCCTTACTATTAGATTTTGTGCACCAGCTGTTGTTTACAAATATACACAGACCGCCACCCCTTGTATTACCGACGATGGCTGTTCTATCTTGCCGATGCAGCGTAAACCCCGCCAGCTGTATGTTATTAATGTTCTCGTTCAGACACGACTCGTGAAACATAAGATATTACAGTTTTTAATGTCACGTTGGTAGGATATTTGTGATTGTAGTTCATCTATTTTGTTATCCAATGATTATACGTTGGCTAATAGGACTGATGGTAGAGGCAGATTACCCACTCGCTGTCGGATCCTTACAAGGCACCCGACCTACGTCCCCGATATCTCCGTCTCTTTCTAATGTGAATCACAGGGATTTGGTTCTTGTCGGGTGTCCGAAGTAAATCCTTTGCGTCCGATATCCTGATATCTTGAAGCTCTTTTCGGTCATAAGAGACATTGTACAAAATAAGTTACAAATAACGCGACAAAATACACACAATAGCACAATTGGTTAGGAGACCGTAAAACGGCAGCCATCTCCTCCGGCACCATTACTTATTATGCTCAGTGTGACTCAGGAAGTGGAAGCTGTATGGATTAGAGGTTGACCGATTATGATTTTTCAGCACCGATTTATTGGAGGACCAAAAAGAGCCAATACCGATTAATCGGCCAATAATTTTTCTAAATTTATATTTTTGTAATAATGACAATTACAACAATACTGAATGAACAATGAACCCTTTTATTTTAACTTAATATAATACATAAATAAAATCTATTTAGTCTCAAATAAATAATGAAACACTTTCAATTTGGTTTAAATAATGTGAAAAGAAAGTAAAAGTGCAATATGTGCCATGTAAAAAAGCTAACCTTTAAGCTCCTTGCTCAGAACATGAGAACATATGAATGCTGGTGGTTCAATAATCCCAGTTAAGAAGTTTTAGGTTGTAGTTATTATAGGGAATTATGACGCATCGACTATTTCTCTCTGTACCATTTTGTATTTCATATATCTTTGACTATTATATGTTCTTATAGGCACTTTAGTATTGCCAGCCTAATCTCGAAAGTTGATAGGCTTGAAGTCATAAACAGCGCTGTCAAGCATTGCTAAGAGCTGCTCACAAACGCAGTAAAGTGCTGTTTGAATGAATGCTTACAAGCCTGCTGCTGCCTACCACCGCTTAGTCAGACTACTCTATCAAATCATAGACTTAATTATAATAAACACACAGAAATACAAGCCTTTGCTCATTAATATGGTAAAATCCGGAAACTATCATTTCGAAAACAAAATGTTTATTCGTTCAGTGAAATACGGAACCATTTCGTATTTTGTTGAATGGGTGGCAACCCTAAGTCTAAATATTGCTGTTACATTGCACAACCTTCAATATTATGTACAATTCTGGCAAATTAATTACGGTCTTTGTTAGGAAAAAACACAGTTCGCAACGAGCCAGGCGGCCCAAACTGTTGCATGTACCCTGACTCTGCTTGCACTGAACACAAGATAAGTGACACAATTTCCCTAGTTAATATTGCCTGCTAACATGCATTTATCTTAACTAAATATGCAGGTTTAAAATATTTACTGTGTATTGATTTTAAGAAAGGCATTGATGTTTATGGTTAGGTACATTTGTGCAACAAATGTGCTTTTTTCACAAATGCGCTTTTGTTAAACCATCACCCTTTTGGAAAAGTTGAAGTATGCTGTGATTCGATGATAAATTGACAGGCACCGCATTGATTATATGCAGCGCAGGACAAGCTAGTTAACCTAGTAACATCAACCATGTGTAGTTAACTAGTGATTATGTGAAGATTGATTGTTGTTTTATAAGAAAAGTTTAATGCTAGCTAGCAACTTACCTTGGCTCATTGCAGCCACAAGGGCCTTTTGACGCTGCACTCACGTAATAGGTGGTCAGCCTGCCACGCAGTTTTCTCATGGATTGCAATGTAATCGGCCATAATCGGCGTCCAAAAAGGCCAATTACTGATTATCGGCCATGCCGATTAATCAGTCGTCCTCTAGTATGCATCTGTGCATCACTGAGACCGTAAGTGTCTTTTTTTTATTTATTTGAAGGATTCTTTCTCGCTGTTGAAAGATAAGGGCCATATGTTTCAAAAGCCATATTACAAGCAATGATTATTGATGTTTCTAAGTGTTAAATCACAGTGTTGGGATTGTAGTTAACCTGAATCAGTCTTCGGTGAAGCTAATGGCTGAGAACTCTAGGGAGAAGTCAGAGTAATACCTGGAGTTTGAGAGCTACACTATACTACAGTGCATTCGGAAAGTATTCAGACACTTCACTTTTTCCACGTTACGTTCCAGCCTTATTCTGAAATGGATCAAGTAATTGTTTCCCCTCATCAATCTACACACAATACCTCATAAAGACAAAGTAAAAACAGGTTATTAGACATTTTTTTATTTATAAAAAAAGAAAAAGCAGAAATACCTTATTTACATAAGTATACCCTCAGAGCAAAAACCAAGCCATGAGGTCGAAGGAATTGTCTGTAGAGCGCCGAGACAGGATTGTTTCTCGAGACAGATCTGGGCAAGGGTACCAAAAAATGTCTGCAGCGTTGAAGGTCCCCAAGAACACAGTGCCCTCCATCATTCTTAAATGGGTGAAGTTTGGAATCATCAAGACTCTTCCAAGACCTGGCCGTCCGGCCAAACTGAGCAATCGGGAGAGAAGGGCCTTGGTCAGGGAAGTGAACTTGATCTCTGGAAAGACCTGAAAATAGCTGTGCAGCGACGCTCCCCATCCAACCTGACAGAGCTTGAGATGATCTGCAGAGAAGAATGGGAGAAATTAATCAATCAAATGTATTTATAAAGCTTTTTTTACATCAGCTGATGTCACAAAGTGCTATACAGAAACCCAGCCTAAAACCCCAAACAGTAAGCAATGCAGATGTAGAAGCACGGTGGCTAGGAAAACTCCCTAGAAAGGCAGGAACCTACGAAGAAACTCCCCAAATACAGGTGCCAAGCTTGTAGCGTCATACCCAAGACGACTCGAGGCTGTAATTGCTGCCAAAGATGCTTCAAAAAAGTACTGAATAGTCTGAATAGTTATGTAAATGTGATTCGTTTTTTTTATTTTTAATAAATTAGCAAAAAGTTCTAAAAGCTCTTTTTGCTTTGTCATTATGGAGTATTATGTAGATTGATGGCGGAGACGATTTGATCCATTTTAGAATAAGGCTGTAACTTAACAAAAAGTTGAAAAGGTGAAGGGGTCTGAACTTTCCCGAATGCACTGTATATACAAAAGTATGTGGACACCACCCTTTTAAATGAGGGGATTTGGTTATTTCAGCCACACCTGTTGCTGACAGTTGTTTGAGCTCACAGCCATGCAATCTCCATAGTCAAACATTGACAGTAGAATGACCTTACTGAAGAGCTCCATGCCTTTCAACGTGGCACCGTCATAGGATGCCACCTTTCCAACAAGTCAGTTAGTCAATTTTCTCCCCTGCTAGAGCTGCCCTGGTCAACTGTAAGGGCTGTTATTGTGAAGTGGAAATGTCAAGGAGCAACAACGGTTCAGCCGCAACGTGGTAGGCCACACAAGCTCACAGAGCGGGACCGCCGAGTGTTGAAGCGTGTAAAAAGCATCTGTTCTCGGTTACAACACTCACTACTGAGTTCCAACCTGCCTCTGGAAGCAGCGTTCGTCTGGAACTTAATAAAATGGGTTTCCGTTGCCGAGCAGCCGCACACAAGCCTAAGATCACCATACACAATGCCAAGCGTCGGCTGGAGTGGTGTAAAGCTCGCCACCATTGGACTCTGGAGCAGGGGGAAACGCATTCTCTGGAGTGATGAATCAGCATCACCATCTGGCAGTGCGACAGAATGAATCTGGTTTTGAGGGATGCCAGGAGAACACTACCTGCCCCAGTACATAGTGCCAACTGTAAAGTTTAGTGGCGGAGGAATAATGGTCTGGGGTTGTTTTTCATGGTTTGGGCTAGGCCCCTTAGTTCCAGTGAAGGGAACTCTTAATGCTACAGCATAAAATTACATTTCATCCAATTCTGTGCTCCCAACTTTGTTGTAACAGTTTGGGGAAGGCCTTTTGCTCTTTCAGCATGACAATGCCCCCATGCACAAACCGAGGTCCATACAGAAATGGTTTGTTGATCGATGTGGAAGAACTTGACTGGCAGAGCCCAGACCTCAACTCCATCTAACACCTTTGGGATGAATTGGAACGGTGACTGCGAGATAGGCCTAATCGACCAACATCAGTGCCCAACCTCACTAATGCTCTTAGTGGTTGAATGGCAGCAAAGTTCCAACATCTATTGGAAAACCTTCTCAGGAAGACAGTTATAGAAGCAAAGGGGGACCAACTCCATATTAATGCCCTTGATTTTGGAACGAGGTGGTCGATAAGCAGGTGTCCACATTGGTCATGTAGTGTATTTTAGTAGGCTATAGGTAAAGACCAGATTAAATTGAGAATAGTCTGAGTATATTATCAAGTGGTTGTCAAATTGTGAATGAGAGACTGATGAAGTGTGTGCAGATGTTCGATGAGCAGGTGTACACATACTTTTGGTCATGTAGCGTACTTCCTAACTTAACTAGCTAGCTTGTTAGAAGGCTAAATCGTTTTTGTAAAGTTAGCAAGGCTAAGTTGTATCATATTCTGCTGAATACTACTAGCAAACATTTTATTTTTCCCATTTGCGTTCTATCAGATATAGTGTAGCTGTTTGTTATAACTGCTAACGTGTTATTTTATACCGCTTTATCTCACCTATATTTAGTCAGGAAGAGACTTGCAACACTACCAGAGCCAGGCTAAGCAGCTCTGCCGCAAACTCAATGCCCAGAGCCCCAACCGATGTACCCTGGAGGCTGGGGTCATGTCTTTCCAGTAAGTATTGTTAGAAGTGGATTTTCTTAATATATTATTTTATTTATCTTTTACATTTGTCTTAAATAATATCATAGTCACTACTGCATCCAGAGTGATATTGTTGAGGAAGGATACTACACTGAACAAAAATATCAACGCAACATGTAAAGTGTTGGTGTCATGAGCTGAAATAAAAAATCCCAGAAAAGTTCCATATGCACAAAAAGCTTATTTTTGTCAAGTTTTGTGCACAAATTTGTTTGCATCCCAGTTAGTGAGCATTTCTCCTTCGCGAAGATAATCCTGACAGGTGGCATATCAAGAAGCTGATTAAACAGCATGATCATTACACAGGTGCACCTTTTGCTGGGGACAATAAAAGGCCACTTGAAAATGTACAGTTTTGTCACACAACACAATGCCACAGATGTCTCAAGTTTTGAGGGCGTGTGCAATTGGCATGCTGACTGCAGAAATGTCCACCAGAGCTGTTACCACATAATTTAATGTTAATTTCTCTACCATAAACTGCCTCCAATGTCGTTTTGGAGAATTTGGCAGTATGTCCAACCAGCCTCAGAACCGCAAACCACACGTAACCACGCCAACCCAGGACCTCCACATCAGGCTTCTTCACGTGCGGCAGCGTCTGAGGGGGGTTACTGAGGAGTATTTCTGTCTGTAATAAATCCCTTTTGTGGGGAAAAACTCATTTTCATTGGCTGAGTCTGGCTCCCCAGTGGGTGGGCCTGACTGCCAAGTTGGTGGGCCTATGCCCTCCAAGGCTGCACCCCTGCCCAGTCATGTGAAATCCATAGATTAGGGCCTAAACAATTTGTCAATTTAGTGATTTCTTTTATATGAACTGTAACTCAGTAAAGTCTTAGAAATTGTTGTTTATATTTTTGTTCAGTATGATAAGCTAATGAAGATGAATTTCTCTTTCACACACACAGCCAATAGGATCGTAGTTGGATGGACTAGACACACACACACTACAGGCTCTACTAGGCTGAACATGCAAAATTATACCAAAAAAGTGACTTATTAATTAACTATTGACTAACTGATAATAACCAACTAATAACCAGGCTGATGAGGCCTTAAGAACACATCCTTGTTTACATTTGAATAACCAGCATACTGAAAACACTAACACTTAGTAACATGATTAATCTTCTATGCACAATTGTAATTTAAATTTTGCATACAGCCTACCCACCATTCTATATTTACCAGTCAAGTAGCAGTCTTGTGTGATAATCAAAGGTGGAACTCTCTAGGACCTCCTCCTAAATCTGTGTTTATAATACTTTCATTATTATCTTGGTGTATTTGGTGGTATTAAGGAAGTTAACGTGATGTTCCGATTGTCCTCGCCGTTCATTTAGTATGCACTGCAGTGTGTCTGCTGTGTCATTCAGGGCCCAGAGTGTTGTTGTGAGTAAACTAGGCAAGTCTGGTTACGTGGTCAGGAGTAACTCTGGAGACGACTACCCTTTTACGATAACTCCCTAACCTGTCACTGGACGGGTCTATGTGGAAATCTCAATCAAGCTTCACTATAACTCTGTTACTTTCCACTAACATACTAATGTCTGTCTCCCCAGCTATGTATTAGAACATGGTGTGTGCTACTTGGCCTTGTGTGAAGCTGTGTTTCCCAAGAAGCTGGTCTTTGGTTACCTGGAAGACCTCCAGACAGAATTCCATGAGCAGCATGGAAAGAAAGTCCCCACAGTCTCCAGGCCGTACTCTTTCATTGAGTTTGGTGAGAGGTTTTCTTTTTTCACTCATTATCGTCCCGTTAAGACATCCCAGGCAAACAAAAAGCATTTGGGAAATGTCCTTTCCTTCATAATTCCTTTCCTTCATAATTCCTTTCCTTAATCCACACTGATGTAAAAACCAACAACTAAATAAGTCTGGCAAAAGCAAATTCCCTGCTATATTGCTTTCCCCCATTCCATGTTTTTTGATTCAGTGCAGAGACAAGTAGACAACTACAGGATGCCACATTAGAGTAGGGTGTCAGGTAACCTAGAGGTAAGAGCGTTGGACCAGTAACCTGAAGGTCGCTGGTTCGAATCCCTAGCCAACAAGGTGAAAAATCTGTTGGTGCCCTTGAGGAAGGCACTTAACCCTAATTGCTCCTGTAAGTCGCTCTGGATAAGAGGGTCTGCTAAATGACTTAATGTAATTGAGATGCACCATAAACCAACACTTGGTGTGTAATTGCGTCTCATCCTTCCTCTATCCTCAGACACATACATCCAGAAAACCAAAAGAAACTACATTGACAGCAGGGCACGGAGGAACCTGGGCAGCATCAACACAGAACTGCAGGATGTCCAGCGGATCATGGTGGCAAACATTGAAGAGGTCCTGCAACGAGGAGAGGCCCTATCGGGTAATTTATAATACTCATACCTCGTACAGTACACAGCCCTGGCATCAAACCCACCATACAGACATAAAATACACGTCATTCATTTAAAAGGGATAGTTTATCAGATGTTTTCATACATACAGTTGAAGTCAGAAGTTTACATACACTTAGGTTGGAGTCATTAGAACTTGTTTTTCAGCCACTCCACAAATTTCTTGTTAACAAACTATAGTTTTGGCAAACTTTGTGCATGACACAAGTAATTTCTCCAACAATTGTTTACAGACAGATTATTTCACTCATAAATCACTGTATCACAATTCCAGTGGGTCAGAAGTTTACATACTCTAAGTTGACTGTGCCTTTAAACAGCTTGGAAAATTCCAGAAAATGATGTCATGGCTTTAGAAGCTTCTGATAGGCTAATTGACATAATTTGAGTCAATTGGAGGTGTACCTGTGGATGTATTTCAAGGCCTACCTTCAAACTCAGTGCCTCTTTGCTTGACATCAATGGGAAAATCAAGAAATCAGCCAAGACCTCAGAAAAAAATGTGAGACCTCCACAAGTCTGGTTCATCCTTGGGAGCAATTTCCAAACACCTGAAGGTTCCACGTTCATCTGTACAAACAATAGTACGCAAGTATAAAACACCATGGGACCACGCAGCCGTCATACCGCTCAGGAAGGAGATGCGTTCTGTCTCCTAGAGATTAATGTACTTTGGTGCGAAAAGTGCAAATCAATCCCAGAACAACAGCAAAGGACCTTGTGAAGATGCTGGAGGAAACATGTACAAAACAATCTATATCCACAGTAAAACGAGTCTGATATCGACATAACCTGAAAGGCCGCTCAGCGAGGAAGAATCCACTGCTCCAAAACCTCCATTTAAAAAAAAGCCATACTACGGTTTGCAACTGCACATGGGGGACAAAGTTTGTACTTTTTGGAGAAATGTCCTCTGGTCTGATGAAACAAAAATAGAACTGTTTGGCCATAATGACCATTGTTATGTTTGGAGGAAAAAGGGAGAGGCTTGCAAGCCGAAGAACACCATCCAAACCGTGAAGCACGGGGTGGCAGCATCATGTTGTGGGGGTGCATTGCTGCTTGAGGGACTGGTGCACTTCACAAAACAGATGGCATCATGAGGAAGAGAAATTATGTGGATATATTGAAGCAACATCTCAAGACATGAGTCAGGAAGTTAAAGCTTGGTCGCAAATGGGTCTTCCAAATGGACAATGACCCCAAGCATACTTCCAAAGTTGTGGCAAAATGGCTTAAGGACAACAAAGTCAAGGTATTGGAGTGGCCATCACGCAGCACTGACCTCAAACCCATAAACAATTTGTGGGCAGAACTGAAAAAGTGTGTGCAAACAAGAAGACCTATAAACCTGACTCAGTAACACCAGCTCTGTCAGGAGGAATGGGCCAAAATTCACCCAACTTATTGTGGGAAGCTTGTGGAAGGCTACCTGAAACGTTTGACCCAAGTTAAACAATTTAAAGGCAATGCTACCAAATACTAATTGAGTGTATGGAAACTTCTGACCCACTGGGAATGTGATGAAAGAAATAAAAGCTGCAATAAATCATTCTCTCTACTATTATTCTGACATTTCACATTCTTAAAATAAAGTGGGGATCCTACCTGACTTAAGACAGGGAATTTTTACTAGGATTAAATGTCAGGAATTGTGAAAAACTGAGTTTAAATGTATTTGGCTAAGGTGTATGTAAACTTCCGACTTCAACTGTATAGTTGTCTAACATGGAGCTGGTCCCATATTCAGTGACATCAGTTGTTGAATTGCAATATCTATTAAATGGCAACCATCACTTTCATACATGAGTTATTATTTCTAAGTTTTGTAGAATCCTTTTTTTTTTTTTTAAGTTCTATCTGATGACATGAAAGTTAAAACAGTGATTTTCCAAACACTGAGATTCGCAGTTATATATACTCTCTCTTGTATTAGAAACTTGTTGCACATTTTGAAAATATCAGTTTTCTACTTTTAATTGTATTTTGATGTCAGGAATTGCACATCTTTCCTATTAATTTATTATTGAAGCCTGCATACATTCACGGTTAGATATAATGCAGCTATTGGTTACATTATGGTCCTAAATATTAATCAGACATTTTTTTCCCCTCCAGCTCTCGACACCAAAGCCAGCAATCTGTCTAGCCTTTCAAAGAAGTACCGCAGCGATGCCAAGTACCTCAACACCCGATCCACCTATGCCAAGATAGCAGCCGGGGCAGTCTTCTTCATTACACTTATCGTCTATGTGCGTTTCTGGTGGATCTGATGCATAAGGACTGTGAAAGAGGAGATAGTCTGGGTTCCCTTTGTAACCAAATATTCAAACTGTCAATTGTAATATATTAATGGTTTCTGTTAACAGCAAAGCTTAAGTTCCTACATGGGTGCCTTAGGGGGAGGGTGGGACCTTGTACATGGGTGCCTTAGGGGGAGGGTGGGACCTTGTACATGGGTGCCTTAGGGGGAGGGTGGGACCTTGTACATGGGTGCCTTAGGGGGAGGGTGGGACCTTGTACATGGGTGCCTTAGGGGGAGGGTGGGACCTTGTACATGGGTGCCTTAGGGGGAGGGTGGGACCTTGTACATGGGTGCCTTAGGGGGAGGGTGGGACTCATGTCTGTTTCAGCTGTGTGTCATGTCGCATACCTGTATGGACACATACTGACCTGTGGTTGCTAATGTGAGCGAGGTGTAGCTTTCTGTGCATTCATAGTGTTTGTATAATCCCATTCGCTGGAGTATAAAAGGGATTGAAAATGCGTTATCAATGTTTACATTACGAGGTGTTTTTTTTTTTTTTTACCATGTCTCTGAAGGAAAATTCTATATGTAAATGGTCTTAAGTGTGAAACAACTTGTTACCTTGAGTTTGTTTACAAGACATACATAATTGTAAGTAATTATTTGTTGAAAGGTATATTTACTATCTTCTCAATGTTTATCAGATTGAAAAAATAAAAATGTGGAACACTACATGATGAAATTAGAAATAACACTCCAAAAAAATAGTCGCATGGTTAAACGCACACACATGCTCATACTTGAAATGCACACATAAGCATGCAAGCCTATTCAATGACCCAGTCGGTCAATGGGTCTGCACCACAAGATTCTCCCTCTGGAAAACAAAAGGCACCAATGAGTCCATCAGAATCCCCATTTGTACAACACTATTTACCATCGTAGACTATTTCATCCAAACGTATGCCTGGAACTTTTGAGCTTTCAAACATATTGTCAAGGTAAGTGTGACAAAGTGCAGTTTATGTTGATAGTGATCTCACATCATTGTAGGTCAAACATGCAGTTAATCTTTGAAGAGTCAATCCAGGTTACAAAGTCATATTATATATTTATCACATATATCATATTATATTTATCATATATATCACATATATCATATTTCTGATTAAATAAATAATGTAGGATTTGGGGACAGTGCAGCTGGTTTGAGCAATGACAAGATGTTAGAAAGTAAAAAAGTAGTCAAGACAAAATCGAAACCCAACACTTACCTAGTGACAAGGAGAGCTAGGTCTGTGACAATCTCTGGTCCCACATGCACATCTAAGGTACAGTCAATGCCACAAACACTAAATACTGTAGATAATCACAGAAGCACAATCTAATTGACATTTCAGAAGGTTGAAAAACACATTGCCACAGCACACGTACACACAGCTCTACATCGTTCATGTACATTCATCATTCATGTTCAGGTTCTGAGCCATTTGTAAGCTAACCGTTATGGTGGGCAGCCACCACCTTGAAATCAGATGGAGATATAGACAATTTTCCTGTCCTGCTAAGTTCTTTTGGGTGTCAGGGAAAATGTATGGAGTAAAAAGAACATTCTTTTCTTTAGGAATGTAGTGAAGTAAAAGTAGTCAAAAATATGAATATTAAAGTACAGAAAACTACTTAAGTAGTACTTTAAAGTATTTTTACTTAAGTACTTTACACCACTGCTTAACCTTCCCCATAACTGTTTCATGGGTGCCCAGTGTGGCAGCCCCCTGCTCCAACCTGTGTAAGTATGTGTCTTCCAGAAGGATTGGGATAAAGCAGAAGTCAAATTTCCGTTGGACCTTGTGTACAATTGATGAATAACGTGATCTAAATCTACTTTTGGTATTGAGAGATGGAATGGGTTCATTCACCAGCAGAATGAAGAGGCTGTGACTTTCTCTGTGAGAGTCAAGTTCTGTTTGGTAGGGATCAGCCCAGTGCCGTACTTAAGAAGAGATGCAAATGTTAGACACCATCATCACTCTGTAGTAAAACTGTGTTACCACACGTTCATTTTAGATGACAGACAGTTTCCTATGGGTGCAAGGGGACCTGAGTTCGAATTTAGTAGGTCACAGTGATACTGTTTCTCAAGTAGTTTACCTGTGCTGTGGGCTCTGAAGCCATCCTTTTCATCCAGATCACAGATCTTTTGAGCAAGCTCTCTGATGTTATGGCTCAGATTATTGTACCTGTGGAGACTGCAGGTAAACAACTAGTCCCGAATGTGACTATGCTTTCCATTGCCTGTATAGCATAGTCACGCATTTTTATATGGAAAAATAACAAAACATCCCTTGTCTGTCATGAATGTTGAATACAATTTTATTTGAACTTACTGTCGATTATCCATGGGGTCGGTTCTTATTCGGGTCGAAATTTGAGACAAAATATCCACAGGAAGTATTATTAAAAACAAACCGACTTTAAAACGCAGGTCTCTGTGTCTGGCAATCAAGATTTGTTTGCTCATCACTTAAGGCAGTGTTTCCCAACTCCTTGAGTACCATCAACGGCACACGTTTGTTGTTGCAAAACTTATCTAATTCAACTCATTGAGGGCTTGATGATTAGTTTATTAGTTTAAGTTCAGTCTGTGTGCTTGTCCTGGGTAACAACAATATTGTGTGCTGTTGGTGGTACTCAAGGACTGGAGTTTTGAAAAACTGACCTAAGGCACATGCACAAGACAGAAATACATGCACACGATGCATGCATACTAATTTAAGTTGTGTGTTTACATGGTTTTGCGCATGTGCCAGCTGATAGAAATCTCAATGGCAGTACCGGCGCTCTAAAAAGTCAGGTAAACAATGCTTTCCTGTAGATATTATATCTCAAATTTCAACCAGCAGAAGGACCAACTGCACAGACAACGGGTAGGGGAAGTTCAAATGTCATTTTATTCAACATTCTGGCTTGTAAGGAAAGTTTTTGCAGTGCTTAGTTTCAGGCTGTGTAAACAGAAAGCTGGAACCACAGTCTGATTTATCAGCCTAGTAAACAAGCACCTAGGTTGCTTAAACATCAGACTGTTACCATGGCTACCCCATGGATATTCAGTCTGAAAGAAGTGTTAAAAAACATGCAAGAGTCGCTACAAGGAAGAATGTTAAATAAAAATATATTTACACTTTACCGGTTGGTCCTTTTGAGGATAGGAAGTGGAGAGAAAATATCTACAGGAAAGTATTGTTTACCTGACTTTTTGCGACGCAGGTAGGTTCTGTCACTTGTATTTTCAATTTCCTGACATATTGCACCAGATGCACAATATGTAAACAATAGCTGAATGTAAGCGAACGTTGTCAATCAAAGCACATTCCCTTTGCAATCAGCTGGAAGTGCTGGTGAAATTTTCCAGCTGATTGTGTAGGACAACATTCGCTCTGTGGTTTGGTTAAGCTTGGCCATTGTTTACATATTGTGCAAGTGTTTGTAATGTGTGAATTGTGTGACTGTTGAAAATATAAACCAGAAATATAAACCAATTATAAAAACCAGCATACTGAAAGTTGGGTTAATAACACTTCCCGGTGGATATTGTGTCTCAGATTACCTCCAACATAAGGACAAAACCCAGCGGTAAAACAGTAAGTTAAAATGAAGTTTATTCAACACTCTGACTTGTAACGGGACTGTTCGGGAATGCTGAGCCTCCATGTTAGAGAAGATGGTGTAAGTCTTTCACTCTCGGGTTGTAAAAGAGGCTAGCACTGAGGCAAGAAGTAGCAGTATTTCAATCTTCTCGATGGAGCAGTGTGGATAAAGGTAACATTTAGTACAGTAGCATATCCCATAACTACATTGAGGTTTGTTTTTTGACCCATATCTCGTTCTGGCTCCATGGTGTCTTAATGTAACTCTGATTGCGGTCAGACCCCAGTGCAGCTCAGTGTAAACAAGCATAATAGTACTGGGGTCGGTATCTTCTGGAAACTACAATGTGCAAAAATAAACACAACATGTAACAATTTCAAAGACTTTACTGAGTTACAGTTCAAATACGGAAATCAGGCAATTGAAATAAGTTAATCAGGCCCTAATCTATGGATTTCACATGACTGGGAATACAGATATGCATCCAATGGCTAGCTAGTTAGCGAGGTGCACGCTAATAGCGTTTCAATTCGTGACGTCATTTGCTCTGAGACTTTGAAGTAGTTGTTTCCTTGCTCTACAAGGGCTGCGGCTTTTGTGGAGCGATAGGTAACGATTCTTCGTGGGAGGCAGTTGTTGATGTGTGCAGAGGGTCCCTTGTTTGAGCCCAGGTAGGGGCGAGGAGAGGGACGGAAGCAAAATTGGAACATTTCTGGGATATTTTATTTCAGCTCATGAAACATGGGACCAACACTTTACATGTTGTGTTTATATTTTTGTTCAGTATATATGTAAAATCCACTGGTGAAAAAATGTGTAGAGAGCAGGGATTAGACTTCAGGATGACATAGGCCTAGTGTAAGAGACTCTGCTACACTGCAGACAGACAGTCAATGTTAACATGCCGATCCAGCAGGTGTAAATCAATTTAAAGTTTTATTGAGGCTCAAGTTCCAAAACAATATGAAGAAAAAGTTGACTGAAACCATAGACATCACACCATTGTATCTGTCCCATTATGGTGTCTGTGAGAGTATGGGCAGTGCCATTGGCAATTTACTTCTGACTACTTGAGGGGCAGGTAGTTTGAGCCAAGTGTACATAAAGAACCTCTCTCTACATTTGCATCTCTGTTGACAGAGCAGACTGGTCTCAGACTAGACGTAACATGGTAAATATAAATCCGGGACACTCAAATTAGTATGATATGTTACGTTTGGTATGTTTACATAAGACAGAAGGTTACTTAAGGCAAAAGCGTGACCGTCTAGCAACCCAAAGGTTGCATGTTCAAATCTCATCACGGACAACTTTAGAATTTTACCTATTTCGCAACTATGCAACTATTTACTACTTTTTAGTAACTTTACTTTGCAACTACTTAGCATGGTAGAAATCTCTTGTCCTAACCCTGTCTTCTAACCTTAACCCTAACCTAGCTAACATTAGCCAGCTAGGTAACGTTAGCGTTAGCCACCTCTTGCTAACATTAGCCCCAACAAATTGGAATTCAGAACATATCATACACTATAGCAAATTCGTAACATAGTGTACGAATTTCAATTTGAAACATATATACGAATTGTAAGTCGTAACATATCATATAAAATGGATGATGTACATCTACAAATGAATACATACCATACAAAGGGTAACGTATCATACAAATGAAATGTCTCGAAATGTACATACAGAATAATACGAAATGCTCTGAGACCACATTGGACCGAGAAATGGGGCAACTATCAAGTCTTTCTGCCAGAAGTCTGCTAGAGTTGGACAAGGAGAGTGAGAGACACTTATTCGAATGAGGTGTCGTCATCATATTCCCCCGCTCACCTCTCACCTCTCACCGCTCACCTCTCCAATTGAATTCTACAGGTAAAGTTGCGACTGTGTTTACCTTCATTCTGAACACGTTTGGGTCAAGATTGCGCGCCAGCAAGTAACGTTACACTTCTAAAGAAGTTAATAAGGTAATGAAGCTTATCTGCAAGTCTTATAGCTTATGTCGTTACATTGTATGTACAATGTTGTTACATTATTGTTAGCTACATTATTATGTTGTAACATTGTGTTGTTTCATGGTGTTTCCAGCTACATTGTAGGTTATTCAGAATGTTACACTGTAGACTACAGTCACAGATTGAGAGGAATCGTTGCTACAGTAACATAACATGTAGCCTAGCCAGGACGTTTTGCAAATAAAAGTTTTAGCCTACAGCTACAATTCTACAGATTGTGGAATTAATATTTTGTTTTGCCCTTAATTCACAACAAGATAAACTAACTTTAAATCAAACAAAATTACCATTTGACAGCAACCCAGTTACTGCAACATATCTTTGAAAAATAGAGAGAAGTAACGTTAGAGAGCTGTCAATTGGGGTCTAGTGGAAGTAGCTGCTATGCAACCAAGCGAGTTTGTTGGAACATTTGGCAGTTAGTTATATAACAGTCAAACAAGCTGGTTTGGTTGCATCACGGCTAAAGTGGAAGGAGCCCCCTGAGACCATTTCAGCCATCCAAAAAGGGTTAAGATAAAGCTGCACTGAGTGTCTCCCCTATTATTTTTATGTTAGGCCTTCACCTCTTGGTTAACGTTACACCTATCAGGCTCATTTTCTCAGGTCTAACCTCTTACTCAATCGGATTTGTTCTCTGATAACATTTTGTGGCAAGATAAATATTTATTTTTCAAACAAACTCCCATCAAAGTCAATAGGTGCGCTGTTGATATGTATCCCCCATTGCTCTTAGAAAAGTATCCACATCAGCATTTGGACTTAGGTTTCTCTTCTGCCTTGAATATACAGGTATGTGGCAGGGCCCGTAGGTATTTAGCAGTAGCTCTGTACTCGTGACATAATTAAACAATCTTGTTTGACCAGTTTTTGTTTAGTCATAGTATAGTTCCTGGCAAACACATACAAATGACTTCAAATCCAGAAAACCATCTTCCACTTCCTCTGCCAGGCTACTTGTAGTGCCTATGTGTCAGGTCAAATCAAATCAAATTTTATTTGTCACATACACATGGTTAGCAGATGTTAATGCGAGTGTAGCGAAATGCTTGTGCTTCTAGTTCCGACCATGCAGTAATATCTAACAAGTAATCTAACAATTTCACAACAACTACCTTATACACACAACTGTAAAGGAATGAATAAGAATATGTACATAAAAATATATGAATGAGTGATGGCCGAATGGCATAGGCAAGATGCAGTAGATGGTATAGAGTACAGTATATACATATGAGATGAGTAATGTAGGGTATGTAAACATTATATAAAGTGGCATTGTTTAAAGTGGCTAGTGATACATTTATTACATACATTGTTTCATTATTAAAGTGGCTAGAGATGTCAGTATTTTGGCAACAGCCACTCAATGTTAGTGATGGCTGTTTAACAGTCTGATGGCCTTGAGATAGAAGCTGTTTTTCAGTCTCTCAGTCCCAGCTTTGATGCACCTGTACTGACCTCACCTTCTGGATGATAGCAGGGTGAACAGGCAGTGGCTCAGGTGGTTGTTGTCCTTGATGATCTTTTTGGCCTTCCTGTGACATCGGGTGGTGTAGGTGTCCTGGAGGGCAGGTAGGTTGCCCCCGGTGATGCGTTGTGCAGACCTCACTACCCTCTGGAGAGCCTTCCGGTTATGGGCGGAGCAGCTGCCGTACCAGGCGGTGATACAGCCCGACAGGATGCTGTTGATTGTGCATCTGTAAAAGTTTGTGAGTGTTTTTGGTGATAAGCCGAATTTCTTCAGCCTCCTGAGGTTGAAGAGGCGCTGCTGCGCCTTCTTCACCACGCTGTCTGTGTGGGTGGACCATTTTAGTTTGTCAGTGATGTGTACGCCGAGGAACTTTCCACCTTCTCCACTGCAGTCCTGTCGATGTAGATAGGGGGGTGCACCCTCTGCTGTTTCCTGAAGTCTACGATCATCTCCTTTGTTTTGTTGACATTGAGTGTGAGGTTATTTTCCTGACACCACACTCCGAGGGCCCTCACCTCCTCCCTGTAGGCCGTCTTGTCGTTGTTGGTAATCAAGCCTACCACTGTAGTGTCGTCTGCAGACTTGATGATTGAGTTGGAGGCGTGCATGGCCACGCAGTCATGGGTGAACAGGGAGTACAGGAGAGGGCTGAGAACGCACCCTTGTGGGGCCCCAGTGTTGAGGATCAGCGGGGTGGAGATGTTGTTACCTACACTCACCACCTGGGGGCGGCCCGTCAGGAAGTCCAGGACCCAGTTGCACAGGGCAGGGTCGAGGCCCAGGGTCTCGAGCTTAATGACAAGTTTGGAGGGTACTATGGTGTTAAATGCTGAGCTGTAGTCGATGAACAGCATTCTTACATAGGTATTCCTCTTGTTCAGATGGGTTAGGGCAGTGTGCAGTGTGATTGCGTCGTCTGTGGACCTATTGGGGCGGTAAGCAAATTGGAGTGGTTCTAGGGTGTCAGGTAGGGTGGAGGTGATATGGTCCTTGACTTGTCTGCCAAAGCACTTCGTGATGACGGAAGTGAGTGCTACGGGGCGATAGTCATTTAGCTCAGTTACCTTAGCTTTCTTGGGAACAGGAACAATGGTGGCCCTCTTGAAGTATGTGGGAACAGCAGACTGGGATAAGGATTGATTGAATATGTCTGTAAACACACCAGCCAGCTGGTCTGCGCATGCTCTGAGGACACGGCTGGGGATGCCGTCTGGGCCGGCAGCCTTGCGAGAGTTAACACGTTTAAATGTTTTACTCACGTTGGCTGCAGTGAAGGAGAGCCCGCAGGTTTTGGTAGCGGGCTGTGTCAGTGGCACTGTAAAGAAGTTGTTTAGTTTGTCTGGGAGCAAGACATCGTGGTCCGCGACGGGCTGGTTTTCCTTTTGTAGTCCGTGATTGACTGTAGACTCTGCTACATACCTCTCATGTCTGAGCCGTTGAATTGCGACTCTACTTTGTCTCTATACTGATGCTTAGCTTGTTTGATTGCCTTGCGGAAGGAATAGCTACACTGTTTGTATTCGGTCATGTTTCCGGTCACCTTGCCCTGATTAAAAGCAGTGGTTCGCGCTTTCATTTTTGCGCGAATGCTGTCATCAATCCACGATGAACAGACCTGAACACGGGCACTTCTTGTTTTAGTTTCTGTCTATAGGCTGGGAGCAACAAAATGGAGTCGTGGTCAGATTTTACGAAAGGAGGGCGGGGGAGGGCTTTATATGCGTCGCGGAAGTTAGAATAACAATGATCTAGGGTTTTGCCAGCCCGGATCGCGCATTCGATATGCTGATAAAAAATTGTTGGTGTTGGTGTCCTTCCTTTCATGTGTGTGTGTGTGTGTGTGTGTGCATACATGTGTATGGGCATGACTGTCTGTCTGTCTGTCTGTCTGTCTGTCTGTCACTGTCACCCCAGTAATTGAGGGAAGTCTATGTTTGGGATGCTCTGAGGGAGACACTGCCAAGAAATCAACTGGTTTGCGTCTGTGTATGGGATGAATTACCAATAAGATTTTCAGTGGATTTTTACATATGGTAGCATTTTATATATTATTTCTCCTACAAAGGATCTTCGAGAACAGAGTATGCAGTATAATGCTTTTTGTGAGTCAAAGGTGGCACCACAGGTCCCAGAGTGATGGGGTCATTTTTTTCTCCTGATGGTAACCAGGTAAAACTCTGAAACCTAGTTGTAGCAGGGACCTTAAGGGTTGCCCTATTGCCTGGGCCAAGTCAACTGAGCAGTCAGGCAAGTTGAGCCTGCTCTAAAGTTGCCCCAGGTGATATTTTTGACAGAAAAAAATAAATGTTTTGTTCGGAATTTCAGTAGGCGTAGCCTAAAACTGATGGTCAGGGCAAGCAGAACGCGAGCCACTTTATCCTGTTGCCCCGGCTGAGATACACTCTATAGCGGTAACTCGCCTAGCCACACTAGCTTCGCCCTCATGTGGGTGCCAATAAGCTGGCATGCATGCTAGGTTGTGCTACGTATCAACAGCCATTGTACCTTGTATCTTTATTGATCTTTTATTTCAGTATTTGCACTGTCTCTATGTTCACTCACAGGGCACTCCCTCAAACACACAAACACTCACTCCATCATTTTCTCACACACATAATATGTACCAGTGGCAGTCAGTGCCGTTCATGAGGAGGGAGGACAATGTATTTTTTCATGAGCATGGCCTTATTTCTTTTACAGCATATTGGATGACTGTAATTCATATTCCATCCACCCAGTTCAATGTAAAATCGATAGGTTTAGGCTACTACATGATACTCAAATTTCCCCTATACCCATCATGAGGTTGCTACAACCTAGCCTATGAATTAAAGTTTACAACTTAGGTGCACACAGGTCGAGAGAATAATTTGAGGTGACAGACAGTGACACATTCAATACCGCCTTGCACACTCTTGCCTGAATCTATCTTATCTAGGGTGTAATCATTAGTCCAACAGTTGCAAACGAGAGTTTCTATTGGACAAATTATGGTATTTTTATCCCTGTTTCGTTTGCTTCCATTTAAGAAATATTTTTCAACAGAATCGGCGGAATGAATACAGCATTGAGCACGCGTAACACAGTTCACTTTCATTGCAGCCACGTTGTATTCCTTCTCGCCTCTATGCACGCTTCTTCTCTCACTTTTTCCCTTCGTTTGTGGACTTTATTGCACAACACATCAGCTGTATGTGACCAGGCGGAAAAACCTTTCCAAGTCAAACCATGTCATAACCGCTACGCACAGCCTACATCGTTGTCCCCATATTAGCTAAAGTAACGTCCTAGTCAACATAGCTAATCTAACTAATGCGTTAGTAAACCCGCTACAACCATGCAGTAATGTTACAGTGTATATTCAGTAAGCAGTTTAGCCGGGGCAGTGGCAATAAATTAATAAAACCAAAAGCTTACCTTGACTTGGAAGCATTGTTGTGTGTTGTTGTGTTGTGTTGGATAGTCATAGCCAGCTAGCTAACATAGCATCCCTCTGTTTGAGCCGGGTGTTTGAGTAGGCTAAACTAGCCAGCTGCATTTGCTAGCTAAGTAAGTGAAACTGAACGTGAAAAAAATGACACTTCTCTCTCTCTCTCTCTCTCTCTTGCTTCTCCTTGAATAAATTAATTTGTTGAAAACTGTTTAACTATTGTCTTAATCTTTGAGTCAACTACTCACCGCATTTTATGCACTACAGTGCTAGCTAGCTGTAGTTTATGCTTTCAGCACTAGATTAATTCTCTGATCCTTTGATTGGGTGGAAAACATGTCAGTTAATGCTGCAAGAGCTCTGATAGGTTGAAGGACGTC
The DNA here is from genome assembly GCF_965601325.2 of Salmo salar. Taxonomy (NCBI): domain Eukaryota; kingdom Metazoa; phylum Chordata; class Actinopteri; order Salmoniformes; family Salmonidae; genus Salmo; species Salmo salar. The sequence continues at coordinate 13,880,680 of NC_138293.1, forward strand.
CTCCAGAAGTTGTTATAATTACTGTGTAAGTCTATGGAAGGGGGTGAGAACCAAGAGCCTTCTATTTTTTGTATTGAAGTCAATGTACCAAGAGGAGGACGGAAGCTAGCTGTCCTCTGGCTACACCATGGTGCTACCCCAGAGAGTGCTGTTGAGGCTACTATAGACCTTCATTGCAAAACAGTGTGTTTTAATAAATTATTTGGTGATTATTTAGTTTTATCTAAAAAGGATAAAGTTTTAAATGTTGTTGTAATTTTAACCCCCTTTTCGTGATTACGATCTTGTCTCATCTCTGCAACTCCCCAACGGGCTCGGGAGAGGCGAAGGTTGAGTCATGCGTCCTCCAAAACATGACCCGCCAAGCTGCGCTTCTTAACACCCGCTCGCTTAACCGGGAATCAGCTGCACCAATGTGTCAGAGGAAACACCATTTAACTGACGACCGATGTCAGCCTGCAGGCGCACGGACTGCCACAAGGAATCACTAGAGCGCGATGAGGCAAGTAAAGCCCCCTCAGCCAAACCTTCCCCTAACACGGACGACGCCGGGCCAATTGGGCGGTGCCATATGGGACCCCCGGTCACGGCCGGGATCAAACCCCAGGCTGGGGTGATGCCGCAACATTGCAACGCAGTGCCTTAGACCACTGCGGCACTCGGGAGGCCCACTTTTGAAATGTTTTCAAATGTTTAAAATGCTCCTCTGAGGAGCCTCCACTGATATGTACATACATTTACACTGACTCTACACCCCCGTACACCCACTTACATGCAAGCTGCTGCGACTCTGTTTATCTTACATCCTGTTTCCTAGTCATCTTACCCCTATACATATCTACCTCCATCACCTATACATACAGTTGAAGTCGGAAGTTTACATACACCAAGTACAAATTCCCTGTTTTAGGTCAGTTAGGATCACCACTTTATTTTAAGAATGACTGAGAACTCAACTAGCTGGTTTGAGCCACAGCATTTTATAGCAAAGTCCATCTTCCTTCAGTTTACATGACACACAACAGATGTATGGAATGAAAGATACTTATAATTCACAGCAGACAATATCTGCTGTGTCAACAGTTTTCATTGTGTAGAGACTAGTGTCTGGCCCCCCAACTCCATACAGGAGCCATGTCTCCCTGGTACCGTATAGAACAGAAACATTAACTCACGCTCTGGAATACGGTATCCCCAAAGACATCGTGAATCTCCAGTCAGTGTTATCTCCCAGAGGCCCACTTTCAGTTCACACAGACACAATAGAGAGTTATAAGAACCCTCTATTCTGTTGCATAAAACAACCATTTGATGCAATAAAGTATTATAACATAGGCTTGTAATTTCCACCATAGGTGCTACCCACTCATCGACGAATTCTGACAAGGTACCCTGGTCTGCACCCCCTGTATTTCCTTATTTTCTTCATGTGAATGACGGGGATTTGGGTCTTGTGATGGGAGCAGCATTATATCTTTCGCGTCAGACTCATTAAAGAAAAAATCTTTGTCCAGTTCGAGGTGAGTAATCGCTGTTCTGATGTCCAGAAGCCCTTTTCGGTCATAAGAGATGGTAGCATTAACATTAAGTACAAAATAAGTTACAAAAAATATTAAAAAACACACAAAATAGCACAATTGGTTAAGTGCCCGTAAAATGGCAGACATCCCCTCCAGTGCCATATTCACAAATAAGAAATGCCACATTTGTCACGCCTGCTCACGCTCTCCCTCTTTGGCACTAGAGGGCGCCAGACTACCTTCATTACGCACACCTGTCACTATCGTTACGCTCACCTGCACTTCATCACCGGTCACCATCACGCGCAGCAACGCATCATTGGACTCACCTGGACGTCATTACCTTGTTGATTGCCTCTCCTATATCTGTCTGTTTCTTTGGTTCGATCCCTGTGTCAGCATTAATGTCATTGTGTGTTCCTGTCCAGATGCTGGCCTATGTCTGTGGTTAATTAACCTGTTGGGGTTAGGGGGCAGTATTTGCATGGCCGGATAAAAAACGTACCCGATTTAATCTGGTTATTACTACTGCCCAGAAACTAGAATATGCATATAATTATTGGCTTTGGATAGAAAACACCCTAAAGTTTCTAAAACTGTTTGAATGGTGTCTGTGAGTATAACAGAACTCATATGGCAGGCAAAAACCTGAGAAGATTCTGTACAAGAAGTGCCCTCTCTGACCATTCCTTGGGCTTCTTGACTCTTTTTATTGAAAACTTAGGATCTTTGCTGTAACGTGACACTTCCTACGGCTCCCATAGGCTCTCAGAACCCGGGAAAAAGCTGAATGTTGTCGAGGCAGCCCCTGGCTGAAAAACATTAGCGCCTTTGGTAAGTGGTCTATCAGAGGACAATGAGACTGAGGCGCGTGCACGAGGTGACCCCATGTTTTTATTTTCTCTCTCTTTGTACTAAAACACAGATTCCCGGTCGGAATATTATCGCTTTTTTACGAGAAAAATGGCATAAAAATTGATTTTAAACAGCGGTTGACATGCTTCGAAGTACGGTAATGGAATATTTAGATTTTTTTTGTCACGAAACGCGTCGGGCGCGTCACCCTTCTTTACACTTCGGATAGTGTCTTGAACGCAGGAACAAAACAGAGGATATTTGAACATAACTATGGATTATTTTGAACCAAACCAACATTTGTTATTGAAGTAGAAGCCCTGGGAGTGCATTCTGACGAAGAACAGCAAAGGTAATAACATTTTTCTTATAGTAAATCTGACTTTGGTGAGTGCCAAACTTGGTGGGTCTCTAAATAGCTAGCCCTGTGATGCCGGGCTATCTACTTCGAATATTGCAAAATGTGCTTTCACCGAAAAGCTATTTTAAAATCAGACATAGCGAGTGCATAGAGGAGTTCTGTATCTATAATTCTTAAAACAATTGTTATGTTTTTTGTGAACATTTATCGTGAGTAATTTTGTAAATTCATCGGAAGTTTGCGGGGGGTATGCTAGTTCTGAACGTCACATGCTAATGTAAAAAGCTGGTTTTTGATATAAATATGAACTTGATTGAACAAAACATGCATGTATTGTATAACATAATGTCCTAGGCGTGTCATCTGATGAAGATCATCAAAGGTTAGTGCTGCATTTAGCTGTGGTTTGGGTTTATGTGACATTATATGCTAGCTTGAAAAATGGGTGTCTGATTATTTCTGGCTGGGTACTCTGCTGACATAATCTAATGTTTTGCTTTCGTTGTAAAGCCTTTTTGAAATCGGACAGTGTGGTTAGATTAACGAGAGTCTTGTCTTTAAAATGGTGTAAAATAGTCATATGTTTGAGAAATTGAAGTAATAGCATTTCTAAGGTATTTGAATAACGCGCCACAGGATTCCACTGGCTGTTACGTAGGTGGGACGATTTCGTCCCACCTTCCCTAGAGGTTAAATGTTCACTCCCTGTACCTGCTTCTCATCTCCAGCGTCATCCCTTACAGAATGCTGACACCACGAAAAGAAGCATCAGGGAGTGTTGGTTGGTGACGTCGGGTCCGGGGGCCATCACCGAGGGAACCGGGGGTGCTTCAGCTAGCTCTTTGGTCTTCCACGCCTTAGCTGGCTTGAGAGGTCATCTTGCCTCGGTTGGCTCGGCAGGCGTCCACCCCACGTCATTCTTCAGCCGGCAATCAGGCTCCCACGCCTCAGCCAGTTCGTCAGGCTCCCACGTCTCAGCGAGATCATCGGGCTTTCATGCCTCAGCCGGATCGTCAGGCTCCCACGCCTGAGCCGGCTCGCCAGGCTCCCACGCCTGAGCCGGCTCGCCAGGCTCCTACGCCTCTGCCGGTTCGTCAGCTTCTACGCCCCAGCCGGCTTGTCCAGCGCCCATGCCTTGGCCGGACCGTCAGGCTCGCCTAGGTGGGAATCTGGGTGGCTCCCCTGGGGGGTACTGTCACGCCTGCTCCCGCTCTCCCTCTCTGGCGCTCGAGGATGCCAGACTGCCTTCATTACGCACACCTGTCACCATCATTACGCGCACCTGCGCTTCATCACCGGTCACCATCATGCGCAGCAGCGCATCATTGGACTCACCTGGACTTACCTTGATGATTGCCCCGCCTATATCTGTCTGTTTCTTTGGTTCGATCCCTGTATCAGCATTAATGTCGTTGTGTGTTCCTGTCCAGACACTGTTCTGTCCTGTTCCATGTCCTTAGTTAATTAAATGTTCACTCCCTATACCTGCTTCTCATCTCCAGCGTCATCCCTTACAACATTATCCCTGTCAATAGTTGGAGTAGGATGATTGCAGACTGTCAAGATGTTCATTTTATAGCTCAAACTACATGGCACAAAAATAAATGCAACATGTAAAGTGTTAGTCCCATGTAATAAAATACCCTAGAATTTTTCCAGACATATATATTTGTTTACATCCCTGTGTGCATTTCTTCTTTACCAAGCTAATCCATCCACCTGACAGGTGTGGCATATCAAGAAGCTGATTAAACAGCATGATCATTACAAAGGTGCACCTTGTGCTGGGGACAAAAGGCCACTCTAAAATGTACAGTTCTGTCACACAACACAATGCCACAGATGTCTCAAAGTTTGAGGGAGTGTGCAATTGACATGCTGAATGTTGGAATGTCCACTAGAGCTGTTGCCAAATAATTGATTGTTAATTTCTCTACCATAAGCCTCACAACTGCAGACCTACGTGTATGGCGTCGTGTGGGAGAAGTTGTGAACAGAGTGCTCGCTGGTGGTGGTGGGGTTATGGTATGGGCAGACATAAGCTACGGACAACGAACACAATTGCATTTTATCAATGTCAATCTGAATGCACAGAGATACCGTGACGAGATCCTGAGGCCCATTGTCGTGCCATTCATCTGCCGCCATCACCTCATGTTTCACCATGATTATGCAGTGTTCCATGTCTCAAGGATCTGTACACAATTCCTGGAAGCTGAAAATGTCCCAGTTCTTCCATGGCCTGCATACTCACCAGACATGTCACCCATTGAGCATTTTTGGAATACTCTGGATTGATGTATATGACAGCGTGTTCCGGTTCCTGCCAATATCCAGAAACTTCCCCCAGCCATGGAAGACGAGTGGGACAACATTCCACAGGCCACGATCAACAGCCTGATCAGCTCTATGCAAAGGACATGTGTCACGCTGCATGAGGCAAATGGCGGTCACACCAGATACTGACGGGTTTTCTGATCCACACCCCTACCTTTTTTTTTTAAAGGTATCTGTATTTCCAGCCATGTGAAATCCAAAGATTAGAATTTATTTCAATTGACAGATTTTCTGAAACTCTGAAATTGTTGCATGTTGCGTTTATATTTTTGTTCATTGTAAATTCTTTTGCTGTGATGATTTATTTAATTAATTATTGTCTTTCACTTTTGTCTCACAACCTATTTAGCTTTCCTGTGTTCTGCTCCCATTCATCATCTGGAGGAGAACCATCTTACTGCAGTTTGAACTAGCCCCTGTCATGTCACTATTTAGAAATTGGGACCATGTCTTTTCTTTGTGTATTTTGTCTTACACAGTCTAGTGCATTTTAGAGTTGAAGAACACCAACTACAGACACATGTGCTTGTTTGTATCACGACACAAGGCGAGACCCAGATGCCACAGGAGGCAGATGGTTTGAGCTCTGGTATTTATTGTAATCCAAGGGATAGACAAAAGGCAGGTCGGGGACAGGCAAGAGTTCATAGCCAGGCCAGAGTCCAAAACGGTACAGGGGGGCAGGCAGGCTCAAGGTCAGGGGCAGGCAGAGTGGTCAGGCAGGTGGGCTCAGAGTCAGGACAGGAAAGGGTCAAAACCAAGAGAGACTGGGGAAAAACAGGAGTTGAGAGAAAAACGCTGGTTGACTTGGCAAACAAGACGAACTGGCACATACAGACAGAAAACACAGGTATAAATACCCAGGAGATAAGTGGGGAAGATGGGCAACACCTAGAGGGAGGTGGAGACAAGCACAAGGACAGGTGAAACAGATCAGGGTGTGACAGTTCGAGCACCTTGAAGACTAAATTCAATGTAGAATCAGTTTAACTGGTGACAAACAGATTCTTTTACTATGGTAACATGCAGTGGGGAGAATTCCAATTGTCCCCGTCAGGAGCCAAGCTTTTGCCATAAAGTTCTCGTCTCTCGACCACACAATCTTTAGATTGCATTTGGCCAAGGCACTTGTCTCTCTTGACATCAGTCATCTACATTGGTGACCAGGGTGGAATCCTTTCGATACACCTATGAGGCCTGGGCACACAAATGCTCCTAGAGAGAAGGGGGAATACGGAAGCATCCGTTGATGACAGTTCTACAGTCTCCATCAGAGGCCCAGGCTTTTGGCATAGATGGTGAAGCTCTCATTTCTGGACCGCAACATTGTAAGATTGTGCTCTCCATGGCACTTGATATACATTGATTGGAATGTTACACTATATTTAGATTCTTCAAATACTGCCTGACACACCTTTGCTGTTTTTCTCCGTACTCAGTAAACGGTAAATCACTAATTGTGATGGTGTTCTTTGTTGGAATGTATGTGCATGAAACGTACATTATGGAAAACAGGTCTCACACTCCGTCATAGTAAAATAATTAATTAATTGGCAAGATTTTAGCACCATCAACTTTTACAAGGTTAGTAGGAAAGTTAATAATTCAAACCACCTCACATTGATCTAAAATGTTGTATTTTTAAACTCAAACATTCATTTCCCAACTGCTTTCTCTATAATCCTACAGGCTCTTTATAATTCTCCATACCTTATATTCCAAGGCATCCGATAGTATGCATGCTGACCACTGGTTATCTTATTTCAGAGCACATTGTACAACTGTTTTTAGAGAGCATTGTATCGCAAGGTATGCTATATGTGAAGGCTATGCCATATTGGCTAATTTGCAGATGCAGCTGTCATTTTTAAACCTCCATTCTAGGATACATGACACACACCATTCTATCTACATGCTTTTATTTCGGGTTTCTATGCAAAGAATATGATTGAAAATGTCTTTAAGACTGTAGCAAGTTACTTGAAATGAGACCGGGTGCACAGACGCTAGGTGAAAAAATTCTTTTGAATCCAATTTGTAACAATAAAATGTGAAGAAATCCAAGGGGGTGTGTAGACTTTCTATAGTGACTGTTAGTATTGGGATAATATTGTGAGGTCCCTGACAATTCCCAGCTTTACTTTTGATCTTTCTTGTTTTTAGGTTTGTTATTTAGTAGGCTTCAAATGTCACAGCTAACAGGAGATGAAATATGATAGTGATGTAAATGGTTTGTCTAGGTACAAACAGAGGCACATGGGAAATGAAAAGGAAAACATACCCAAACTGAAATGCTCCAAACGCGACAGTGCTACACAATTAACAAACAAGGGAAGTGCACTTTCTGTTTATGTACAACACTCTATCAGACAAACATCTATAGTGCCTATAGAAAGTCTACATCCCTTTGAACTTTTTTCACATTTTAGGTGGAATTGAAATACATTTAATTGTATTTTTTTTAATCATTAATCCACACAAAATACTGCATAATGTCAAAGTGAAAAGAAAATTATACGTATTTTTACAAATGAATAACTAAAATAGTAATTGCTTAAGTATTTGCCTTTGTATAGGCATGCCTAAATTAGTTCAGAAGTAAAATTTGGCATAACAAATCACACAAGTTATATGGACTCACTGTGTGAAATAGGGGTTGATATGATTTTTTAAATGACTACCCCTTCCTCAGTCCCTCATACATACAGCATCTGTAAGGTCCGTCAGTCAAGTATTACATTTCATGCACAGATTCAACTACAAAGACCAGGGAGCTTTTTGAAAGCCTCATAAAGGGCAGTGATTGGTACATGGGTAACAATAACAGATCAGACATTGAATAAATCTTTACGCATGGTCAAGTTAATAATTATGTTGTGGATGATGTACAATGCCTTGCTAAAGTATTCATCCCCCTTGGCGCTTTTCCTATTTTGTTGCATTACAACCTGTAATTTAAATTGATTTTAATTTGGATTTCATGAAATGGACATACACAAAATAGTCCAAATTGGTGAAATGAAATTAAAAAAACAACTTGTTTCAAAAAATTCAAAAAATAAAAAACTGAAAGTGGTACGTGCGTATGTATTCACCCCCTTTGCTATGAAGCACCTAAATAAGATCTGGTGCAACCAATTACCTTCATAAGTCACATAATTAGTCCACCCGTGTGCAATCTAAGTGTCACATGATCTGTCACATGATCTCTGTATATATACACCTGTTCTGAAAGGCCCCAGAGTCTGCAACACCACTAAGCAAGGGGCACCATGAAGACCAAGGAGCTCTCCAAACAGGTCATGGACAAAGTTGTGGAGAAGTACAGATCAGGGTTGGGTTATAAAAAAATATCTGAAACTTTGAACATCCCACAGAGCACGATTAAATCCATTATTTAAAAAAGGAAAGACTATGGCTCCACAACAAACTTGCCAAGAGAGGACCACCCACGAAAACTCACGGACCAGGCAAGGAGGGCATTAATCAGAAAGGAAACAAAGAGACCAAAGATAACCCTGAAGGAGCTGCAAAGCTCCACAGCGGAGATTGGAGTATCTGTCCATAGGACCACTTTAAACCGTAAGCTTAACGGAAGAGTGGCCAGAAAAAAGCCATTGCTTAAAGAAAAAAATAAGCAAACATGTGGGAGACTCCCCAAACATATGGAAGAAGGTACTCTGGTCAGATTGAAGAATTTTTGCATTTTGGCCATCAAGGAAAACACTATGTCTGGCGCAAACCCAACATCTCTCATCATCCCGAGAACACCATCGCCACAGTGAACCATGGTGGTGGCAGCATCATGCTGTAGGGATGTTTTTCCATTGGCAGGGACTGGGAAACTGGTCAGAATTGAAGGAATGATGGATGGCGTTAAATACAGGGAAATCCTTGAGGGAAACCTGTTTCAGTCTTCCAGAGATTTGAGACTCGGATGGAGGTTCACCTTCCAGCAGGACAATGACCCTAAGCATACTGCTAAAGCAACACTTGAGTGGTTTAAGGGGAAACATTTAAATGTTTTGGAATGTCCTAGTCAAAGTCCAGACCTCAATTCAATTGAGAATCTGTGGTATAACTTAAAGATTGCTGAACACCAGTGGAACCCATCCAACTTGAAGGAGCTGGAGCAGTTTTGGCTTGATGTGCCAAGCTTATAGAGACATACCCCAAGAGACTTGAAGCTGTAATTGCTGCAAAAGGTGGCTCTACAAAGTATTGACTTTGAGTGTGGGGGGGGGGACATTTATGCACGCTCAAGTTTTCAGTTTTTTAGTCTTATTACTTGTTTGTTTCACAATAAAAAATATTTTGCATCTTCAAATTGGTAGGCATGTTGTGTAAATCAAATGATACAAACCCCCCAAAAATCTATTTTAATTCCAGGTTGTAAGGCAACAAAATAGAAAAAAGGCCAAGGGGGTGAATACTTTTGCAAGCCACTGTATTAAACTACCCAGACACATCAATGATGCAGTTGTCCTTCTAAACTGAGCTGTAGGACAGGAAGGAAACTGCTTAGGGATGTCACCATGAGGCCATTGGCTATTTTAAAAACAGTTACAGTGATGGGAATAAACTGAGGACGGATCAACAATATTGTAGTGAATCCACAATAATGACCTAAATGACTGAGAGACAAGAATAAAAATATACAGAATAAAATATTCCAACACATGCATATGTATGCAACAAGGTACTAATGTAATACTGCAAAAAAATCCTAGCGGGAAACCTGCTTCAGTCTGCTTTACAACAGATGCTGGGGGCATTAAAGGGATAGCCCCACCTCTCATGTGGATGTGATCTGGTTGATTACATTGACTGAGGTACGTACGGCCAATAAGGAGCAGGCTTCTGTCCAAGTAGCAGGGGAGTGGGAGGAGTTTTGTACACCAGGTCTGCGTTCAGTAACTTTTTACGTTCTGGAACGTTCAATCAAACGGAAACGGTGCTGGACTGAACGACTAATTGAAAAACGGGGAGGGGTTGGGTTGTGGGTTGGGGAATACTACAGCCCCACAGTGGAGGTGTCATAATACCCATAAAACCTAGTGGTCAAACAGGGAAATGGTTCCAATCGTTTTTCCACCATTCATTTTTCCCATAGGGGATTTTAGAAACACTTAAAATAAGGGCTGTGGTTCGTGTAGGTTTACCCTGGTGTGATGTTTTGATAATCATGTAAATCTCTCTCGGACTAGGTGATTTCTATCAATTAACTCATTGTTGGAAAAGGACACGTACAGTTGAAGTCGGAAGTTTACATACACCTTAGCCAAATACATTTAAACTCAGTTTTTCCACAATTCCTGACATTTAATCCAAGTACAAATTCCCTGTTTTACGTCAGTTAGGATCACCACTTTATTTTAAGAATGTTTAATGTCAGAATAATAGTAGAGAATGATTTATTTCAGCTTTTATTTCTTTCATCACATTCCCAGTGGGTCAGAGGTTTACATACACTCAATTAGTATTTGGTAGCATTGCCTTTCAATTGTTTAACTTGAGTCAAACGTTTCGGGTAACCTTCCACAAGCTTCCCACAATAAGTTGGGTGAATTTTGGCCCATTCCTCCTGACAGAGCTGATGTAACTGAGTCAGGTTTGTAGGCCTCCTTGCTCGCATACACTTTTTCAGTTCTGCCCACAAATATTCTATGGGCTTGAGGTCAGGGCTTTGTGATGGCCACTCCAATACCTTGACTTTGTTGTCCTTAAGCCATTTTGCCACAACTTTGGAAGTATACTTGAGGTCATTGTCCATTTGGAAGACCCATTTGCGACCAAGCTTTAACTTCCTGACTGATGTCTTGACATGTTGCTTCAATATATCCACATAATTTTCCTTCCTCATGGTGCCATCTATTTTGTGAAGTGCACCAGACCCTCCTGCAGCAAAGCACCCCCACAACATGATGCTACCACTCCTGTGCTTCACGGTTGGGATGGTGTTCTTCAACTTGCAAGCCTCCCCCTTTTCCCTCCAAACATAATGATGGTCACTATGGCCAAACAGTTCTATTTTTGTTTCATCAGACCAGAGGACATTTCTCCAAAAAGTACCATCTTTGTCCCCATGTGCAGTGGCAGTGGCTTCTTCCTTGCTGAGCAGTCGATATAGGACTCGTTTTACTGTGGATATAGATACCTTTGTACCCGTTTCCTCCAGCATCTTCACAAGGTCCTTTGCTGTTGTTCTGGGATTGATTTGCACTTTTCGCACCAAAGTACATTAATCTCTAGGAGACAGAACGCATCTCCTTCCTGAGCGGTATGACGGCTGCGTGGTCCCATGGTGTTTATACTTGCGTACTATTGTTTGTACAGATGAACGTGGAACCTTCAGGTGTTTGGAAATTGCTCCCAAGGATGAACCAGACTTTCTTTTAATTTTCCCATGATGTCAAGCAAAGAGGAACTGAGTTTGAAGGTAGGCCTTGAAATACATCCACAGGTACACCTCCAATTGACTGAAATGATGCCAATTAGCCTATCAGAAGCTTCTAAAGACATGACATCATTTTCTGGAATTTTCCAAGCTGTTTAAAGGCACAGTCAACTTAGTGTATGTAAACTTCTGAGCCACTGGAATTGTGATACAGTGAATTATACGTGAAATAATATGTCTGTAAACAGTTGTTATAAAAATGACTTGTGTCATGCATAAAGTAGATGTACTAACCAACTTGCCAAAACTACAGTTTGTTAACAAGAAATGTGTGGAGTGGTTGAAAAACAAGTTAATGACTCCAACCTAAGTGTATGTAAACTTCCGACTTCAACTGTAAATAAACATTTCACTGTTAGTATACACCTTTTGTTTACAAAGCATGTGACAAATAACATTTGATTTGATCAACAACAAAAAAATGCGTTTTGTGTAAACGCGTCTTTCAGTATAAACTGTTCCGCTACGTAGCAAACGTTCAAGCGAATTAAACGCACCTTTGGCCTACAGTTGATCAGACTAATACAGGTTATCTGATTGCTAATGTTTAGGTAGGCTGCTACAACATTTGTGTAAAGAGCTTTTGCTTGTGGCTGGCAGGAGTTAGTTATTTTCCTGTTTGCTAAAATAATATTGGAGGGAAGTGGATGTGACATGTCCGACCTGTAATTTCCGTGAATCTGATTGGTAAAGACACACACCACACACACACACACACACACACACACACACACACACACACACACACACACACACACACACACACAGTCACTTCCTGACCAGTAAAGGGGTTATTTGTTATTGTAGTTTGGTCAGGACGTGGCAGGGGGTGTTTGATTTATGTGGTTCAGGGTGTGTTTTGTGTATGTGTTTAGGTACAGGGGTATTTGATTTATTAGTCCGGGGTTTGTTAGTCATTGTTCTATGTTAGTATAGTTCTATCTAGTTTTTTTGTATTTCTCTGTTTAGTTAATTGGGGTTGGACCTTCAATTGGAGGCAGCTGGTTATTGTTGCCTCTGATTGAGAGTCCTATAATTAGGAGTTTGTTTTTCATGGGTTTTTGTGGGAGATTGTTCTTGTTTAGCTGTTTGCCTGACGAGACTGTCCAGTTCGTTTTGTTTTGTATACGTATGTTGTGTTTTCCTTCTTCACCAAATAAAAAGAAGATGAGTGTACATTTTCCCGCTGCGTCTTGGTCTCTACCCTACGACACCCGTGGCACGCACGCACACATACACTGCAGAACTTTTGTCAGAAGGACATAGTGTGCGAGTTGACGAATGACAAAGGCAAGTCAGTCTAAAAACAGTAGGCCTACTTTGCACATTTTTTTCAACATTCTTGTGTTAAAATGTCTTATTAAACCAAATAAAACAAATGTGCTGGGGCCAATGCCTGCTTGCCACACATCACCCACTGGGCACACACTGGTTGAATCAACTTTGTTTTCACGTCATTTCAATGAAAATATGTTGGACCAACGTGGAATAGACGTTGAATTGACGTCTGTCTGTGCCCAGTGGGCATTGTCATTCATTTTGAGCCATGCTTAATAATTCACAAAAAGGATTCTGTGTTCACTTACAAAGTATCTTAATGAACACAGTGTGCTATATAATTCCTTTTGGGAATAGGTGTGTGAGTGTGTAACCGTTCAACTGTGTTCATTGGGTCCTCAGTGCTAAACCACTGGAGTGAGAGGGAAACTGTGTGTACTTCCAGGGTTCCTATGAAGACAGAGTGGTTGTGTGTGTGTGTGTTTTTGCGTGTGCACATGCATGTGTGTGTGAGGGCGAATGTGTGTTTGTGTGTGTACGTGTGTGTAAAGGGCGGCTTTCTGGCTACCCGGTGCTCTGATATCGCCACACCCTCCTCCCCTTCCCGGTACACACACACACACACACACACACACACAGAGAGAGAGAGGGATTGTGTGTCCACGCCCCACAAGCAACAGCTTGAGAGTGTCTACACAAGGAGGCTAGTGTTGCATTGTCACCTTCTCCCTGCACCCACGTTACCTACTCATTTACCTAACGTAGCAGCCTTAAAATACATGCCTAAAAGTAGATCTCCTTCATACTGGTCTTCACGAATATATCAGTGGTAACAGTTGCCCAAAAAGTTACATATTGCAGCTTTATGGTAATATGCAGAATCAACCGCAATCCCAAAACAGGTTAGTGAAGGTGCCGATGGAAAAATGCAAAACCGGATGATCAGGAAAAAGTCCTTCCAATCAGATACACATTTATTTGAAGTCACCTGAAGGCACTCAGCAGAAACCCGAAGACTGGTGCACAGGAGCCTGAATAAAATTATAAATGCCTTTGCGGCAAGTGACAATTAGCTTTTTGAAAGTCCTATATCTTGAAAACTTTATTGCTGAAATGCAAAACATTTTGGGACTGTATCAACAGTGGACTAATAGTTTTTGAGTGGATTATTCCTTTAAGAGCTGTGCCTGCCTGTGAGTGAGCCTATGGCTGGCCCAGTCAGAATGCGTAACCGTTGACAACTTTCCAGCAATTTGACCAAGCTCTTGCAACATTACCGAGCGCTAACACATAGGAAGGAGTGGCATCCTGCCTCTCCAAGGTGACCGGGCGGATTTTACCTCCAGGAGCCACGTTGCCTTCTCAGCCGTCCTGCTATGGTTTGTCTTGTTTTATTGATTGAGGAGGGTTATGAGTTGCTCAGGAAAGGTTAGTTGGATAAATTGGACATGTTAGTGAAAGCACATTGTGGTCTTTTCTTGGTCTTGAGACTAAGTGGGCTTTGGCTGTTATGTGTGCATGAGGTTCAGTAAAGGCATGGTCAGTAATATTAAGCTTTATATTTCAGACAGGCTAGTCCGGTCATCTTGGTTGTCTTATCTGTATTTCGGCATTGTCAGTGTATTAGTAGCAGTAGCGTGTGTGGGTAAAATGTGGTGAAGTCAAGCCAGAAAAAAGCCATATTACAAAAGTATTAAGCCCCCTTGACTTTTTCCAGATTTTGTTACGTTACAGCCTCAGCGATCTACACACAATACCCTATAATAACAAAGTGAAAACAGGTTTTCAGAAATGTTTGCATATTTATTAAAAATAAAAAACCGATACCTTATTTACATAAGTATTCAGACCTTTTGCTATGAGACTCGAAATTGAGCTCAGGTGCATCCTGTTTCCATTGATTATCCTTGAGATGTTTCTACAACTTGGCTGGAGTCGACCTGTGGTAAATTCAATTGATTGGACATGTTTTGGAAAGGCAGACGCCTGTCTATATAAGGTCCAACAGTTGACAGAGCAAAAACCAAGCCCTGAGGTTGAAGGAATTGTCCGTAGAGCTCCGAGACAGGATTGTGTTGAGGCACAGATCTGGGGAAGGGTACCAACACATTTCTGAAGCATTGAAGGTCCCCAAGAACACAGTGGCCTCCATCATTCTTAAATGGAAGAAGTTTGGAACCACCGAGACTCTTCCTAGAGCTGGCCGCCCAGCAAAACTAAGCAGTCGGGGGAGAAGGGCCTTGGTCAGGGAGGTGACCAAGGACCCGATGGTCACTCTGACTGAGCTCTAGAGTTCCTCTGTGGAGATGGGAGAACCTTCCAGAAGGAGAACCATCTCTGCAGCACTCCACCAATCAGGCCTTTATGGTAGAGCGGCCAGACAGAAGCCACTCCTCAGTAAAATGCACATGACAGCCCACTTGGAGTTTGCCAAAAGGCACCTAAAGGCTCTCAGACTATGAGGAAACAAGATTCTCTGGTCTGATGAAACCACAATTGATCTCTTTGGCCTGAATGCCAAGCGTCACGTCTGGAGGAAACCTGCCATGTTTTTCAGTGGCAGGGATGTTTTTCAGTGGCAGGGACTTTGAGACTAGTCAGGATTGAGGCAAAGATGAATGGAGCAAAGTTCAGATAGATCCTTGATGAAAACCTGCTCCAGAGTGCTCAGGACCTCAGACTTGGGTGAAGGTTCACCTTCCAACAGAACAACTACCCTAAGCACACAGCCAAGACAACGCAGGAGTGGCTTTTGGACATCTCTTTAAATTTCCTTGAGTGGCCCAGCCAGAGCCTGGATTTGAACCCGATCTAACATTTCTGGAGTGAAGCAACGCTCCGCATCTAACCTGACAGAGCTTGACAGGATTTGCAGAGAAGAATGGGAGAAACTCCCCAAATACAGGTGTGCCAAGCTTGTAGCGTCATGCCCAAGAAGTCTCAATGCTGTAATTGCTGCCAAAGGTGCTTCAACAAAGTACTGAGTAAAGGGTCTGAATACTTATGTAAATGTGATATTCCATTTGTTTATATTTTTGTTTGCAAAAAAATTAAATAAACTGTTTTTGCTTTGTCATTACAGGGTATTGTGTGTAGATTGAGGATGGAAAAAAACAATTGAATCAATTTTAGAATAAGGCTGTAATGTAACAAAATGTGGAAAAAGTCATAGGGTTTGTATACTTTCTGAAGGCACTGTATATACAAAAGTATGTGGACACCTTTTCAAATTAGTAGATTCGGCCACACCCGTTGCTGACAAGTGTATAAAATCGAGCATGCAGCCATGCAATCCCCATAGACAAACATTGGCAGCAGACTGGCCATACTGAAGAGCTCTGTGACTTTCAACGTGGCACCGTCATACGATGTCACCTTTCCAACAAGTCAATTTGTCAACTGTAAGTGCAGTTAATGTGAAATGGAAACGTCTTGCAGCAACAACGGCTCAGCCGCGAAATGGTAGGCCACACAAGCTCACAGAACGGGACTGCCGAGTACTGAAGCAAGAAGCAAGTAAATGTCATCTGTCCTTGGTTGCAACACTCAATACCGTGTTCCAAACTGCCAATGAAAGCAGCCTCAGCACAATAACTGCTCTTCGGGAGCTTCATGAAATGGGTTTCCATGGCCGTGCAGCCGCACGGCTGTAAGATCAGCATATGCAATGCCAAACATCGGCTGAAGTGGTGTAAAGCTCACCGCCATTGGACTCTGGAGCAGTGGAAACTCTGTTCTCTAGAGTGATGAATCATGCTTCACCATCTGGCAATCTGACGGACGATTCTGGGTTTGGCGGATGCCAAGAGAACCCAACCTGCCCCAAAGCATAGTGCCAACTGTAAAGTTTGGTGGCAGTGGAATAGTGGTTATGGCTGTTTTTCATGGTTCCGGCTAGGCCCCCTAGTTCGAGTGGAGGAAGGGAAATCTTAACGCTACAGCATACAATGGCATTTTAGATGATTCTGTGCATACAACTTTGTGGCAACAGTTTGGGGAAGGCCCTTTCCAGTTTCAGCATGACAATGCCCCAAGCGAGGTCCATACAGAAATGGTGTGGAAGAAACTTGACTGGCCTGCACAGAGCCCTGACCTCAACCCCATCAAACACCTTTGGGATGTATTGGAACACCGACTGCAAGCCAGGCCTAATCGCCCAACATCAGTGTCCAACCTCACTAATGCTCTTGTGGCTGAATGGAAGCAAGTCCCCGCAGCAATGTTCCAACACAGTGGAAAGCCTTCCTAGAACAGTGGAGACTTATAGCAGCAAAGGGGGGACCAACTCCATATTAATGCCCATGATTTTGGAATGAGATGTTCGACAAGCAGGTGTCCACATACTTTTGGTCAGGTAGTGTATTTGATCGTATACACATTTGTGTGTATATGTGTTGTGATAATTGCGTTGTTTGCTCTATAAATCCTGTTATATCACAGTCACTAGGCATATGAACTATATGCCTAAGGCCGAGACAATAAGAAGACACAGTGGCAGAATAAATTCAACCACAACTTTGTTTCATCACAAAACCGGATATCAACCTCTGTCCAGTGAAGTTCACAAAGCATATTGCATGTACAGTAACAGACAGGTCAAGAAAGTTTGTTTCTGACATTTTCAGACCACTAAACAACTATTGATTTAGAACCATGGAGAGTTATTGCAAGTTGCAAAGAAAACAGGAGCTGCCTCCATTATTCCAGCACCATTTCAACTACAACATTATAAAAATCACCTCTGTTTAGTCTAATACAGTGACAACTAAAAGATAAAACAAATTGAGTCCAATCAACGTAAACTGAATATGATGTGGCTGTCCATGGTTCTGATGTGTTTGTTTGTGTGTGTGTGCGTTCTTGCAAGTAGAAAAAAACATGGAACCCTACTTGTAGAGAAACGCCAATATCATCCTCCTCTCTTTTATGTTGACATATTGGTCTATGACTCTGTCAATCAATTCAAGTTGTTTCTGTGATAGGAGTGAAGCCAAATCCAAACTGTTTTCCCTTGACACTTTTTTTGGTGCGCCAGGACCATTTACAGTTGAGCTCACTCAGTTTAGCTCGACTCTGATTGGCTATTATTTAACAGAAAAAATTGTCAAGGGAGGCCAAATGCTTGTTGGCTTCCTTTTTATTCAATGCTACAGGTGGCAACAATGTCATACTCTTTACGACCAGACAGCATCACATAGATGGCATACAGAGACAGAGGGGTGCTGTTTCGCTCGCTCGGATGCTTTCCCCGGTGAGATACATTCAGCCTCATGCGAAGTGAAGGAAAATTATGACAACACAGAGACACAAAATATAAATTATTATTATTAAAAAAAATAATATTGGTCAATGTTTTGGGGAAGCCTGGCTTCCCTTGGCATCTATGAATACACCCCACTGATTGGTAGGGTGGTATACACACTTAGAAAGGATAATGTTGGACAATATAGAAGTCTATGATTAAGTTCTGCCTCTCACTAGTTACTAGTTGTGCGATGTCTATTGTTCTGCATTACTGTTTGTTCAGAAGACATTGATTGTTATGATATGTACATTGCCATTTGTGCCGGTATTTCAAGTTAACATGTTGTCTGTCCTGGTCCGAGATCTGATTGTACTTTTTCCTAATTCTTTTTTATTGTCAAGCCAAATGTTTTGCATGACAATTCCAGAAGGAGTTGACAAGAGAGCAGAAACACCAGATTGCAACCAGGCTAGTCTCTGTTCTATTTCTGATATCAAACTTTTGGGGCATTCATCATGTGGCGGCTCCCGAGTCGCGCAGCGGTCTAAGGTACTGCATCTCAGTGCTAGAGGTGTCACTACAGACCCTGGTTCAATTCCAGGCTGTATCATAACCGGTTGTGATTGGGATTCCCATAGGGCGGCGCACAATTGTCCCAGCGTCGTCTGGGTTAGGGTTTGGCCGGGGTAGTCCGTCATTGTTAATAAGAATTTGTTCTTAACTGACTTGCCTAGTTAAATAAATAAATGTGTATTGCTTTCTTGTGTTCCAGGTGTGTGGGTTAGATCTCTGCATGCTGATGGTATGTGCTAATAACTGTGTAAAGCCTGAATACAATTGATTGTTAGTCATCCCACATCGCGGTGGGGCCATAATTGCGAACATAAGAAAAACGTGGAGTTTATTTGGATAGTCCCAAGTAGATGCTCTGTAGAATGTCATGATATCAACAAACGATCTGTTAGAATAAGGGTTAGGGTAAGAGTTACGGTTTGGGTAAGGGCACTCCAGTCTCATTTTCACCTCATTTAACACCTGATTTACTTAAGGCAAATCTCAATAGGTGGTCAAGGTAAGTCATGTAATAGCACATGTGTGCTCTACTCCTTTCCCCTTTTGTTCTCTATTGTTCCTCAAGTAAGGGGGAGGCTGATGACATCACCAACTCCCATCAGACCAACTCCTTGAATGCCCTACTCCTTTAAGTTTGTAGTTGTGTCTAAAAAAAAAACACTGTTTTGCTGAAAATATACAGTACCGGTCAAAAGTTTGGACACACCTACTCATTCCAGGGTTTTTCTTTTCTTTTTACTATTTTCTACATTGTAGAATAATAGTGAAGACATCAAAACTGTGAAATAACACATATGGAATCATCTAGTAAAATATATTTTAGATTCTTCAAAGTAGCCACCCTTTGCCTTGATGACAGCTTTGCACACTCTTGGCATTCTCTCAACCAGCTTCATGAGGTAGTCACCTCAATTAACAGGGAGTCACCTCAATTAACAGGGAGTCACCTCAATTAACAGGGAGTCACCTCAATTAACAGGGAGTCACCTCAATTAACAGGGAGTTGAGGGAGTCTCTGCCAACAACACAGGTGTCACAAGTGTTTACTTGTGTCACATGATACTCTTTTGTTCGGAGGTCTTGCCTGACAAGCTGTGAAAATAGCAAGTGAACAGTGAATTCAATTATTTTTGAAAGTCGCTAAACCATTGCAATCCCATTGCTTGACATATTATGATACCACCATTCCTCCTTCTGGTAGGTCCCGGCATCTGTTCATGACCAGAGAATCAGCCTGGCACCCAACTGTGCACTTTGTCTAATAGAAAAACAGGGTCATCATCCCTTAATTATTAACATAATGTAGCTTGAGAAATAACAATCTTGTTTGGGAGATAGTTCTATGCTTCAGAGATGTAGACTGACTGGCTCCAGATTGGAGTCAGGCCGGTGACGCCATTACACTATGTAACCAACTGTGACATGTTCGCTATGGCCCTGAGTTGGTTTGGGTTTGTTGCTGCTAGGTACTACACTCTTATAGTCAGATATAAGTTAGCTTGTACCACAATAGCTGCATCCAATATTTATTTGTGCCCTGGACATGGGTTGCACCTCAGGGGCTAATGTGACTGTTTCGTCCCAAATAAATAAATAAATAAATAATACTGTTTTTATTGTCACATACACAAGATAGCTGCAGTGAAATGTGTTGTTTTACAGCGTCGGCCATAGTAGTAGAGTGTCCCTGAAGTAAATTATGGTTAAGTGCCATGCTGAAGGGCACATTGACATTTTTCACCTTGTCGGCTTGGGTATTTGAACCGGCGACCTTTGGGTTACTGGCCCCACGCTCTAACCTAGGGGTGTCAAACATATGGCCAGGGGGTCCAATCCTGTAAAAACAAACATTAAATCATAATAGTAATACAAAACATTGTGGAGGGAAATGAACTCAATATACTTTAAAATGACTAAAACCAAATCGGAACTGTGTAGAAATAATAATGGACATATATTCATACAGTTTCTTGACTGTCCAGCTCGCTAATAATCCGCAGACAGTCAGGGAGTGTAGAAAATGTAAAAAAATATTTTTTGCTAATTTTTATGGCAAGGGAAATATTACAAAAATTCAGTCCGGTCCCTCTGGACCTCGTTGAAGACCGAACGCGGCCCCTGGGGCAAATGGAGTTCGACACCCCTGCTCTAATTACTAGGCTACCTTATAACTTATTGTGTCATGGAAATACGATGGCATCGCTAGAGTAGGCAAATAATTAGTAGGAAACAACTTTGCCATATTATGATGTTGTCAAATTGACTTTAAAGAGATGGCAATGTTGCCATTACTGTTACTAGTAAAGTTTGTCAAAAATAGCTAGCAATGGTAATGTTAGCTAGCTAAAATACGGTGGTCCCCTCAATCTGAGTTAGCTGGCTAAAGTTATATTGCCTCTACAGTCAATCTTGCGACATCACAATCATGACTAAATGTTTTCCTACTAATTATTTGCCTTCTTTTGAAAGGTCATTGTGTCATCCAAGACTTAAAAAAATAAAAAAATGTCACCTTTATTTAACCAGGTAAGCTAGTTGAGGATCGGTAGGATAGTCAGTTTTACTAGGGTAAGTTTGGCGGCGTGAGTGAAGGAGGCTTTGTTTGCGAAATATAAAGCCGATTCTAGATTTGATTTTGAATTGGAGATGTTTGATATGAGTCTGGAAGGAGAGTTTACAGTCTAGCCAGACACCTAGGTATTTGTAGTTGTCCACGTATTCTAGGTCAGAACCGTCCAGAGTAGTGATGCTAGTCGGGCGGGCGGGTGCGGGCAGCGATCGGTTGAAGAGCATGCATTTGGTTTAACTAGCGTTTAAGAGCAGTTGGAGGCCATGGAAGGAGTGATGTATGGCATTGAAGCTCGTTTGGAGGTTAGTTAACACAGTGTCCAAAGAAGGGCCTAATCCGAGTTGTATTGAGGTAGGCTAATGTTAGCCAGCTATGCTAGCGATGATAATGATGATCAAAATACACTTGACCAGATACATAAACAGCAGTCTATGGTCTAGCTACCGATATACTCACCTCCATTGGGGACCAACGAACTCCAACCACCTATACCGCACGGTAGGGTCCTTCAGCAGGGCATGCAAACAAACCATAGTTGGTGGTACATCCTGCTGGAAGCATGCATTGTTGAACCGGAGAGGGCTTTTCAGTCTCAAACGGCCTTGATCCTTTGAACACGTTGGGGGCGATGAAACAACGGTGCCCCATTCAATGAAGGGAAGTGAAGTGGGCGGAAGGGTGATTTCCACGTGGAGCTTGGCAAAAGGGGGCATGAATTGTTGACATAATTGTAATCCAAACCTCACCTTAATTTACTTGCTGTGACGCACTCAGGTTCCAAACTCTGTCTCAGGCAATACTGACTTCATGACCAAAATTATCCTATTGACACTTTGTAGTAAATTTTGACACTAGAATAAATGTTTCTGACTCATATTGATGACACACAGGCTGTTTCCAAAGGGATTAGTTGGTTTTTAGGGGCAGTCGTTCTTTAAACCTCTAAATTCAAGGTTTACTTTTGTTCTCCTTTACTTGGTCTGTCTCAAGTGTAGAGTGCCCATAATGCATTATCATCGCATCCTTGACTAGACTACTTATTAGCCTTGCCTTAGACAAATTTCATAAGACTAGTTTTCTCATATATAACTATATCCCAAAGTATTTGCTTATCCGTTTCACATACGTCCATGTGCTTTTACGGAGAAAATATAAAGGAGATCTGTATAATATCCAAGTAAATGCCAATAGAAAAAAAGCTCAAACAAATGCAGCTAGTGTATTGTCCAGGTTCAATGTTTGACGTGACTGAGTTGGCTGAAGCTGGCTAGCTAGCTAGTAAGTGACAAGAACGTTATTGATTCTATTTAGAATGGACGACCAGTACTTTTGCATAGCCGGTATGGAAAAATAATTAATGACTTGTTCGCGCCTGTAGCAACGTGACCAAAATAACAAACAAGCAGATTTTTATCTGAACTATATCTTCTGGTGGAAGAATGAAATTGTATGGCGTGCGAGGCAGTGTTATATCTTGAATACAGTCCCAGGTAAATGGGTTGACAACGCCATTTACCTGTGATTGTATTCATGATACAGCACTGCCTATTGTATTACTTAGTTCTAAAAAGTTCTGCCTACAATAATTTCTTGATTCAACGGTTAGAGTGAATTTGAAATAAGTGGGGAACTTTTTCATTTCTGTCTTCTGTAACCTCTTTCAACATCTAGCCCAACACATTATACATTTCTAAAATTTCTGATACTTAAGTATATTTAAAAACAAATACTTTTACACTTTTACTCAAGTATTATTTTACTGCGTGACTTTCACTTTTACTTGAGTAACTTTCTATTAAGGTATCTATACTTTTACTCAAGTATGACAGTTGGGTACTTTTTCCACCACGACCAGATTCAAACCGTTTAAGCGCCTCCCTTCCATTCACCGTATGGCTGGACCAATCAGTGTCCTCTGATAATCTGTGTGGGTGGTTTAGTTGATGACAACATCGAAGTCGAAAATCATAACAACAATGAGGAGCAAATATGTAACGAGATAACAATGAGGCCAGAGATAGCCAGACTTGTAAATTGGGCTAAGGAACAGAAGTTGGGTTTTCTGAAAAACACAATCAGTGTGTGCTCTGCAAGCCATGCAGCGGATGAAGGTGCACCAAGAGTGTGGTGAATGGATAGACATGGTTATGGACAGCAAGGAAGAAGGAGCACCATGCGACTTGGAACAAGTCGAATTGTGACTTGCTTTCCTCTCCGGAGCAGAGCACCCTTGAAAGGAGTGGTAACTGGAGTAGCGTTAAGTCTGTGACATCCACCGTTTGGTGCGACACAGACCAGGTGGAGAGCGTGGTGAAACTGAGAAGATACTGTCTGTACTACTGAGTTTTGATGCAGAGTCTTCACCAGATAAAGTCAAGTTACGATGTGTCAGTTATCCCG
Source organism: Salmo salar (assembly GCF_965601325.2). Lineage (NCBI taxonomy): Eukaryota > Metazoa > Chordata > Actinopteri > Salmoniformes > Salmonidae > Salmo > Salmo salar. Next base: position 13,904,275 of record NC_138293.1, read on the forward strand.
TGAGAGCTTTTGTCCCGATTCCATTACAGTGTTTTAGGTGTCAAGCTTATGGTCATGTGGAAGCAGTGTGTAGGAGGGAGATTTTTAGACGTGAGAAGTGTGCAGGAGGACATGAGACAAAGGAATGTGTAGTATCGTTGGGAAACGTTTTGTGTGTGTGTGTGTGTGTGTGTGTGTGTGTGTGTGTGTGTGTGTGTGTGTGTGTGTGTGTGTGTGTGTGTGTGTGTGTGTGTAAACTATAGGGGTAGCCATGGTGCTGGAGATCTGAGGTGTCCAATGAGAGAAATGCAGGTTGAGATTGCCAGGATCAGAGTAGTACAGAAGGTGTCGTATGTTGAGGCAGTGAAGAGAGTATTAGAGGAAGATGGGTCCAGGGTGAGGGATCCTAAGAAGACAACAAGAGGATCTTTGTTATTAGGCCAAGGCCAATAGAGTCTGATAGTATGGTGTTTTTTTGGCGTTCATGGCCATGGTTGTCAATTGTACCACAGGAATGTAACGTAAATCACAGAGGACAGATGTTGTGGTGGCAGCTGCAGAGAAGTACTTGTGTGTACGAGATTTTACTGCAGAAGAGTTACAAGACGTTTTGAACGATAGTGTCCCGTCCTCCCAGGCTGCTGGCCTGGAGTAGGATCAGATGGGGCCAAAGTAGTGGAATAGTGGTGAGGTTTTAATGGGTGTAGGGTTAGTTAATATAGTGGTGAGGTTTTAATGGGTGCAGGGTTAGTTAGTATAGTGGTGAGGTTTTAATGGGTGCAGGGTTAGTTGGTATAGTGGTGAGGTTTTAATGGGTGTGGGGTTAGTTAGTATAGTGGTGAGGTTTTAATGGGTGTAGGGTTAGTTAGTATAGTGGTGAGGTTTTAATGGGTGCAGGGTTAGTTGGTATAGTGGTGAGGTTTTAATGGGTGCAGGGTTAGTTGGTAGGGCAATTCATACTACAAAATAGTAGGCTGATACACAACCAATACAGTAGGTGGTGGCATGCACGTATAACATTTGTTTGCGGACCGCAATAATACCAAAGAGGACGAGGAGGTTGGTGTTGATGCTTCTATAGGAGCAGTTATATTGGAACTGGAGGGCATACCTTCATTGAAATAACAGCAAATAACTGCATTGAAGGCTTTTCTCGGGGGAGATTATGTTTTTGCTTTCTTCTCCTGACTTGGTTCGCCAAGAGCTTGATTTACCAGCTAGCTCCACTGGTAGTCAAGAAAATGGGATTCTCGTTGTTGTGTTGCCATTACATGGATTACATGGATGACCAGATCAGAGAGGCTGTGAAGCTGGAGATCACTGTGATGCAGCTCGGTAATATCTTTTTTGCACCATTGGTTAGAGCCTGTAAGTAAGCATTTCACTGGACGGTCTACACCTGTTGTATTCGGCGCACGTGACAAATCAACTTTGATTTGATTTGATATTAATAATGACCCGGACATCCTCCATGGATGTTGCCAGGTTGTTTTTCGGTATCCCAGAGTCTTGGTGGCTGAACGACAAGTGACAGAATATGGCATCAACAGTGTATGGAGAAAACCTAATGGGGATGGTTGTGGATGAGGTTCACGTCACATAAAATGGTAAATATAACTACATCATTTGAATGAGTTTCGCTATGTTGTACATTAATTGGACTCTGCTAGCTATAGTGCATAAGTAAAAATTAAATGTCCAACATATCTGAAAACGTATTCTTATTCTAGAAAACAATGAGATACTTTACAATTGGTTTACCATGTTATTATGTTATATTTTAATGTTATTGAAATATCATAGCTCTTTTGTCGTGTCGATTGCATTAAGAAATATGTGTACTTTTTTTCAATTTGTCTCAACCAGATGTCCCAGACTGTTTCATTCTCAACAAGATGTCCCAGACTGTTTCATTCCTAACAAAATGTCCCAGACTGTTTCACGGCAGTAGCAGTTCACCTTATGTGAAGAGGAGCTGGCTGCATGCCTCTGTGTCACAAATTGTGGACAGATTCGTCATGTTTGGTGACATCACTGACATTGCAACCGGCGTCAGAAATACATCCATGGGCCAACCTCTACAGAGGAAGCGTCTCCCATGCCATATGCCAGGTTGCAGAAATGACTACACTTACAAAGTAAAGCAAGGGAGAACCTTGAGAAAAAAACATCATGACTTGGTAGTACAGTGTCAGATGCATCCAGGGGTGTAATCATTATGCCGATTCTGTTGCAAAACGTTTCATCTGTTGCAAAACCGTTGACTCCAAACTGAAAAAGCGAACGAGAGATATACGGTGTCCGTCATGAATACACCCAGGTCTAGTGAGGGGGACCTAAAGAAATAACATACTGAAGCAAGACTGTAGCTCTGTTGCTCTACAAGGCCTATGGTCCTAGCCAATATGCCTACAGCACCCTTCTACTGACCTTGTAAGTTATTGCCACTCTTTCCTCACGGTTGGCACAGTGTCTTACCTGGACCAGGTTTTGGAATGGGAAGGGAAAGAATATACCCCTTGACTTACACCTGGGACACCTCAACTTCTTCAAGTCATTTTTGAAGGGTCCAACCATGACAGAGGAAGCAGCAGACAGGATTACCAAGTCCATTAGTGTCTTAATTTAGATTTATTAGGATAACAATTAGCCGACGCCAATGGCAACAGCTAATCTTACTGGGGTCCGACACATAACGAAAAAGACATTACAGACAAAAGACTTTACAATTTACATACATTTAAAAACATGAACATGTAGTGTGTGTACATCTATCAGTTCCACATACATGTCAGTACATACACACAACAAGTAGGTCACATGGGGGAGAGGCGTTGTGCTGTGAGGTGTTGCTTTATTTGTTTTTTTTAAACCAGGTTTGTTGTTCACTTGTGCTATATAAGATGGAAGGGAGTTCCATGCACTCATGGCTCTGTATAATACTGTACGTTTTCTTGAATTTCTTCTGGACCTTGGGACTGTGAAAAGACCCCTGGTGGCATGTCTGGTTGGGTAAGTGTGTGTGTAAGTTGACTATGCAAACAATTTGGAATTTCCAACACATTAAAGTTTCTTATAAAAACGATATGTTTTTCCTCAACTTACTTTTTAGCAAACACTCTTATCCAGAGCGACTTAAAGTAGTGAGTCATACATTTTCTTTAATTCTGTTCACCCAGGGGAATCAAACCCACAACCCTGGGGTTGCAAGAACCATGCGCTACCAACTGAGCTACACAGGACTGGCATGCATACCATTAATATTATCCCTCTGATTACAATGAAGAACAAGACATGCCACTCTGTTCTGGGCCAGCTGCAGCTTAACTAGGTCTTTCTTTGCATATGACTGGACAATAATCAAGATAAGATCAAACTAGAGCCTGCAGGACTTGCTTTTATACAAAATACAATGCTCTTCGTTTTAGAGATGGTCAGGAAAAGTTTATTTCTGGCCAGCCATTTCAAAACAGACTGCAAATCTTTATTAAGGCTTTCAGTGACTTCATCAGCTGTGGTTTCTGATGCGTGTATGTTTGAATCATCAGCATACATGGACACACATGCTTTGTTTAATGCCAGTGGCAGGTCATTGGTAAAAATAGAAAAGAGTAGAGAGCCTAGAGAGCTGCCCTGTGCTACACCGCACTTTACATGTTTGACATTAAAGTAGCTTCCATTAAAGAAAACCCTCTGAGTTCTATTAGATAGATGCTGTAGCTCTGAATCCATGATATGGCAGGGATTGAAAAGCCATAACACATATGTTTTCTCAACAACAGGTTATGGTCAATATTATCGAAGTCTGCACTTAAATCTAATAGTACAGCTCCCACAATCTTCTTATTATCAATTTCTTTCAACCAATCATCAGTAATTTGTGTCAGTTCAGTGCATGTTGGGTGTCCTTCCCTATAAGCATGCTGAATGTTCTCAATTTGCAGAAAGTCAGCCAGTCAGATGTGCAGCCAGACTTATTAGCCACTCCTTTTGCCCCATCTCTTTCTACCATACAGTTTTTCAATTCCTCATCAATCCATGGTGCCTTAACAGTTTTAACAGTCAATTTCTTAACAGGTGCATGTTTATCAATAATTGGAAGAAGCATTTTCGTAAATTCATCAAGTGCAGCATCTGGATGCTCCTTATTGATCACATCAGACCAACAAATACTATTAACATCATCTACATAAGAGTCACAGCAAAATCGTTTGTATGATCTCTTAAACACTATTTTAGGCTCAGCTTTTGGAACTTTGGCTTTCCTGGATGTAGCCACTATATTGTGATCACTGCATCCAATGGGTACAGATACAGCTTTAGAACAAAGTTCTATAGTATTAGTAAAAATGTGATCAATACATGTGGATGATCTTGTTCCTGTGGTGTTTGTAAACACCCTGGTAGGTTGATTAATAACCTGAACCAGATGACAGGCACTGGTTACAGTGAGAAGCTTCCTCTTGAGTGGACAGCTTTGATGCAAACCAGTCAATATTCAGGCCCCCAAGAAAGTAAACCTCTCTGTTTACATCACATACACTATCAAGCATTTCACACATATTATTTAGATACTGACTGGCCTATAGTAATGCCCCAAAAGAGAAGGCTTTACATGTGCCAGGTGATCCTGCAACCACAACACTTCAATAACACTTGACATAAGATGTTCCAAAGCATGACAGGGATATGGCTCTCTGTGTGTGTGTGTGTGTGTGTGTGTGTGTGTGTGTGTGTGTGTGTGTGTGTGTGTGTGTGTGTGTGTGTGTGTGTGTGTGTGTGATATATATATATATATATATATATACACAGCAACACCTCCCCCATAAGAATTCCTGTCCTGGGTGAACTGCAAACTGTTCTTCAGGTCCCGGACCTCTCTGGTCAGGTCGTCCATTCTTTTATTAGTTGACTCCACCATTATTTGAACAAAACACTTGAAGCTATTTTCTTGTTGTTGTAACAACTGCTTGTAGAACTCAGTTTGTTCATTTGAAAGATCCTTCACCTTAACAGTACTCCCGCCGGCTTTGGTCTTTGTCATTGTAGCACCGAGGGTTACGCTGTTACTCCTCGCAGTTCCAGACAGTGCAGGTCGTTGGAAGATTGGAAATGACAACAACAAACAGCAGGGATCTAGACATTCACAAGCCCGGGACAATCCACGGTCACTGCTGCAATGGCTAACCGTGTTGTGGTCTGCATTCAAGCCCTCCATAAAACCCTGTTAGCTTGATAGGCAGCTGGGCTAACTGCTACGCCAAGCAGCTCCTCTGACCTGGCCTTGGACGGAATGATCACTGGACAGATAGTAGCAATCCCAGCAACTGATGCCAGAAAAGTCGCAGGATCCAAACACAAAAGGTAGCTAGCTAGAAACTAAGCTTTTCCAATAGACTTTCAAAACTTTCCAAAACAAAAAACTGAGCTCTCCTTCATTCCATATTCCATGTTCACCAGGAAGTGACAATAAACAGGACTTGATGGACGCCACAGACGCTGTTAGAGAGAGGCATCAAAGTCTATTGGCATCCATCATGCTGCTCTCCAGACCGGGGACATTCTAGCACTTGTGTGTGTTGTCAGGAATGCAGAGATGTTCAAAACCCAACCAGGTATAGAGTTCACATTCCCTGGTTTTAACAGAAACGTTCTCTCAAAGGTGAAGTACAGTTAATTGTGGGGGGTGGATGAGTTTCAAATTGAAGAAGTAGAGAAATGTTCCCGTTTGATTTGAAACAACTTAGGTACGAGGCTATCCGTGTTGCGAAACAGAATGTAAGCTTGCGAGATCAGGATGGTTTGTACAAGGCAAATTTTAGCTAGCTATGGTTTTTAAAGCGGTACAACAACAAACAATTACTAAATTACAAAATCGTTTTTTTTATGTATTTTGATGCATCAGTACATGTTATATTTACTTCACAATTTGGCACAGTGCAGGGTGAGCTTCCTGTTTGAAGCTTTCTTTGCCCCCCTCTATGATGTCATCAATGAATTTATGTATTTTGATCATGTGGTTTCTCTGCAAGGGCTTAGTAACAGTAGCTTTGGTTGTCTTTTGTCAGGATTAAGCTGTTCCAGTTCATATGAAGTCCCACTCTTTCTGAATTCACCCTATATGAACTGCAAAAAACTAATTCATAAACGTTTACTATTGAGCGAGCTACAATTGTTGAAAGACAACTAAGGAATAGAATTGGCTGGGGAATATAAATTGATAGACTGTTAGTTTTATGATGTTTATAGGATAATTTCAAGATCCAACCATAATACACGGTAAACCATTGACTCATAGTTATATTAATTTTGCAACATGCAACAATCCAGTACAGTAACAACTGTGCTTATTATCTATGGTGACTGCGTAAAGTCTTCAACATCTGATCCGCTGCCCTGTTTTCCCCAAATCTTAAACTAACCCTCAAATCCTTTCAAATAATTATGTAAAATAAAGCAACGTATATAATGTGCCAAATAAACACTAGGCCTAAAGCATAGGCAACAAATGGCAACAAAGGTGAAAATTACACTTCCATGCTTTGATGTGGTCGTGTCCGTGTGAGCTATAAATTTTAGCGGGTCACTTCATTTGAAATGTTCTATTTTTGGGGCGGATAAAACCATGATTTGGTCAAATATCCTTATTCCTGCATAAGTGTTTGCACTGCCCGTTTCTCCCCATGTTAAAGCGTTTGCCCTGTTCCTGTTTCTCCCTGTGTTAGTAGCCTAGATTGAGAGAAGGGGAGGAAGAGAAAAATGCAATTGCACGAAGAAACAGTGGTTTCTAGTTTCCCCTTCCCCAATAATTAGCCCCAATTGAATTCACCTATGTGATATTTTTTCACATCTAGATGTAAGCAAATTAATCTCTATTGAACAAAATAAATCTACAATTATGGAGCCCTATTTTGACAGTAAAATTATAGAAACAATAGCCTAATTGTCATGAAAGGCCATCACAACATTGAATTTTAAAAAGAAACAAGTGACATGATCTCACAGGAAATGTGGGAGTTTCTTAAATGCTCTAGAATTAACAATATTGGTATATCCAGAGACCAAAAAGCTGAACAGATAAACACTTATTTTTTTGCAGGAGGGTAGAATTGCATTGAATCAAATTATTCCTTTCCAATTATTTACCGACTGTAAGGGCAGGTTTTTGTTTTTTGTTCTTAACTGACTTGCCTAGTTAAAAAAAACAGGCACAATAATTTTGAAGGTACGTAGGGCACAGGATGTCATCACATAACTATAAGCTCCACTCCACATTAAATTCTAAATTCCTACTGCTTGCAAAATAAAAATGGTCAACTATAAAAATGTTTGTCCGGACTTTCAAGAATGCTTGAATTGCTTCGCCTTGCTTTTGTAGTTGGCTGGCAAGTTTCACCATCCAATTATTTCAGATCTACAAGAGTGCAAGTTTCACCATGGTACGGACCATGGCGCATGAGAATGATTAGAATATAGATAGGTGGAAGGGCATACGGGCTGTTGCCAATTTATGAATGCGCAATTTGGCTAAATGGGTAATGGAAACACTCAGGAACATCCATCTGTTTTTATAGAGACAAGAAAGTTATGCTGCATTCAAAAGAACTGGGAACTCTGAAAAATACAAGGTCAAATCATGATGTCAGTGATCTTCAGGTTGGAAAGTTAGAGCTCTAGAAATAGGCCTGAGTTCCCGAGTTGGAATTCCGAGTTGGATGACCGTTGAAAAAGATTTTTCCCAATCGGAATTTTGTTTTTCTTCAAGTTCCCAATCGTTTTGAACACACTGAAGTCGGAAGTCAGAGATTTAACTGTCTTGTATCGATTTAAAAACAGTCGATGAAAACTGCATAAAATGGAAACACACCCCAGCAGGCAATTGTCGCATCTGTTTTCTATGCGAACTTTCTAAATGTCGACAGACCTGGGTTCGATCCCAGGCTGTATCACAACCGGCCGTGATCGGGAGTTCCATAGTGCGGCGCACAATTGGCTTTACTTGGCTCATCGCGCTCTAGTGACTCCTTGTGGCGGGCCGGGAGCCTGCAGGCTGACCTCGGTCATCAGTGGAATGGTGTTTCCTCTGACACATTGGTGCGGCTGGCTTCTGGGTTAAGCTGGTGGGTGTTAAGCAGCGCGGTTTGGCGGGTCATGTTTCAGAGGACACATGACTCAACCTTCATCTCCCGAGCCCATTGGGGAGCTGCAGCAGTGAGACAAGATCGAAATTGGGGAGAAAAAGTTCCTCGTGAAGGGGGTGGCACCATACAGAGGCAAAATGATAATGACTATGTTGCTAGAGATTAATGTGACAGAAGAATAGAAACAAAGTAGATTCATTGTTGTAATGCGCCTTTGTGCGCACCAGTCTGTTGGTAGCTCTGCCAGCCTATGAAACCAGTAGGTCGATCTGTTCTAATTATTAGTTTTGGTCAAACAGGGCGAAAATGATCTTCTCCAAGCTGCAAACCGTTCTGCAGCTTTGCGAAGCACATGTGCATCAAGTACGGAAGATGCAGGTTAGACATCCGGCAAAAACAACGTATTGCAAAACGCATGTGCATCTGCTGGGCTTATGGCATAACCCAGCCTATCTCACTGTCTATCTATCTCTCCCACAGCCTAAACCAGGCCTTTCACGCCTCGCCTCATCCCCTGACTCTATGGAGGCATCCCACCTCGTTTCCATGTCATCGCCCTGTGTCTCCCCATCCCAGTCACAGCTCAAGTACATGTCCCTGGGCGTGCTGGTGCTGCAGACCACCTCACTGGTGCTCACCATGAGGTACTCGCGCACACTGCAGGGCGAGGGGCCCCGCTACCTAGCCTCCTCAGCCGTGGTGTCGGCCGAACTGCTTAAGATCCTCATCTGCCTGCTGCTCGTCTTCTATGACCACAGTAAGTCTAGTGATCCATCCATCTGGTTGGCTGGCTGGCTGGCTGGTTGGTTGGCTGTCTGTCTATCCGTCTGGCTAGCTGTCCATCTGGCTGTCCGTCTGGCTGGTTGGCTGTCTGTCTGTAACACAGTCAATGGATAAACAATGACAGCAGAGATAATACTCCTACAGTATCTTTGTCTTTCTAATGACAGCAGAGAGAAGACTCCTACAGTTTCTTTGTCTTTCTATCTCTGTCTTAGGCTTCATTGTGTGGCCATTACATTTCTGTCTGTCTTTCTGTCAGGCTTCAGTTTTTGTGTGTTGAATCGGGTGCTGAAGGAAGAGATTCTCAACAAGCCCATGGAGACGTTGAAGCTGGCCATCCCATCAGGCATCTACACACTCCAGAATAACCTTCTCTATATCGCCCTGTCCAATCTGGACGCTGCTACCTACCAGGTGAGAGATGTGACACCCGTGTGTGTGCATGTGCGTGTGTGCTGCAACATGTATAAGGGGAACAAATGGAGGGACTCAGTATAAGGGGAACACTCAGGGCCTTCATACTCCATTTCATGTCCAATTTCGACTGGCACGAATTTAAATTGATATTCTCCCCAACCAGGTGACGTACCAGCTGAAGATCCTGACCACGGCCCTGTTCTCAGTATCCATGCTGGGGAAGAGACTGGGGCTCTACCAGTGGCTGTCCCTGCTCATCCTCATAACTGGTATCGGTCTCGTTCAGGTAACAAGGCTAAACACACCCGACAAGTCAATAACTCATCATTCCTGTTTGCATGTGTTTTGTCCGATTAGTCGTTGATCTTCGAGTATCCACATTAGGGAGGCAGAAGTCTAAATTGTTCTAAAGTTCACAGGTTTTTCAGGATAATTTGAATAAATCAGTGGTAACATGATGTCCAGGAAAAGTTTATTGAATTTTTACCCAGGTTTATCCATACTGAGTGATGTAGTGTGTGTTTGTCTCCACAGTGGCCTACAGAGTCTCTGGGTGGGCCATCTCCGACGCCTCTGTCTGCAGGCTCCCAGTTAGTCGGTGTGATAGCCATACTGATAGCCTGCTTCTCCAGTGGCTTCGCTGGAGTCTACTTTGAGAAGATCCTCAAAGAGACCAACCAGAGTGTGTGGGTCCGTAACATCCAGCTAGGTCAGCATCACTGGAACCTGTTTGTTTGTTTGTTTGTTTGTTTGTTTGTACATGATTGGTTCATTGATTCATTTAATTCTACATAAATGGTAATCTCTTGGTATGTGTGAATATCTTTCCACTTTCTCTATAGCGATTACACCATTTATATAATTTATGGTCTCTCCATGTAATCCAGAGCTTCTAAAAAAAAAAACGTTAAATCATCGACTTCAATTAAATCGAATGTATTCTCACAACAGTATAGCAACTTTAGGTTGGAGGCACCATCCCATAGCCCTTGTAATTCCAATCCTTAGGCAATGTCCTGGTGCCAAAATGGTGATCTTAGCTCATGAAACCATAAACTATACAAGCATGTAATTATAAACCGTGAAAAGCAATGGAATACTTGACAATTATTTTAGAGTCCTCCCTCAAAACCTCACCCATTTCTCTCTCTCTTTCTCTCTTTCTTTCCCTCTCGTTCTCTCTCTCTCTCTCTCACACACACATATTGATGCACACACACACACATGCGCACACACTCAAAATCACCATATAGTATACGTTGCTTCTACAATTTATTATGTGTATCCTGCTGCTCAGTCACTTTTACCCCTGATTACATAACTATCACCAATATCCCTGCACATTGATATTGGTACTGGTATTGACCTTGTATATAAATCAAATACTATGTGTCACATGTACCAAATACAACAGGTGTAGACTTTACTGTGCAATGCTTACTTAGGAGCCCTTTCCCAACAGTGTTAAAAAGTAAAAAACATTTTCTAAATATGCAAAGGAAAAAGTAAGAAAAGAAGAGAAAAAGAAGAAGAAATAGTAACAGAATAAAATAACAACAACGAGGCTATTTACAAGGAGTACCGGTACCGAGGCGATGGGCAGGGTTACGAGGTAGTTGAAATAATATGTACATGTAGGTAGATGTAAACGTGACAACGAAAATCAGGATAGATAACAGAGTAGCAGCAGCGTATGTGAATAATGTGAAAGTGTGTGTGTGCGGTGTCAATATGCATGTAGTGTGTGTGTGTATGTGTGTGTTGGAGTGTGTGGGTAGAGTCTAGTGAGTATGTGGTAGAGTCTGGTGAGTGTGTGGGTAGAGTCTAGTGAGTGTGTGGTAGAGTCTGGTGAGTGTGAGGGTAGAGTCTAGTGAGTGTGTGGTAGAGTCTAGTGAGTGTGAGGGTAGAGTCTAGTGAGTGTGTGGTAGAGTCTAGTGAGTGTGTGGTAGAGTCTGGTGAGTGTGTGGGTAGAGTCTAGTGAGTGTGTGGTAGAGTCTGGTGAGTGTGAGGGTAGAGTCTAGTGAGTGTGTGGGTAGAGTCTAGTGAGTATGTGGTAGAGTCTGGTGAGTGTGAGGGTAGAGTCTAGTGAGTGTGTGGTAGAGTCTAGTGAGTGTGTGGTAGAGTCTGGTGAGTGTGAGGGTAGAGTCTAGTGAGTGTGTGGTAGAGTCTGGTGAGTGTGAGGGTAGAGTCTAGTGAGTGTGTGGGTAGAGTCTAGTGAGTGTGTGGTAGAGTCTGGTGAGTGTGAGGGTAGAGTCTAGTGAGTGTGTGGTAGAGTCTAGTGAGTGTGAGGGTAGAGTCTAGTGAGTGTGTGGGTAGAGTCTAGTGAGTGTGTGGTAGAGTCTGGTGAGTGTGAGGGTAGAGTCTAGTGAGTGTGTGGTAGAGTCTGGTGAGTGTGAGGGTAGAGTCTAGTGAGTGTGAGGGTAGAGTCTGGTGAGTGTGTGGGTAGAGTCTAGTGAGTGTGTGGTAGAGTCTGGTGAGTGTGAGGGTAGAGTCTAGTGAGTGTGTGGTAGAGTCTGGTGAGTGTGAGGGTAGAGTCTGGTGAGTGTGAGGGTAGAGTCTGGTGAGTGTGTGGGTAGAGTCTAGTGAGTGTGTGGTAGAGTCTGGTGAGTGTGAGGGTAGAGTCTAGTGAGTGTGTGGTAGAGTCTGGTGAGTGTGAGGGTAGAGTCTAGTGAGTGTGTGGTAGAGTCTGGTGAGTGTGTGGTAGAGTCTGGTGAGTGTGAGGGTAGAGTCTAGTGAGTGTGTGGTAGAGTCTGGTGAGTGTGTGGTAGAGTCTGGTGAGTGTGAGGGTAGAGTCTAGTGAGTGTGTGGGTAGAGTCTGGTGAGTGTGAGGGTAGAGTCTAGTGAGTGTGAGGGTAGAGTCTAGTGAGTGTGTGGGTAGAGTCTGGTGAGTGTGTGGGTAGAGTCTAGTGAGTGTGTGGTAGAGTCTGGTGAGTGTGAGGGTAGAGTCTAGTGAGTGTGTGGTAGAGTCTAGTGAGTGTGTGGTAGAGTCTGGTGAGTGTGAGGGTAGAGTCTAGTGAGTGTGTGGTAGAGTCTAGTGAGTGAAAGAGAGACCAGGTAGCCATTTGATTAATTGTCCAGCAGTCTTATGGCTTGGGGGTACAAGCTGTTCAGGAGCCTTTTGGTCCCAGACTTGGTCCTCCGGTAGAAGTGAGAACAGTCTATGACTTGGGTGGCTGGAATATATAGTGTGTTTTGTATTTCTCCTGTGTATTTTATCTGACTCAGCATTGATTCCGTGCTCTTTTTAGGACACTTTTCTATTTATTTCCATTTTGTTATATTGAATACTGCATTGCTGAGGAAGAACTTGCAAGTAAGCATTTCACTGTACTGTTTACACCTGCTGTATCCTGTGCATGTGACAAATAAATGTTGATTTGACCTCTCTCTCTCCCTCCCTATCCTAGGTTTATTTGGCCTGGTGTTTGGTCTAATGGGAGTGTTTGTGTACGACGGAGAGAGAGTGAGGGAGTCCGGAGTGTTCCAAGGCTACAACCCACTCACCTGGACTGTTGTGGCCCTGCAGGTAATGTACATATGCTTATATGTTTTAACTCATGCCATACAAAACTATGAAATAACACATATGGAATCATGAAGTGACCAAAAAAGCGTTAAGCAAATCAAAATATATTTTAGATTCTTCAAAGTAGCCACCCTTTGCCTGATGACAGCTTTGCAAACTCTTGGCATTCTCTCAACCAGCTTCATGAGGTAGTCACCTGGAATGCATTTCAATTAACAGGTGTGTCTTGTTAAAAGTTAATTTGTGGAATGCCTTTCCTTCTTAATGTGTTTGAGCCAATCAGTTGTGTTGTGACAAGGTAGGGGTGGTATACAGAAGATAGCCCTATGTGGTAAAAGACCAAGTCCATATTAGGACAAGAACAGCTCAAATAAGCAGAGAGAAATGACAGTCCATCATTACTTTAAGACATGAAGGTCAGTCAACATGGAACATTTCAAGAACTTTTAATGTTTCTTCAAGTGCAGTCACAAAAACCATCAGGCGCTATGATGAAACTGACTCTCATGAGGACCGTCACAGGAAAGGAAGACCCAGAGTTACCTCTGCTGTAGAGGATGAGTTCATTAGAGTTAACTGCACCTCAGATTGCAACCCAAATTGATGCTTCACAGAGTTCAAGTAACAGACACATCTCAACATCAAATGTTCAGAGGAGACTGCGTGAATCAGGCCTTTATGGTCGAATTTCTCCAAAGAAACCACTACTAAAGGACATCAATAATAAGAAGAGACTTGCTTGGGCCAAGAAACACAACAATGGACATTAGACCGGTGGGTATTTGTCCTTTTGTCTGGAGTCCAAATTGGAGATTTTTGGTTCCAACCGCAGTGTCTTTGTGAGATGCAGAGTAAGTGAATGGATGATCTCCACATGTGTGGTTCCCACCGTGAAGCATGGAGGAGGAGGTGTGATGGTGTGGGGGTGCTTTGCTGGTGACACTGTCTGTGATTTATTTAGAATTCAAGGCACACTTAACCAGCACAGCTACCACAGCATTCTGCAGCGATACCCCATCCCATCTGGATTGGGCTTAGTGGGACTATCATTTGTTTTTCAACAGGACAATTACCCAAAACATACCTCCAGGCTGTGTAAGGGCTATTTGACCAAGAAGGGGAGTGTTGGTGCTGTATCAGATGACCTGGCCTCCACAATCACCCGACCTCAACCCAATAGAGATGGTTTGGGATGAGTTGGACCACAGAGTGAAGGAAAAGCAGCCAACAACTGCTCAGCATATGTGGGAACTCCTTCAAGAGTGTTGGAAAAGCATTCCAGGTGAAGCTGAAGCTGGTTGAGAGAATGCGAAGATTGTGCAAAGCTGTCATCAAGGCAAAGGGTTGCTACTTTGAAGAATATAAAATATAAAATATATTCTGATTTGTTTAACACTTTTTTGGTTACTACATGATTCCATATGTGTTATTCCATAGTTTTGATGTCTTCACTATTATTCTGCAATGTAGAAAATAGTACAAATAAAGAAAAACCCTTGAATGAGTAGGATTGTCCAAACTTTTGACTGGTACTGTATATAAAGTGTAATATTTGGATTTAAAATCAAAATTGAATACATTTCTTAAAAAAAATAATAATAATAATTTTCCCCAATTTTTGATCTTGTCTCATCGCTGCAACTCCCTAACGGGCTCGGGAGAGGCAAAGGTGGAGTCATTCGTCCTCCGAACAATGACCCACCTAACCACGCTTAACCCGGAAGCCAGCCGCACCAATGTGTCGGAGGAAACATCGTTCAACTGGCGACCGGGGTCAGCCCACAGGCACCCAGCCCACCACAAGGAGTCGCTAGAGCGCCATGAGCCAAGTAAAGCCCCACCGGCCAGACCCTCCCCTATCCCGGACCAATTGTGCGCTGTCCTATGGGATTCCCAGCCACGGCCAGTTGTGACACAGCCCGGGAATGAACACGGGTCTGTAGTAACCCCTCCAGCAATGCGATGCAGTGCCTTAGACCGCTGCGCCGCTCAGGAGGACAAAATGTAATACATTTCAAGTCTATATCTGACATGGTACAAGTGTATTCTTTTTTTTAAAAGCCCATAACAATAGCTGTGGGAAGCAGGGGTGCTGAGGGTGCTGCAGCATCCCCTGAAAAATCAGAATTAAAACCAAATATTAATAAATAAAAAAATATGGGACTTTTTTTTCTCTCACAAAAGCAGTGCACTGGGCCTTTACTAGTCCTGCATTAGCTGACAGATATCCACCTAATTTCCAAATGCTTTTAAAACACAGAAGCCAAATTCAGAAACTATGGATACAACTTCCTCCATGCTCATGCATTATCATAATTCATCTACTCGCCATTAGAAATCCCTGAATTTAATAGCATGTTTCTGTTAGCTTATACATCATGTACTACCCCCCCTCCCCTGTTATTAATAATAATAATAATAATAATACGCATAACAATAACACTATATTTTAGTTCTCAGTGTTTAGTATGATTTTAGTGGCAAAGCAGAATAAGAAAATCCTGATATGAGGTAAACTCCCAGCAGAGCCCCAAGTCCAATGGGTTTATCCTCTGTTGTGTTGATGTTAATGTGTTGATGTTCTCCGTATCCATAGCCAGAATGATTTTGCAGTGCATGGTGATCTAACAGGTTTCCTGTTTCATTCATCAGAGGTGTAGGGAGGGGGAAGTCTGAGAATCCACAAAAATGTAATTATACAGATGATTACCAAAATATGCACACAACAGTATTGTTACCTTGGTTTTTGTGGTGAATGTGAATGAAAAATATATATTTTTTGATAATGGTTTTCATACACATACCTTGTCCATAATGTAGAGGCCTATGGGATATTCATTGAAGAGGTAAGGAAGGAGGATGGTAAATGTGATCTGCATAACATACCAATACAAATTCACCCACCTTTGTATGCCTTCTTGTCTGTATACCTGCAGCTGGTGCTCAGCTGGTGCTCTCGTGCATGCTTCAGTGTTGCTTGCCTCGAAGCGAGCATTTTATTTTGTATTTTTTTACCTTTATTTAACTAGGCAAGTCAGTTAAAAACAAATTCTTATTTTCAATAACCTAGGAACGGTGGGTTAACTGCCTTGTTCAGGGGCAGAACGACAGATTTGTACCTTGTCAGCTCGGGGATTTGAACTTGCAACCTTTCGGTTACTAGCGCAACGCTCTAACCACTAGGCATTTAGCTCGTCTGGTAGGCTCGTGTCACTGGGCAGCTCGTGTCTGGGTTTCCCTTTGTAGTCCGTAATAGTTTTCAAGCCCTGCCACATCCGACGAGCGTCAGAGCCGGTGTAGTAGAATTCAATCTTAATCCGGTATTTACGCTTTGCTTGTTTGATGGTTCATCAGAGGGCATAGCGGGATTTCTTATAAGCGTCCGGATTAGTCTCCCACTCCTTGAAAGCGGCAGCTCTAGCCTTTAGCTTAATGCGGATGTTGCCTGTAATCCATCGCTTCTAGTTGGGATATGTACGTACAGTCACTGTGGGTACGACGTCATTGATGCACTTATTGATGAAGCCGATGACTGAGGTGGTGTATTCCTCAACGCCATTGGATGAATCCCGGAACATATTCCATTCTGTGCTAGCAAAACAGTCCTGTAGTGTAGCATCCGCGTCATCTGACCACTTCCATATTGAGTGAGTCACTGGTACATCCTGCTTTAGTTTTTGCTTGTACGCAGGAATCAGGAGGATAGAATTGTGGTCAGATTTGCCAAATGGAGGGTGGGGGAGAGCTTTGTATGCATCTCTGTGTGTGGAGTAAAGGTGGTCTAGGATTTTTTTCCCCCTGGTTGCACATGTGATATGTTGGTAGAAATTTGGTAAAACTGATTTAAGTTTGCCTACATTAAAGTCCCCGGCCACTAGGAGCACCGCTTCTGGATGAACATTTTCTTCTTTGCTTATGGCCTTATAGAGTTGGTTGAGAGCGGTCTTAGTGCCAGCTTTGCTTTGTGGTGGTAAATAGACGGCTACGAATAATACAGATGAGAACTCTCTTGGTAGATAGTGTGGTCGATAGCTTATCGTAAGGTACTCTACCTCAGGCGAGCAATACCTCGAGACTTCTTTAATATTAGACATCACGCACCAGCTGTTATTGACAAAAAGGCACACACCCCCACCCCTCGTCTTACCAGAGGTAACGTCTCTGTTCTGCCGGTGCATGGAAAATCACGCTAGCTCTATATTGTCTGTTTCTTCGCTCAGCCACGTCTCGGTGAAACATAAGATGTTACAGTTTTTAATGTCCGATTGGTAGGATAATCTTAATAGTAGGATAATTTTATTTTGTAACGATTGCATGTTAGCAAGGAGAATGGAAGGCATTGGGAGTTCCCCTTTGGCTTCTCAGAAGAATCCCCGATCTGCGTCCCCTTTTCCGGCGTCTTTTCTTCATGCAAAAGGTGTGGATCTGGGCCTGTTTCAGTGAAAGCAGGATGTCCTTCTCGGACTCGTTAAAGGAAAAAGTTTCTTCCAGTCCGCGATGAGTAATCGCTTTTCTGATGTCCAGAAGTTATTTCCGGTCATAAGAGACGGTAGCAGCAACATTATTTACACAATAAGTTAAAAAATAAGTTACACAAAATGCAAAAAAAAATTACAAAATTGCACAATTGGTTGGGAGAATGTAAAACATCAGCCATGTTCTTCGGCGCCATCTTTTCAATACAGCTAGCCTACAACATATTGTTATATCCTACATATTCTTACCTCTTTGTTTATTGATATCCATTGAATTGTGTCCATTTTCTGTTTTAGAAAGAAACAAAAATGAAAAGATAGATGGTATCATCATAAAACAATATCAATGTAAATCATACATTACCTTAAATTGAGGAAATATTTACATTTTTCAGTTAAGTGCCTGTACCTGCTGTCCTTTCAAATTCAAATCCAAATGTTTCAGTTGGGCTGTTAGGTTCCTGCAAGAACCCCACCAACTAAGGAGGTTCCTTGATGATCCCCACCTCCTATGGGGTTCTTGGAATAACCTTTTGGGGGCCGTTTTCAGTGCCGAGAACCCTAAGGTTCTTCAAAGAACTTTGAGGATCTTAGAAGAACCCTTGGTTTTAGAGTGTAGTGTAGGCTACCTTTGATTTCTTTATATTACAAACTTTTTTTCCTTTGACTGGATGTATTCAGTGCAGTATTAACTCTAACTGTCAATCGTGTATGTAGGTGGCAGGGAAGTCAGGCGCAGGAGAAACCAAATTGGTTAATCTGGAGTATTTAATGAAAAAACAAACTCAAAACCAAAGTACAAAATAACAATGGGTAACATATACCCGTCGCACACCGATACAAATACACACGTAACATAACATCACAAAACAATCACCGACAAGGACATGAGGGGAAACAGAGGGTTAAATACACAACATGTAATTAATGGGATTGGAAACAGGTGTGTAGGAAGACAAGACAAGACCATTGGAAAATGAAAAACTGATCAATGATGGCTAGAAGACCGGTGACGTCGACCGCCGAGCACCACTCGAGCAAGGAGGGGCATCGACTAACATTGAGCTTATGAATAATGGTATAATAATAATGGTATAATATACGCTTCTAACTTAGGCTATAGGCTACATGTTGTCTTTATTGTTCTGTTGCGCAATTACACACTTGGCCTCCCCGCTGCCACGGCTATTCCTCTTAAATCTTGTGGAGGCCCAGGAAAAGACAGACTACAAAATATTGTTGGACACGTATTTCGACTTATTTTCTTTAGTCTACTAATATCCTATTGGAGGGGAGATGCATGCTTGCTCTTGCTTGCTGAATGTAAAATAGGCTACAGCATTTACGAGGGGAAGTTGGAAAGGAGAAGCCCATATTTTCTTATAGTAGGCCTAGGCCTAGATTAACACCGGGTTACATCATGACAAAATAGGCCTACACCTTATGAGTGGCCTGCTAATGTACCTTTCTGAACCTTCTAAACTGTCGAATATAGACGCACACTGATCCAAATGGCTGTATAAGCAGCCTTAGACTGTAGGCCTATGCATTTATTTTGGCTTGAAACAAAACAGGACATGTGAGCTGTTATTCAAATTAGCCTACATCACTGCAGTTTACAGACTATGGACAATATTTGCATATTCACTTAATAACAATAATTTATTCCTCATTGCACTGTGTTGTTGTAGCCCAGGTATAGTACTTTTATTGTCTAAAAACGTAGGCTAAGGACTAATCATTAGTGGAGCTTTGCATGCCCGGGGACCACAGAGCGCATGTGGGAACTGACTACAGATCTGCCGTTTTATATGTTCATTTATTTTTCTTGCACGTTGATAGGTAAATATTTAGCCTATAGTCTTAATATTTAGCTAGTGAATGGCCTAATATCTAGCTAATATTTAGCTTCTTACTTTGGCTACACGTCACTAGCCTCTCTTATCCAGCTGTTCCCATGCGCAACAGGCTATAGGCTGCAAGCCTCTCCAAAATAGGCAATTCCTTGTGAAATTCCCAGGGAACGCTATAGGCTACCAAAGCTATTTTTATACTAGGCCTAATAGCCTATTCGGGGGAAAGAATCAGGCTTGCTCTTGCTAATTGCTGAATATTAAACAGGCCTACAGCATAGAACATGCATGTCAGGGAAAGTTGAGGAGGGAAAGTGCATTGTGTGATCACTTTTGGCCGGTTATGATAACATTGTTGCACTGATGCATTGCAAATAGTTGCACAGGACATGTAGAGATGAGGACAGTGCAAAAGAAGACACAAAGGAATTGACAACCATTAGAAAAATGGAAATCACTTGCAAACCACTTGAGCAATGAGGCAATGACATGCTGTCAAATATGGGCAGACTAAATGGCGTTTGATGTTGAATCACTACATTTAAATAAGAGTTACTATATTATTTTTCATTAGGCCTACATGTACAGTTGAAGTCGTAAGTTTACATACACCTCAGCCAAATACATTTAAACTCAGTTTTTCACAATTCCTGACATTTAATCCTGGTAAAATTCCCTGTCTTAGGTCAGTTGGATCACCACTTTATTTAAGAATGTGAAATGTCAGAATAATAGTAGAGAGAATGATTTATTTCAGCTTGTATTTCTTTCATCACATTCCCAGTGGGTCAGAAGTTTACATACACTCAATTAGTATTTGGTAGCATTGCCTTTCAATTGTTTAACTTGGGGCAAACGTTTTGGATAGCCTTCCACAAGCTTCCCACAAAAAGTTGGGTGAATTTTGGCCCATTCCTCCTGACAGAGCTGGTGTAACTGAGCCAGGTTTGTAGGCCTCCTTGCTCGCACACGCTTTTTCAGTTCTGCCCAGAAATGTTCTATAGGATTGAGGTCAGGGCTTTGTGATGGCCACTCCAATACCTTGACTTTGTTGTCCTTAAGCCATTTTGCCACAACTTTGGAAGTATACTTGAGGTCATTGTCCATTTGGAAGACCCATTTGCGACCAAGCTTTAACTTCCTGACTGATGTCTTGACATGTTGCTTCAATATATCCACATAATTTTCCATCCTTCATGATGCCATCTATTTTGTGAAGTACACCAGTCCCTCCTGCAGCAAAGCACCCCCACAATATGATGCTGCCACCCCCATGCTTCACGGTTGGGATGGTGTTCTTCGGCTTGCAAGCCTCCCCCTTTTTCCTCCAAACATAATGATGGTCATTATAGCCAAACAGTTCTATTTTTGTTTCATCAGACCAGAGGACATTTCTCCAAAAAGTATGATCTTTGTTCCCATGTGAAGTTGCAAACTGTCTGGCTTTTTTTATGGCGGTTTTGGAGAAGTGTCTTCTTCCTTGCTGAGTGGCCTTTCAGGTTATGTCGATATTGTCACGCGGAATGACGCTGGAGAGACAAAGCAGGTACGGGGAGTAAACATTTAATAAACAACTGACATAGACAAGACAGGAACAGCGTCAGAAACAAATACAAAGACAAAAACAATACAACGCAGCAGCAGGGTACAGAGCTGGGGAACTGACAATTATAGGGGAGGAAATAAACAGGTGATGAATGAGTCCAGGTGAGTCCAATATCTCTGATGCAAGTGAGGGAGGGAGGGCAGGTGTGAGTAATGGATGGTAGGAGCGTGTAATGCAGGGTAATCTGGCGCCCCCAAGCGCCAGAGGAAGGGAAGAGCGGGAGCAGACGTGACAGATATAGGACTCATTTTACTGTGGATATAGATCCTACCTGTTTCCTCCAGCATCTTCATAAGGTCCTTTGCTGTTGTTCTGGGATTGATTTGCACTTTTTGCACCAAAGTACGTTCATCTCTATGAGACCGAATGTGTCTCCTGCCCTGAGCGGTATGACGGCTGCGTGGTCCCATGGTGTTTATACTTGCGTACTATTGTTTGTACAGATGAACGTGGAACCTTCAGGGGTTTGGAAATTGCTCCCAAGGATGAACCAGACTTGTGGAGGTCTACAATTCTTTTCTGAGGTCTTGGCTAATTTCTTTTGATTTTCCCATGATGTCAAGCAAAGAGGCACTGAGTTTGAAGGTAGGCCTTGAAATACATCCACAGATACACCTCCAATTGACTCAAATGATGTCAATTAGCCTATCAGAAGCTTCTAAAGCCATGCCATAATTTTATGGAATTTTCCAAGCTGTTTAAAGGCACAGTGAACTTAGTGTATATAAACTTCTGACCCACTGGAATTGTGGTACAGTGAATTATAAGTGAAATGATCTGTCTGTAAACAATTGTTGGAAAAATGACTTGTGTCATGCACAACGTAGATGTCCTAACCGACTTGCCAAAACTATAGTTTGTTAACAAGAAATTTGTGGAGTGGTTGAAAAATGAGTTTTAATGACTCCAACCTAAGTGTAGGTAAACTTCCGACTTCAACTGTACATTGAAGTAGCCTATTATCTGCAGTGGTCACTATGACAATGAAAACACCATGAAAACACTGAATGGTCACTCTGAACCAGTAGCCTATCTGTGCATTAGAGACCTCATAAACAATGTTCCCTCTAAACTGTGCAGGTGCACACACAGAATAAATATTAGCCTGTGCAGAGAAGCATGAGATTGAACTTCACAGCTTTCCCCTTTAGTTAACACTGTCAACGTTTCAATCTACTGTGGGAATTGCCAATGTTAGCCACTTTCACTGAAACATACCGAAACAAAACAAACTGTGCACATGATTTTCTTGTAGACAGAACGCACTGGAGTAGGATTCTATTGCATTGAAACTAACTACTCAGCCCCTACTCTACAGACCAGTGCAGCAAAACCAATCAGAGCCAAATAGACCATTGCCATTTATGGATCTGTGCCATTTTCTTTGAACTAGACAGTGTTTACCGCATGAGTGGTTGCGAGTAGATGCACAAGATCAAAGCAAGAACTGCATGTAGTCATGTGTGCACATTTGTTCATATTCTTTGCTAGTAAGTGAGTTATTAGCCCAGTTATAGCTCATTTCTAGTCAGCAATGGGGGAGTGGCTGCTTCCTACAGGAGAACAAAATGTGTGCATTTCTAGCCATCTTTGAAAAGTGAGCCAGGGAAAAAAAATCTGTCTTAAAGGGGCCGTGTTGTATTTTGAAACAGGCTTGAATAATTTAAGTAGCCAATAGGCATTATTTGCCTGATTTTCTGTAATAATGGTATGGAAATAAGAATGAATTTCATTTTGTAAAGTGATTTCTTGCATCAAAACACCACATTGTTAGTCACCTTGTCTGAAGGACAAGTGGATAAACAAGTTAATGTCTGTCACGTTCTCTATCTTCAAATTCCCTGTCATATATGAGCCAAGGCGCAGCGTGCCGGTAATTCCACATCTTTATTTGAAGAAAACCGAACCAAAACAATAAACAGGTAAACAGCAAGAAACGTAATGCAACTGTGGCGTATACACACAGAAATAATAATAACCCACAAACACAGGTGGGGAAAAGGCTGCCTAAGTATGATTCCCAATCAGAGACAACGAATGACAACCTCTGATTGGAAACCATACTCGGCCAATAAAGAAAAAACAACATAGACATACAACACATAGAATGCCTACCCCATGTCACACCCTGACCTAACCAAACAGAGAAAAACGACTCTCTCAGGTCAGGGCGTGACAATGTCAAACCCTGCATATTTTTTCCAAAAGTCTCACGGAATGTAGGCCGACATTGAACACCACATATTGGCTGAAAAATAGAACATCTATTTCCATGTTAAAATGTTATGGGATGCATTTTCTCCATTGTTTTTGATGGTAGGTCACTCTGGTAGTCCTACATTATGGTAGTCTGGTTGTCCTACATTACATAAAATTGCCACAGTAGCCTACTTGGCCACTGTTATAACTGTAACTTAAAGCGGCTACAGCCTCAGTGTTCACAGTAAGCATGCACCAGAAGTTGCACAGAATTTTCACATCGTTCAAGTTTGCATTCAGCAGACCCTACATTTGCTCAGTGCCGAAATAAATGAGGGGGAACATTACTCATGAATGGTCATGTGTCACTACCTTATTACTAGGCAGCCTGCAGTAGGATGCTTTAATCAGTTGATTGACAGGTGTAGGACTGTAGAACTTTCCTCTAGTGTGGATGCTCACCAAAATGTTATAGTTATGTTGCCTATAGTTTATAATTCTAGTTATTGTTAGACTTATTGGCTTGGTGGACGGCCCGGGCCTGAGTTAACCTCTACCACAACACAACTAACGTTATTATCACAACAGAACTAGCCTACTAGTATGTCTAACTAACGTTATTATCACAACAGAACTACTAGTAGGTCTAACTAACGTTATTATCACAACAGAACTACTAGTAGGTCTAACTAACATTATTATCACAACAGAACTACTAGTAGGTCTAACTAACGTTATTATCACAACAGAACTACTAGTAGGTCTAACTAACGTTATTATCACAACAGAACTAGCCTATTAGTAGGTCTAGCTAACGTTATTATCACAACATAACTAGCCTACTAGTATGTCTAACTAACGTTATTATCACAACAGAACTACTAGTAGGTCTAACTAACGTTATTATCACAACAGAACTAGCGTACTAGTAGGTCTAACTAACGTTATTATCACAACAGAACTAGCCTACTAGTATGTCTAACTAACGTTATTATCACAACAGAACTACTAGTATGTCTAACTAACGTTATTATCACAACAGAACTACTAGTAGGTCTAACTAACATTATTATCACAACAGAACTACTAGTAGGTCTAACTAACGTTATTATCACAACAGAACTACTAGTAGGTCTAACTAACGTTATTATCACAACAGAACTACTAGTAGGTCTAGCTAACGTTATTATCACAACAGAACTAGCCTACTAGTAGGTTTACTTAACGTTATTATCACAACAGAACTACTAGTAGGTCTAACTAACGTTATTATCACAACAGAACTACTAGTAGGTCTAACTAACGTTATTATCACAACAGAACTACTAGTAGGTCTAGCTAGCATTAGCGAACTTGAATTAAATAAATATACAATTACACTTACACTTGTATACTTGATTTGTATACTCTATAAATTGACTCCTTCAAATAATTTACTCTGACAAGTTTGCCACCCTCACTCTGCACTTCAATTGTTTGGCTGTGTCCATAGCAACGTTCAAAAATGAGGTGTACCCCCCTGTGTGTGAGGTGTATACTTTTGTTTCAAAGTAGATTTGTTTAAGGCTACCAAGAAACACTGATTTAGCCCACTGCAGTAAAGGGTTAAATACATGTCCTCTCTGTGTTGCTTGTGTTTCCAGGCTCTGGGCGGGTTGGTCATAGCAGCAGTCATTAAGTATGCAGACAACATCCTGAAGGGGTTTTCCACCTCACTCTCCATCATCCTGTCAACACTCATATCCTACTTCTGTTTGGAGGACTTCAACCCCACCAGGTACACATACGCACACACACACTTTGATAAATCATCTGGCCAGGTCCATTTTGGATAAAAGGTTCTTTATCTCAACAGATTTCCTGATAAAATACAGAAGGGAATACAAAAAGAGAGCTGAATTAATATGAGAATGCCCTGAATATAAATGTTCTGTCTATAACTCTAACAACCTCTGATCTCTCTCTCTCTATCTCTCTCTCTCTCTCTCTCTCTCTTTGTGTCTCTCTTTCTCTGTCTCTCTCTCCCTCTCCCCCTAGTGTGTTCTTCCTAGGAGCAGTGCTGGTCATTGCTGCCACCTTCCTGTATGGCTATGAGGCTGAGGCCTGCCACCAGCCACAGCAGAGTCTAGATTGGAGACCCACCACCAGCCATAGCAGAGTCTAGACTGGAGACCCACCACCAGCCATAGCAGAGTCTAGACTGGAGACCCACCACCAGCCATAGCAGAGTCTAGACTGGAGACCCACCACCAGCCATAGCAGAGTCTAGAGTCGACACCCACCACCAGCCATAGCAGAGTCTAGACTGGAGACCCACCACCAGCCATAGCAGAGTCTAGATTGGAGACCCACCACCAGCCATAGCAGAGTCTAGACTGGAGACCCACCACCAGCCATAGCAGAGTCTAGATTGGAGACCCACCACCAGCCATAGCAGAGTCTAGATTGGAGACCCACCACCACAGCCCTTGAACCCCAAAGAAGAGACACACAGGGAAAGAGGGCAAGATGGAGAGAGGAATAGGTTGCTGAGGAGGACGAGGTTCACTTACTCAGGAGGAGCACAACTTCTGGATAAAGAGTGTAGACAGAAGTAGCCCTGCGATGTTTAGCGCACACAATAGATAGGAGTCGCCTGAAACGGAATGACTGAGACCGCCAACACAGACTGGGTTTTGTTTGTCCAATCAAGATGGAGGGCAACATCCGACAATGACTATTTAGCATTTACTAAGCTTTTTATTGAAATTCAAAGTGATTTATGTTGCATGGGGGTAAAAATGGTACAATGCTCTCACCATAGTGACTCCATCAAGTTTGACTCGAACAGGCTCATGAATGTGAATTCTTCACAGTTAACACACACACACACACACACACACACACACACACACACACACACACACACACACACACACACACACACACACACACACACACACACACACCCTTACAGGCCCATTCATGGAGCTGAAGCTGTTGCCTATGAAGGGTTATGCTCACCTTTGATCTTTCATCTGTGATCATGGAGCCAAACTCACCAAATCATGGAATCATGGGAAAACAGGGACGTTACAGGTATCAACAAAAATGTATTTATGAATCCAAGAATTCACTGACAACGTTAGTTTGAGATAAATATTTGATTTTTATATATTTTATCATGTATTTATGTATTTGGGGAATAAGGGAGTAGGGGAAAGACAGTTTGTAGTATGAATGTATTTTGGGGTACTGACGGTCAATAAGACCAAGGGCATTCAAATGAATTGAATGCCTCACATGTTACAAAGCCCCTCCTCATTTGTTTTTGAGTGCCAGCTCTACCTAGTGGGAGTGTTGGGCCATAGCACATTTACTGCAGAGGGGAGGGGTTGAGACGAATGACTAAAGATGCTGGATGTCTTTTTATTGGGGACAAGGAGGAAAAGGATTAAAGGAAGGAATGCTTTGAACTTGCTGATCATTTCCGGACATTCAGATCCAAAGAATTGCACATCCAGTTGCTGATGTTTGTATGCAAAAATTGCCTTTCATGCAACAACAGAAATTAATAATTAGTGATCAAATGTGAAATATGGGTCTAAACAGATGTTTTGTATTGAAAAAGCCAGTTGTATGTATGTATGTATGTATGTATGTATGTATGTATGTATGTATGTATGTATGTATGTATGTATGTATGTATGTATGTATGTATGTATGTATGTCTGTATGTATGTATGTATGTATGTATGTATGTATGTATGTATGCATGTATGCATGTGTGCATGTATGTATGTATGTATGTATGTGTGTTGTTTCATCTAGGCATGAAATCACAAAGCAGGATTTATTGATGAGCAAAGAGGTAATAAATTGTGTGATGTTTCACAACAACTGGGTCATATTGGGCACCAAACGGAACAAAACAGGCTAAAGACAGGGTGTGACTGCCCGAATTTTTGTGTTGCAAAGCATCCTGCTACGTTGTGCCCTAATGAAGGCGACCCTGGTTCCTGCTTCCTATGGTGTCGAGTTTAGACAAACCAAAACAGTCTCTATAACAACAGATCACTGAATATGTTTGGTGCCTAGTCAGAGGTGCATAAGCTGTGTTCATATATAATCTATTTTAATTTATTTGAGTATCTAACATGGAAAGAGCTTCCATCTTACCCAAGAATGACAATTGTGAATGTGGCTGGAAAAAGATTCAGTTTAATCAATGAACGGCAGCCATTTTGGGGAAATGACGAAAGCCATCATTGTGAAAAATAACTCCACCCTGTGTTTCCTAATCATTTATCCACCTACAGTACCAGTCAAAAGTTTGGACACACCTACTCATTCAAGGGTTTTTCTTTATTTTACTATTTTCTACATTGTAGAATAATAGTGAAGACATCAAAACTATGAAATAACACATATGGAATCATGTAGTTAGTAAAAACGTGTGATACAAATCAAAATATATTTTATATTCTTCAAAGTAGCCACCCTTTGCCTTGATGACAGCTTTGCACACTCTTGGCATTCTGTCAACCAGCTTCATGAGGTAGTCACCTGGAATGCATTTCAATTAACAGGTGTGCCTTGTTAATAGTTAATTTGTGGAATTTCTTTCCTTCTTAATGCGTTTAAGCCAATCAGTTGTGTTGTGACAAGGTAGGGGTGGTATACAGAAGATAGCCCTATTTGGCAAAATACCAAGTCCATATTATGGCAAGAACAACTCAAATAAGCAAAGAGAAATGACAGTCCATCATTACTTTAAGACATGAAGGTCAGTCAATACGGAAAATATCAAGAACTTTGAAAGTTTATTCAAGTGCAGTCACAAAAACCATCAGGCGCTATGATGAAACTGGCTCTCATGAGGATGTCACAGGAAAGGAAGACCCAGAGTAACAGACACATCTCAACATCAACTGTTCAGAGGAGACTGCGTAAATCAAGCCTTCGTGGTCAAATTGCTGAAAAAAAACCACTACTAAAGGACACCAATAAGAAGAAGAGACTTGCTTGGGCCAAGAAACACGAGCAGTGGACATTAGACCGGTGAAAATCTGTCTTTTGGTCTGATGAGTCCAAATTTGAGATTTTTGGTTCCAACCGCTGTGTCTTTGTGAGACGCAGAGTAGGTGAACGGATGATCTCCGCATGTGTGGCTCCCACCATGACGCATGGGGGAGGAGGTGTGATGGTGTGGGGGTGCTTTGCTGGTGATACTCTGTGATTTATTTAGAATTCAAGGCACACTTAACCAGCATGACTACCACAGAATTCTGCAGTGATATGCCATCCCATCTGGTTTGTGCTTAGTGGGACTATAATTTGTTTTTCAACAGGACAAGGACCCCTTACACACCTCCAGGCTGGGTAAGGGCTATTTGACCAATATGGAGAGTAATGGAGTGCTGCATCAGATGACCTGGCCTCCACAATCACCCGACCTCAACCCAATTGAGATGGTTTGGGATGAGTTGGATGGCAGAGTAAGGAAAAGCAGCCAACAAGTGCTCAGCATATGTGGTAAATCCTTCAAGAGTGTTGGAAAAGCCTTCGAGGTGAAGCTGGTTGAGAGCATGCCAAGAGTGTGCAAAGCTGTCATCAAGGCTAAGGGTGGCTACTTCAAAGAATCTCAAATATATTTTGATTTGTTTAACACTTTCTTGGTTACTACACGATTCCATATCTGTTATTTCATAGTTTGATGTCTTCACTATTATTCTACAATGTGGAAAATAGTAAAAATAAAGAAAAACCCTTGCATGATTAAGTGTGTCTAAACTTTTGACTGGTACTTTTTATCTCACTCAACAGTCCCTCTGTGTTTGCATAGTCTTGGAGTGGAGAGAAATTCAGGGATTGTGACATGTAGAGAGGAGAGAGAATGATGGAGTGATAAGAGAGAGAGAAATGGACAGAAAGATGGGAAGGTGTGGACTGAACCTGGTGAGCAGCATAGATGGAGCGTGAATCATGTGACATTGTGTAATATGACAGGGACCCCTCTGAATAAACTCAATACCAGCTCAGACTACTGCCTTAATAGTGTAATGT
The DNA here is from genome assembly GCF_965601325.2 of Salmo salar. NCBI lineage: Eukaryota > Metazoa > Chordata > Actinopteri > Salmoniformes > Salmonidae > Salmo > Salmo salar. The sequence goes on from NC_138293.1 coordinate 13,933,299, forward strand.
GGGACTATGGCCCAATCCCAAATAAACCCCTATCCCTTCACCCAAGACACTTTTGAGTAAATCGGAAAGGATTGTAAAGATAAGCAATATGGGTAGGGGCAAGGGTTGGACTTAGACTTGGACATTCATGTTTGTACATGTAGATACTCAACTGACACCAGAAAACCCACACCTTTAACCTGTCCATGTTCTATGTTTCTATGTGAATGGATAAACATGGCGTATTTCAATAAGACTACAATCAGCCCATTTCTTTGTAGAACTTTATGCCAAGTCGGTGTTCTTAATACAATCTGATTGATCTTAAACTAACAGAAGATTTATATAATATGATTTGACTCATAATTAAATCTAACGATGTGTTCTTAAAATGTTGTATGAGCGTTAAAGGCTGTTATATCCATAATTGGCACTGAGGAGATTTTCCAGCTTGCAGGATTTCATGGCCAATGTTAGAGTTCCATTCAATATCCTTAATGTGATGAGCTTATATAAAATGGTATTCTTATTCCAGTCAAAGACCGTTTTCTTTCTCATGCAATAAGATCTACAGTAGGATGCAGTTCTGTGTTCAGTCCACCTCAACGAAACTTCGATAGCTCTGTCCCTTTCTGTCCAATGGATACAACTCTAATTCAGGACTCTGGCCGTCCAAAAACAGTCCTACTTAATCAAACGCTGATGCAGTGTTGAGTCTGCACCTGAAACCAGTCTAGCTCTGTAGATTTCCGCTGTGCCAATTCCAATGCAGTCCAGTCCAGAGAAAATACCTACAGTTTTTCACAATTTCTTATCATCCATTGAACCCTGACAGTAGTAGGTATGAGTGAAGAGCTGACATCTTGGCAAGATAACTCATAATTTCCCTGCTTTGCGATGGGCCACACTTCCTCATTACCGTGAACCAATCACATCTCTCTTTCTCAGTCTTTTCGACCTTATTTGGGCGGTATGACCACCAGGGGTGCCCCTCTGCGGGGCCTCCACATCAGCACTTGGGCGTCGTTGGCATTGGGTCGTCCCAGGGCATTGGAAAGGATTGGCTCCTGATAGTTGAGGATGTGGGGCTGCTCCTGGTGAGGACGGCCCACTAGGGAGGCCCTGGAGCCAAGGGGCATGTCAGGGTCCACGGCAATGTCCACCCGCATCCGCCACCGCACCGTCTGCAGCACAATGCGCTCCTGGGAAGTGAAAAAATTATATTCGTAAAAGTTAACTTGCATCACAGGAGGTTGGTGGCGCCTTAATTAGGGAGAATGGGCTTGTGGTAATGACTGGAGCGGCATCAGTGGAATGGTTTCAAATACATCAAACATGGTTTCCAGGTGTCTGATGCCATTCCATTTGCTCCGTTCAGGCCATTATTATGAGCCGTTCTCCCATCAGCAGCCTGCACTGAGTCTTGTATAGCAACTGTCATGTAATACGCTGCAGCCCAAAGAGCTTTACAGTTAGCACATAGAGAAGTGTTTCCCAATATGTAGCCTACATTAACTACCCCCGGCCCAAGGCTGCACTGGGCTAGGACAGAAATGAACAGTCCTGGGGGTACTCCAGGAACACCATAGAAAACACTAATTTAAAGGCTTGGTTCAGTCCAAAATGTGTTTGTCAGATGTTTTCAGAACTCAAAGGGATGTTGGAATGAGTCCACATTACACACCATTTGTTGGGTTGATCAAACTAATTAGATGGTGCTAATCATTCCCACTCATTTGGGATTGAGGAACATATTGTTGGCTCCATACAACTGATTGTGTGGGATGTGGATTTATCTCGAGATTAGACCACTTTAGAGGTTGGGAAACGACGGACAAACTTTGACTTTGATGTGAACTATACCTTTTAAGATAATGAAACAAAAACTAAACAGAGCAGTTCAAGGAAGTCCACGTTCTGAAGCCGACAGTACCTTGGTGACAGAGTTGATGGCAACCAGCCAGGTGATGAAGCTCTGGTCTCGGCTGATGTGTGACAGCATGGCTGTGTTGCTGTTGCTGATGGGCACGGCCCAGGTCACACTGGGGTAGAAGTTGTCGTTCATGCTGACCGTGAGGCGCGACGGCTTGGACGTGGGGCCCGTGAGGGTGACTGTCTCGGTGGTGTTGCCGTACCAGGGGTAGCTGACCCCGTCCGAGTCGCTGATGGCCTTGACCCGGCCCTCGCGGAGCTCTGGTAACTCCCAGCTGGACCTTTGGTAGTGAACAAAAAGATGATATTATTATATCATATCAGGCTACAAAACAGTACAACAGTTTATGATAATGATACATTACAATAGCCTCGCTTAATGGACTATGTTAATAGTAGCCTAGGAAATGTACAATAGCTAGAATTTCAGTCATCCAACGCATTACATATAGACAGAACAGCTCACATTATGTGACAGACGGTACCAAACCTGGATCGTCTGGCCAAGTGACTCAAGACATTAGCACACTGAACTAAAGCCTATTGTGTGTCTGTGTGTGAGAGAGAGAGAGAGAGAGAGAGAGAGAGAGAGAGAGAGAGAGAGAGAGAGAGAGAGAGAGTCAGTCAGATTGAATGATTACTGATGGTGACAGCTCAGAACTTACATGCCAATGTCACCATAAGTATTGTAGAACTCCATTTGAGTACAAGCCTGGATCCAACCCACCACCCAGGTTTCATTGCGGGGCACCGGAGGCATTACGATCCCGGCGGAGGCCCTGAAATATGGTGTCTTATACCGCAGCACTATAGGCGAGTTCTCCTCTATCACCGTTGGGCACTGGTCAATGGAGGCCGATACCTCGTAGACTACAATGTTCTCCCTTCTAATGCGCGGCTTGCAGGCGATGCTCTGGATACAGCCCATGGTGCTGGCAAGTAGCACAGTAAGCAGAACAAGAGACTGAGGGAGGAGATGATACCTGACCAGTATGTACATCAGTCCCCTCTCGGATTCCAGCGAGCTTGTAAATCAAGATTAATATTTGAATTGCCCATCACTGATGCAGTCAAATGGCTTAAGAAAACGAAATAGATGAATCATTTTGAATATAAACACAGAGCCAACATTCGAAATCAAATCAATACTGCAGTTGTTTTCAAGCATTTTTTCGCGCCAGGAAAATGGAACGTTAAGGACAAGGTAGGAGAAGAACGAAGAGTGGGGGAAGGTACACTGAACCGCTCCCCCACCACCTTCCCCCGATATGACTGTTGAGTGCCGCACTGCCCTTGGTGCTTATCCCCAGATACTGCAATTGGGTATCCCTCGGGCTGCTGCTTCCTCGCTTCGAGTCCGTCGCCCCCTTCCTTTTCGAGTCCACGCGTCCGGCTGCAGGTCGGTGCCCTTTGATCCTGCTCTTTCTGCTCGGCGTTGTCATGTCAGTGGCGACGGGACAGCAGGTGAGTCAATGGGGGTGTTGGGGTGCCTTTGTTTGGATGGCTTGCATAGCCCTGCTTTTGGTACTGCGCCCTCAAAGAAGATTGTCTTGGTCGGCACAACAAGAAGACTTTGGCTCATATGCTACCCAAACCCGATGATAGTAGGCTAGTTATAGCCTAATAGTATATATGAATCAATGAAACAGCGCGTGGCAGGCTATGGTGCCCTGTCGAGCCAATAACGCTAGGCTATTTCAATGTTTTCTTCTTGCCATTCTTGAGATCAAGGATGAGGGAAGCTCGCATCATGAATGGTGCATTATGAATGATGAGAGAAAGCAGCCAGAGCTGCACAAACGTGCCCGGGACTTCGTGTGATACCCAGCCGCTCAGTTATCCCTTAAATGTTTTGGTGACACGAATCATCCATTTCTATCTCCGTCGACCGATTAACCATTATCCGTCCAACTCCCTCGCTTGGTAGAGCATCATTTAGTCTCGGTCGGTCGCTGTTCAGTTGGGATAGGTGCTGATGCTGGGAGGACAGACAGCGACAACCAGTGAGGGAGAGGCGTCTCCAGACCCCTGCGTAGACATCATATAGTCGCGGTTAACACCCCGGGGACCCTCCTGTGCTGCCATTGGTTGGCAACGTCAACAGTGGGAAGTGGTGTTGGCTATTGCGGACTTCCCACTGACGTTCATAAACAGCTCTTTCAACCTGTCCTGCGACTCCCTGATCGGTTGTTGTTTTCGGTGTATGACTTTCCGTTTATTGAGTAGTTTATCTGCGAAGGTGCGGAGCGTTGATCGACATGAAGAAGACGCAGGTTGTGTTCGTGCTCGGTGAGACGGCGAGAAAGAGCCATGAAAAGGACCGTGATCATTTGACAGGGCGTTGAATTGTGTTAGGAAAAGAAACCACTAATAGATTTGAGGGGGTCGTGGCAACTTCTGTCGAGTGGAGACCAGCTAAATGTATCAATGTATGTTAGCATAGCCACATATAGAAGAAGGAGCAGTTACCAGTATAACTATGCCAGCACCACACTAGCTAAATAACTATGAATAATAATTATATATATTTTTTCCATCATTACACTTTCGACTAGCAAACTAGCTATGGATAAAGGTTCTACTGAGAGAGGGGTATAGTAGCTGCTATGAATCAGTTCGCCAGGTACTATAACTTCGATAAACAACCAGAAATAATCACAATCTATTGTTTTGGGTTTTTGTATCAATTAGAACATGTTCATTTGTAGCTTATCTTTCTTAAAAATAAAAAGTTATTTAGCTGGCTAACTCATTGATTCTGTTTTGTAGTTTACCCCTCAGGAATTCAACGTGGGCTATAGTTCACCAACGACAGACACAGGCTAGCTAGCTTGTTATGTAAAACAGACATGACTTCTATTCTAATCAGTAGCTAGTGTTTTCATGTCTTACATTGAACACACGGTGCCTCTGTTGAGAATGTGTTTATGGTGGTCGGCTTCTAACTACATACAGAGTAGCCTATGCACTGCTATTGACGTCATGCGGATGTGTAGTGTACATCTTATCATGTTCAGCTGTCGTGCAATTCACTTTATGTAAAGGTCTTTTTTTTAATCACCTGCTCTACCCCTCCAACCAATGGGGCACTTGAACAGGGAGGCATGAGAAATCAAGGCAGATGTCTGTCTGGGTGGTGTTTTGCGTCAATAGATAAACTCAAGCAAAGATTTAGTGTCTACTACTGATATTCAGCAGGCCTCCTATGGCTTTCTTCTGTGACAAGTTGTTTCATGTATTTGCCAACTACTTTGATGTGTGTTTTGACATATCAGGGATTGGCATTAAGGGTTGTCCTATTGCCCCGGGCAAGTGACCTGAGCAGTTGTGCAAGTTGAGCCTTCTCTGTGGTTGTCCCATTGAGCTGGCAATTCATTTTTCTCTCCTGATAGCAGCCAAAATGCAAATAAATCCATTAGTCAGATCTTTCTGGTTTCTCCCCTGTGTGTAGGTGAAAATAGCTTCTTAAAATTTTCGGGCATGTGATCATAATCTTTTGGCAACCTAAAAGTATTCCTGACGTGTCTTTAAGACCTTAATGTCAATCCCTGCCCTATATTCATAATTTAGGGCTGTGGCCAAATGAGTTTGAGCAAGCATTCTGTTCCAGCATGAAATAACACCAACCCACGCGTAGTGTCCATTTATTCAGCACAATAAGAGTTAAAGGGCACTAGTGATGCTGACTCGTCTCTCCCTAAACCCCTCCCCTGCTTTCAGTGTCAATGGAGCACAGCAACTCACTGTTGAACAATAACCATCTAGGCATATACTACGTGACTCCTTTATATTTATTCTCTGCTTAGGACATTGTTACTATTGCACTCCTTTTAAAGGATCTACATTACTCCCAGACAATTTCATTCTCATAACCCAATTAATTCGTTAACAAATTAGGCTAGCTAAATTGTTAGGAAATATGTCATGGGGAGATTTAAGGTGACTAAAGTTCCTATTTAGATTAGAGTGATAAACAGAATGTGAATATATTTGTCCTTTCTGTAATACACATGATTTCTAGTGTTTGTGACACTGAAGGTGTGTGTTGATGGTCACTTGGCTTGATGCTGAATGTTATGGATTATTCTCATATCTGTTGATAGTGGGTGACGCCAAACGGAATGTATAAGGACAGAGAACACTGATTATGCACTGTTGTATTGATGACATGCTGTGAACACTGTGTGATTCTGTAGCAGCTGACAGCACTGCCTTTAGTTTTGACTTCCTACAAGCCTCTGGGGCTGGTGTTTACAGAACATTTGGTGAACATTTGGTGCTGTCTGATTAGCATACCGATCAAAAGTTTTACAACACCCAACGTTACTCATTCAAGGGTTTTTCTCATTAAAGGGTGGCTATTTGAAGGATCTCAAATATAAAATAGATTTGGATTTCTTTAACACTTTTTGGTTACTACATGATTCCATGTGTTATTTCATAGTTTAGATGTCTTCACTATTATTCTACAATGTTGAAATTTGTAAAAATAAAGAAAAACCCATGAATGAGTAGGTGTTCTAACGTTTGACTGGTAGTGTAAATGCCTGTCTCCAAGAGGCGGGTGTTTACAGAACATTTGGTGCTGTCTGATTAGTATATAAGGGCCTGTCTCCAAGAGGCGGGTGTTTACAGAACATTTGGTGCTGTCTGATTAGTATATAAGGGCCTGTCTCCAAGAGGCGGGTGTTTACAGAACATTTGGTGCTGTCTGATTTGGACGTAAGGGCCTGTCTCCAAGAGGCGGGTGTTTACAGAACATTTGGTGCTGTCTGATTAGTATATAAGGGCCTGTCTCCAAGAGGCAGGTGTTTACAGAACATTTGGTGCTGTCTGATTTGGACGTAAGGGCCTGTCTCCAAGAGGCGGGTGTTTACAGAACATTTGGTGCTGTCTGATTAGTATATAAGGGCCTGTCTCCAAGAGGCGGGTGTTTACAGAACATTTGGTGCTGTCTGATTAGTATATAAGGGCCTGTCTCCAAGAGGCAGGTGTTTACAGAACATTTGGTGCTGTCTGATTAGTATATAAGGGCCTGTCTCCAAGAGGCGGGTGTTTACAGAACATTTGGTGCTGTCTGATTAGTATATAAGGGCCTGTCTCCAAGAGGCGGGTGTTTACAGAACATTTGGTGCTGTCTGATTTGGACGTAAGGGCCTGTCTCCAAGAGGCGGGTGTTTACAGAACATTTGGTGCTGTCTGATTTGGACGTAAGGGCCTGTCTCCAAGAGGCGGGTGTTTACAGAACATTTGGTGCTGTCTGATTTGGACGTAAGGGCCTGTCTCCAAGAGGCGGGTGTTTACAGAACATTTGGTGCTGTCTGATTTGGACGTAAGGGCCTGTCTCCAAGAGGCGGGTGTTTACAGAACATTTGGTGCTGTCTGATTTGGACGTAAGGGCCTGTCTCCAAGAGGCGGGTGTTTACAGAACATTTGGTGCTGTCTGATTTGGACGTAAGGGCCTGTCTCCAAGAGGCGGGTGTTTACAGAACATTTGGTGCTGTCTGATTTGGACGTAAGGGCCTGTCTCCAAGAGGCGGGTGTTTACAGAACATTTGGTGCTGTCTGATTTGGACGTAAGGGCCTGTCTCCAAGAGGCGGGTGTTTACAGAACATTTGGTGCTGTCTGATTTGGACGTAAGGGCCTGTCTCCAAGAGGCGGGTGTTTACAGAACATTTGGTGCTGTCTGATTTGGACATAAGGGCCTGTCTCCAAGAGGCGGGTGTTTACAGAACATTTGGTGCTGTCTGATTTGGACGTAAGGGCCTGTCTCCAAGAGGCGGGTGTTTACAGAACATTTGGTGCTGTCTGATTTGGACGTAAGGGCCTGCTCAGAAGAGGCCATTTAGACATTTTCTCTGCTTCTGTGTTGGTTGGACGGTGTCTCCCTGTTGCAACTTGTACTAAACCAGATAGATTTTTTGATTTACTTTACCAACGAGTGCTCTCCTTTGTGTTCACCTGGACATTCCTATTACAATACAAGTATACACATGTTTTTGTCCTCAGGCCATGGAGGAGACCAGGCAGTTAGATGAGAAGAAGATCCACTTCCTCATCGACGGCTTCCCCCGAAATGAGGAAAACCTCCAGGGGTGGACCACCATCATGGATGGGGAGGCTGATGTCAAATTTGTGCTTTTCTTCGACTGTGGCAATGAGGTAATAGTACGGCTTTGGGGGCAAGGATCTCCAAGAGGAAGGGGAGGGGACGAACAGGGAGGGCAACATATCACATATGACACATTTGGAGTACGACTTTTATTTCTGAAAGTTGCCTCCGAGTGTGAATGTCTTTATTGCTTGGCTGACAGTGTAATCTTTATCCTGAGAGCTCTGTTTTTGTTTGTCTACAGGTCTGTGTCAACAGCTGTGTAGAAAGAGGGAAGAGCAGCGGGCTCACCGATGACAACAGAGCGAGCCTGGAGAAAAGGTAGCGCCCAAACTAATCAAATCACATTTTATTTGTCACCTACACATGGTTAGCAAATGTTAATGCGAGTGTAGCGAAATGCTTGTGCTTCTAGTTCCGACCATGCAGTAATATCTAACAAGTAATCTCACAATTTCACAACAACTACCTTATACACACAAGTGTAAAGGAATGAATAAGAATATGTACATAAAAATATATGAATGAGTGATGGCCGAACGGCATAGGCAAGATGTAGTAAATGGTATGGAGTACAGTATATACATATGAGATGAGTAATGTAGGGTATGTAAACATTTTATATAAAGTGGCATTGTTTAAAGTGGCTAGTGATACATTTATTTCATCAAATCTTCCAGTATTAAAGTGATTATTAAAGTTATTAAAGAGTTGAGTCAGTATGTTGGCAGCAGCCACTCAATGTTAGTGATGGCTGTTTAACAGTCTGATGGCCTTGAGATAGAAGCTGTTTTTCAGTCTCTCGGTCCCAGCTTTGATGCACCTGTACTGACCTCGCCTTCTGGATGATAGCAGGGTGAACAGGCAATGGCTCGGGTGGTTGCTGTCCTTGATGATCTTTTTGGCCTTCCTGTGACATCGGGTGGTGTAGGTGTCCTGGAGGGCAGGTAGGTTGCCCCCGGTGATGCGTTGTGCAGACCTCACTACCCTCTGGAGAGCCTTCCGGTTATGGGCGGAGCAGTTGCCGTACCCGGCGGTGATACAGCCCGACAGGATGCTCTTGATTGTGCATCTGTAAAAGTTTGTGAGTGTTTTTGGTGACAAGCCGAATTTCTTCAGCCTCCTGAGGTTGAAGAGGCGCTGCTGCGCCTTCTTCACCACGCTGTCTGTGTGGGTGGACCATTTCAGTTTGTCCGTGATGTGTACGCCGAGGAACTTTCCACCTTCTCCACTACTGTCCAGTCGATGTGGATAGGGGGCTGCTCCCTCTGCTGTTTCCTGAAGTCCACGATCATCTCCTTTGTTTTGTTGATGATCATCTCCTTTGTTTTGTTGACACACCCCGTCTCCTTAATCATAAGGCATACACCCCTCCCTTCTTCTTACCAGAAAGATGCTTGTTTCTGTCAGCACGATGCGTGAAGAAACCAGCTGGCTGTACCGACTCCGATAGCGTGTCTCGAGTGAGCCATGTTTCCGTGAAACAAGGAACGTTACAGTCTCTGATGTCTCTCTGGAATGCTACCCTTGCTCGGATTTCGTCTACCTTGTTGTCAAGAGACTGGACATTGGCGAGTAGTATGCTTGGGAGCTTTCTATGATCACTGAGCATTGACCTTTTTAATATGAACTGGACCTTTCAAAAGGAGACACGGCTCTTGCTCAATAAAAAAAAATGGTACTTATAAAGCGCCATATGTTGAAATAGCTCTGCCATTTCCTGGTTTCTAAAATTCTAATTTCAGTTAATGCGACACAACAAGCAATGTATAGTGTAGAGAATCATCATGCTATCTAAACCGCTGTGAAATATAGTTTGTCACCAAAGATATTGTATTATTAATATGAAGTAATATGAAGCAAAAACTAAACGAGGTGAAGCATAGAAATATTTCATATAGAACAGATCTATCGTGAATCAGACTTGCTTGTAATGAGAATGATAGGTCTATAACTCACATTTCTATCTGAAATCAGTCAGGTTGTACACAACTAGATAATGCACCTTTAATAATAGTGAAAAAACATTGACGGGCGTTGCTTTTGAGATTCCGATTTTCAGTCCCACCTTGACTCACCCTTAAAAGTAATATACCCTGGAGCATGTTTTAGCTTGGCTGTATGTACTTGGGTCTCCTCTGATTCCTAGGCGCTGGTCAGCCTGTTTCTGAGCCTTCGTTTCCTCCCCTGAAGGATCCAGACCTACCTGCAGTCAACACGGCCCGTCATCTCACTGTATGAGAAACAGGGCAAGGTGCGCACTGTGGATGCCTCGTGCGGTGTGGACAAGGTAAGCAATAGGAGAATACAGCACTGCGCCATTGCAGTCACACATGATGGGCATTTGGAACACACTCAGTAATACACACTCCGTAGTAAACACTCAGTAGTACACACTCATTCACTATGATCTTACAATTCAGTATGAATTCCCTCAATCTGAGCTGTTTCTTTCCCTATTGGTTGTCTCTCTGTTCCCTTGCACCCTCCGGAGGGCAATCACACACTTCTGCCCAGGCGATTGCACATGTACAAAAACACAAACACGAATCTGGTTTTCTCCAATGCATCTCTTTCTCTCCCTCTGTTTCAGGTGTTTGCCAATGTCAAAACCATCCTGGACAAGGAGATTTGAAATTCCGCACACTGCCAACAACTACCATTCACAGCTACTTTTAGTTGCAGCAACAATATAGTTAGTTTATTTCCATTCATTACTTTTTACACTTATAATTTTTTTGGGGGGGCCTATTTTTTTGTCAATGTCAAGGGGGGGTATATGTGTGTGTGTGTGTGTGTGTGTGTGTGTGTGTGTGTGTGTGTGTGTGTGTGTGTGTGTGTGTGTGTGTGTGTGTGTGTGTGTGTGTGTGTGTGTGTGTGTGTGTGTGTGTGTGTGTGTGTGTGTGTGTGTGTGTGTTAAAGTGAATGAGATAGGTAGTAAGATGCTCTGCTGAAAAACCTTCCATGAACCCTCTGAGGGGGTTCACTATGATAGTAGTACACTGACTGACAGGTCTGTCATTTTAGTCAGGGGTCTTTGTATACAGACAAGACTATTAGAATTTCTCTGCTCCGCGAGGTGCTTGTTTTTCTTGTCAAGCAGAGGCATATACAGTACAGTATGTTAACAAAATGACATTTTCTGTGATAAAATCTCTGTACATCACTGTCAGTGATAACCTAGACAAGCACATGCTTTTTTCACAGACCAACCACTTCTCTGGACTAGATAGAGAAGGATTCGGAAGAAAAGGACAGACCGAGGGGGAAAGAGAGAGCATCTCAGCTAAATCAATTTAGATACACAATGTTGTCTTATGGGCTTCCCCTGTATACTAATAAAACATAGAAAACACCTGTCTCATGTTGAAAGAAATATGAACTAAGGTAATCGAGAAACAAGCAACCTTGATTGCAGTAGTACAAATTAGTGGATTAAACTGGCATGACTAAGATAGTTGGTTCCAGCACATACGGTGTTGGACCAGTTCGAAATTTAAACTGGGCTTAGTCCTACATTTAAACTCTGTTTATCTGTGAGTGTGCATCACTGCACATGAAAGATTATTTGGTGTTCTCCAGAATGCTGAAATACTGAGTGTCTTTGTGGTCCCATGTAGGCTGTCTGAAAATGTCAAGTCCAATAGATACCTAGTTCTCCATGATCACTTGGCTCTGGCTTTATGCGTCACTACAAAAGTGCACAAAGATCAGCTCTCGACTGAAGTTTTTGTTGTGTTTTATTTGTTTAATCATTGATTACACAACAAAGGAAAAAAAGTACCCGTTTTGTTGAATCTGAGTATGTTACCATGTAAAGTGGGAGAAAAAGTTAATGACAGACAAACCAAATATACCTCCCTCTCGTGTCTGTCTGTTTGTACTTCATTTTTCTTTGACAGGTGAATACTTACTGACGGACCCACTCAAACGGATAATTCCACACTCACAGACAGAAGATCACACTATCTCAAGGCTATATCAGTGTCTCTCAACTGTTTGCTGGCGGTCCCTGGGACTCTAATTTGGTCAGTTCTACAGTGCTCTTTAATGTAAGCGGTTCCTGAGGACAAAAGACCACAGCTTGCTGATCCCTGACACAAAAGAGGCCATAGCTTTTAAGTCCCTGGTACAAAAAAGGTTTGACAAAGTCTTCCTGGAACAATAGAATTCTTCCTCACTGAGATTTTGATATCTGTAACGATATTTACGATCTATTTATTTTGTTTCCGCCACAAGCCTTAAACGGTTATTGTGCTGTAAGTGAAAAACTTTGCCATACAGACCAACTCATGTCACAGAAATCATTCAACATTGTTTACATTCCTTATTATTTCATCATGTGTTATAGTTTAATCTGATGAGAATTTCATTATGCAATTAAATATATAAACAGCCAGGAGAGTAAGTATTATGTAGCAATGGGCAGTTACACTGTACCTACCCATGTAACTCTACATTGTAGATACAGGTCTGCACAGATAGGAATCACTCCCATGTCAGTCAACCAATAAACCAGCAGAGGGCAGACTGACATTACTATTGATTGGCTAGTGTTGAGAAATGCCACATCACCATTCTTACTTTATTAGTTATTTTAGTTTTTCATGTAAATTTCCACTTTTAAAGTGTCACATTCACATACTATTCAGTGAATTAGTTAATTGAATGACATATTGTGATTCCTTGGCCCTCTTGGTTCTTCAAAGAGCACTCATAAACATGTCATTATTTTTGCTTTTTCAACTGTTTGGCCAAATATGAACAGAATCTATCCAAACAAACTTTATTGGCCAAAACAAAATGAAAGCAGTGTTGTCTATCTGTAAATGATCAAGGAGGAACCACTGCCCACCACAGGGACACTGGCCCATATTGGCTCCAATGCTTCTCACAGCTGTGTCAAGTTGGCTGGATGTCCTTTGGGTGGTGAACCATTCTTGATACACACGGGAAACTGTTGAGCATGAAAAACCCAGTAGCGTTGCAGTTCTTGACACAATCCAGTGCACCTGGCACCTGCTACCATATCCTGTTCAAAGTCACTTCAATTTTTGTCTTGCCTATTCCCTCTCTGAATGGCACACATACACAAATGTCTCAAGGCTTAAAAATCCTTCTTTAACCTGTCTCCTCCCCTTCATCTACACTGATTGAAGTCGATTTAACAAGTGACATAAATCAGGGATCGTAGCTTTCACCTGGATTCACTTGGTCAGTTATGTTATGGAAAGAGCAGGTGTCCTGAATGTTGTCTACACTCAGTGTGTCATTCTATCTCATACTGTGGTTAATCCTCTGGGGAAGTTGATGGTATTGTATTGTCACCTGATGCCTTTGAGTGTGTCATTCTATGGTAGATGCAAACTGACACTGACTATAAGACCATGATATGATTATGGGATAGAAGATGGTAATTAGTGATGTTATGCGCATTTTCACATTGACAAATGATACCAAGAGACAAATGTATGTTTCCATAATACATTCCTTTATATTTCACATAAAGCTCTGCAGTTTACAAAGACAAATGTTGATAACATTCCTGAGGACTTGTAGCTTGAGACCTGGTGTACTTACAGCTTGTGGGCTTGAGACAAAAAGCGGACAAAACAAATACAGTACAAAGTGCTGACGTGGGACATTGCGCTAATGAACAGAAAATCTGACAACTCAGTGTAAAGCACCTTGAATACATTGCGTATGCATGTATCCGTGTCGGATAATATATTATTTTGACCAAAAGACAGATTCAATGACAAACTTTCACTAGGTAGAAAGACATAAAAAGCGTCTGTACCTTAGTAATGCAGACATATACTCTGCCAGCAGAGGGAAATCTGGGTAGGTAGTATATTATATATTCACAATAATAAGATGAGAAACTACAAAGAACTGGGTAATATATTATGTAATGTCCAGCTGAACATGCCCCCATATACTATCTATAACAGAACTGTACCAAATGTAACAGTGTTTCTCAATCTGAATGAAAATGTGTCGTACAGTTCTCTAGAAGACGACTGTCCTTCAACTGAAAACATTCTGGAAAAAAGTCACACTTAACTGAAAACATTATTACCCGATAAGAATTCATATTACAAAATTCTAATTTTCAAAATGTATATTCCAATGCAGTAAATTTCACAAGTTCTTAAAACACATTAACATTTATACACAGTACATACTAGATTTATATACAAACATCCATAAAAGGGCTATAAACTATATGAAATATTCACATTTGGAGGAAACCTGTCTGCCAGTGCCAACAAACACAACAATCACTGACAGCGTGGTACAATGACAACATGTTCCTAAAACAACCTAAAAACTGCCAGCAAATCGCACTCCATCGTCCCAGTGTCCATTTAGCAGGCCTTGGCCAAGCCAACGAGCATGTCCGTGTTCGCCCGGCGGTACTGAGCCTTGGTGTTGGTGACCGCGCCGTGCTTCTGACGGAGATGCAGCCTCAACTGGCTCTTGTGGCGAAAGTGAAGGTCACATTTCTCGCACTGAAGAAGAAAAAGAACAAACGCAATGAGTCACTAATTGAATCAAACTGCCTCTCAATGGGTTAATTCATACATTAAACGCAGGAGTAGCAGGAGGACAAAGGCTATAGCCACTATGCATTTAAGCTGAGGCTCTGGGTACTCAGTTTAGGCTATTGATAGGCAGTCACAGGAAGCCAGGAATGGGATTAGAGGAAGCAGTCCAAATGAATCAGATACACACTGGGCCATGTGAAGGGAAAGACAAGGCGTTTACGTGGTAGGGCTTTTCTCCCGTGTGGATCCGTAAGTGGCTCTTGAGGGTCTGAAGATGGCGGAAGTGCGTCCCACAGATCTCACAGGGATACGGCTTCTCCCCCGTATGGATCAGCACGTGGGCCCGGAGGTGAGCTACCTAGAAACCAAATACAGAATTATATATGAATGATATTTGTCCTTCATGAGTGAATGACAGCTCATAGCGGTTTCCTCACCTGTACGAAGCAAGCGCCACACGTTTCACACTTGTACGGCTTCTCTCCCGAGTGGATGCGGGTGTGGGTCTTGAGGTTGGCCGGCCGGTTGAACTGAGCGCCGCAGATGTTACAGCGGTATGGTTTCTCTCCTGGAATACAAGAGGCATAAAGAAACCATGACCCTGATGCCACACAGAACCCTGTAAATACACTGTTCTTAGTCATACGGATCCCACGTCTGACAACACAATGACCTTATTAGTTTGACAGGACAGATATGAGTTAAGATGTAACAGAAGTCTTACCAGTGTGGACAGTCTTGTGGCTGGCGAGGTTCCCTTTGTAACGGAATGCAGCCTGGCATCGGTCACACTTGTATGGCTTATCAGCATGGACCTGGAGCATGTGGCCTTTCAGGGAGTCCGCCTCCGCAAACTTTGCGTCGCATTCGTTGCAGAAGTAGTAACCATTCTCTGCAACGGAAACATTGAGATTTAGTCAATGAAAAGTGTAACAGCATCAATGTAACTATACTGTGTCAATGTTTATTGCATCGGCCCCACTCATTGAAACACACTACTCACCACCGCTTGAGTCGGAGTACTCAGAGTGCAGCTCATTGGTGTCCTCCCCCATGTAGGACCCAGGGGAGCGGGAACACAACTCCAGGTGCTGAGGGGCGTCCGTACCACAGGAGGAGCATCTCTGCTGGCTAATGCTGCGATGGCTGGCCTGTGGCACAAGGATCTCTTCCCAATTCTCGTTGACCATCTCTCCAGTCTGGAGCTCTTCAACGGGTCCCTCTGATCCACTGGTCCTGTAGCGGCCCTGTGGAGGGGAGCAGTCCCCAGCCTCAACACTCCCTACCTGGGACTCTTCCTCCTTCTCCCCAGAGGTCTGGTTCATAACGATAAACTTGTATTTCTTCCAGTTGCGGGCCTTGGGCTCCTGGGAGCAGCCGGGTGGCTGGGTCAGGGCCGGGGCTGCGTTCCTGCTGCAGCCACTGGACTCAGTGGGGGAGTTGGGTTGGCAGTCAGAACGGAGAGGGCTCTGAGGACTGCAGATCACCCCTTTGGTGCAGCCTGGGGACAGGCTGAGGGAGCTGGGCTGTGGGTGCTGGTTCCTGTCCTCCTCCATGGGGGAGGCCCCTCTGTGTTCAGGCCCCTGGAGGCCCCCAAGTGGCCCCGGCTGACGGCTGGAGCAGGGGAGAGGGCAGATGGTAACTGATGAGGAGTCGGATGACAAAGGGTGGTGGATGATGGTGGTCTCTGTGCGATTCACGGTAGAGCAGAGTTTCTGAGAGATGGCGCCCCCTTTGGGAATGTCACTGACATTGCAGGCATCTGACATTTTTCTGATGGGGATGTGTTTTCCGTGGATGTGGTGGGAGCTACCTGAAGCATTGATACCACTGAATACACTGGGGCAGTAGCTCCTCCAGTCTCTGAGGGGAGATATGGATGTGTGGCTGGGGCTGGTCGCCACCCTATCCAGAACCCTGAAAGCAGGGAGGTCCTGAGAGAGATGCATCGGGCTGGCCAGTACCTCCTCTCTCTGCAGACTCACAGACTGCTCTCTAAAAGGGCAGGAAGTAAGGAACAGCAACCATTTAGTTCCAAACTGATACTATTCAGATGTGAATAAGAAAATAGGGCCTGGAAATATTCCCAGAACTGACCAGGAAAGGTTCCAGGCACTAGTAGGCTACAGACCAAGTATAAATAGATGAGCAATTATGCATTTTTTCAATACCTGGACTTGATGAACCTGCGACAGGTGTCCACCACATGTTCCATCTGGAGGTAGGAGGCTGTGTTCATGGTAACCAGAACCAGGCTGTCCTTCAGGGTCAGAGTGGAGGTGTACATGAAGTCCAGCAGGATGGCAAAACCATCAGGGTCCACCGTGGGGTCCAGGCTGATGGCACTCAGGTTACTCTTCAGGGGGTCCGTGAATATGGAGTAAAAAAGTCCACTATCAAAATAAAAAATAAAATATGATTATGCCCCTTCTCTCACAATGACAATCCTATAGCACAAGGAGGATGATTGGCCTAAAAACTGGTAGTTGGTCTTGAACATACCTGCAGGCCACGAGGACCGTCTTGTGAGCGCAGAAGTGCTGACCGTCAATCTGGATAGTGACATCCGTCAGGATATTTCTACTGCGGAGGCGGTTGAAGTTGAGCAGAACATCACCGGCATGGCGGGTAAATTGAATGCAGCCATCTGCCAATGAGGCCATGGTGTCAGAATCTGAGGAAACATGGGAAATACCTTGTAAAATATAGACAATCTGCCAAACACAGATTGTGAGAGTTGCAGGATGATATTAACATAAAGTAAGCAAAGATGTTCCTTTTGATTTTATTTAAATATGTAATATTCTATGAGGACATAGCACTATCATTCTATTCCCATTGAAGTTGGCAGGTCAGAAATATTTACTCAATAGGTGGCGCCATTTCAAAGTCCAACAAAAATAAAAATAATTTGGGGAAAGTGGACCACGTTTCTGCGAGTGAGGCTACAGACTGATATTACTAACCATGTCAACCATAGGGAATAGGCATTGAACTGATGTTCATAACATAGTGACAAGCCATGATTGTTGTGGCCAGTGGGAAAGTAGACTTGTACAGGCTACAGTGAACAAGTTAGGCTATTTGTTGGTGCACATAGCAGGTTACATATTGTTTTTAGACCTACCAAAAACAATATGCTTAAAAATAAAATGTGTACTTTTATAAATTGTGTTTTACTCTACTGCCAATGTTTTACTATAGGCTACATTACTTAGAAACAGTTTGTGAAAAACACGTTTAAAACCAATTTCATCCATTAATAGCCCGTAATAACATCTGCTAAACACGTGTATGTAACCAATCAAATTTGATTGATATTCGGTTATGACCGATTTGCTTTTGGCATATGTCCAAGCCCACGAATACAGACGGCACCTCAAGAGGAGCCCGAGTATCGCGCTTGGAACGTGTCTCGCATTGAGTACATTCCGTCTTGGGTGCGCACAGATTAGGTTGCTTCTAAATAGGTTTCCTGCTTTTCGATAGGTCTAGAAGTGGAAAGCCACCTTGTTTAACCCCATGACATTTCACACTGGGTATACCCAATTTATTTTTACATTGAAAAGAGAACAACAAAAAAAATGGAATATGGCAAAGTAGACCTATGCGTAAAATAGGGTGTAGGATTTTAGGAGTTTCAAATGCATGTGCACATAGGCCTACACAGAGGCTCCCTATAAGTTTAGAACAAAATTAGTAGGCAGTTATTGATAATAACGTCCCATAAAAACAGATCAAGAATGTACATTTGCGTCAACATATTGTTAGACTTTGTTTCTGACTCACTACCGATCGTTACGGTTTTCGACAGTTTAGCAGTCGAAATCTAACAGCGAAGTGAAACCACCATAAGAGAGGAAAACAGTGCGCAAAGCTGAAAAGTAGTACGCAGTGATCTAACCAGACTGGCTCGCCCTGTTGCGCTACTTTTCTTGCTATTCGTTTACTGATATTTAACGACTATTACAGATAAATACTTTTTGAGAATATTAAATTAATACTACCCCGGAAAAATTACTTTGATTAACTATATAACACAAAGGTAATCTCTCTGTACAGTAGGATAGGCTATAAACCAACTGCACATCAATACTAATATATTATCTCGCGATAATATCTATATATTCGATAAACCAACATGATCAAAAGGTGAGAGCATAGGCAATGAACATATATATAGTTTCGCAATGAAAGACGAACTTCCGAGAAAATGTCTCACATACATGCTGCTCAAGCAGAGCAGATACTAAACTACCTGACCATGCATAAACATCAGCAAGAAGTCTAGTAACTGCAGTCTAAGAAACCCCACTGTTCACAAAACGAAAGAAAACAAAAGTATCTTTAAGATTTTACATTTGATCAATGAAGCCAATGCGCCACAACGCATGTCTACCACTACAAGTAACTTCTGGTATAATACTGTCAAATAATGGGGGAAAAAATCACCTTGTAAAACTTTCCTGGAAACTTCGTGCATCACCAGTTCTGAGAATGCTGTTCTAAGAAACTCAAGGGCTTAATTCTCGGAATTCTACCAGAGGGCCATACCATTTCCAAAAAAGTGAGGATGGTACATGATGTTGTGGATTTCGTTTTATCGTCATTACAGGAAATATATTTGGATATTCAATTTAGACAGTAAATTACACATACTATACTACTGATTCAGATTCGAAAATAAACGGTGATATGGATTTGAACTATGACAACTATTTTATTCTTGCTCTAGTCTCCCTCTAAAGTGGAACTGTCGAAATTCAAGGTCACCTGACCATTATGTAGACCTCGAAGAATTTGAGCTCGTACACGAGGCTTGACACGAGCACGGCCTGCGCATGAGCATTTGATCTATAAATCAGGCGATAGGTGGCTTGTAGTTAGACACTTGTTTTTACTT
Source organism: Salmo salar (assembly GCF_965601325.2). Taxonomy (NCBI): domain Eukaryota; kingdom Metazoa; phylum Chordata; class Actinopteri; order Salmoniformes; family Salmonidae; genus Salmo; species Salmo salar. The sequence continues at coordinate 13,952,777 of NC_138293.1, forward strand.
TTACGGGTAATCCTACCACTAATAATTATGGCCGAACATCGTCGACCTGACTTTGTTGACTTCGTCACGTTCAGCTATCGACCTGGGATTTTAAAAAAAATTCCGTGTGCTTTTGTGTGAAAGTGCCAGTGATTACATTCATTTTTGTATTTTGGGGGACTCAATAATGAACGTTATAATCGTTGATGGTTGCGCACGTATGACTTTGGAAATAGCAAAGCACCACAGTGGCAGACAATGTCAAACGTTGTAAGTTAATTGGACTCTGTGTTTATAGTAATAGTTAATAGTAAGCACAGCCAAAAATCTGTTGTGAAGAATTGCCTTTACAGAAATCTCCACCTAAAGGCGTGCGTAAAAATCTTGCGCAAGAGCTCCAACGGCAGCAATGGTTTATGCGCTATAGTAATGCGCGCGGCTCTGTGTGATTTATCTATTTATTCAATTGTATTAATTTGTAATACATATGTTGGAATGGATTTACACTTAATCCCGGTTATTTACTGGTACTTTTACATGAGTTGTTGACATTATCCCCTTGCACCTTCAGTCAATCAAGAGATAGGGACACAAATATTAAATCATCCCTTAAAGGACAATAGCCTGTCCAGTAGGCAGCTTTGAACCACTAAATGAGGTGTGAACTTTCGCCTGTGTTTATGCTGTTTCATCTATTCAACTCAGTGGAGGCTGCTGAGGACAGGACGGCTCATAGTAATGCCTGGAATGGAGTCAATTGTATGGTATCAACCACATAGAAACCACGTTTGATACCATTCCATTGACTCTATTCCAGTCATTACTATGAGCCGTCCTCTCCTCAGCAGCCTCCACTGTTTGAACTTGAGTAGCCTAACCTATTAAGGTGCCAGGTAAAATGTAAACAAAGGTGATATTCTCATTGTGTAGCCACCATCTGTAGTGAACCTTACTTGCTTGAAATCACTGTTTAGTAAGCTACAATATATACTTGAAATGAAGTAACATTGTGTGTGTGTGTGTGTGTGTGTGTGTGTGTGTGTGTGTGTGTGTGTGTGTGCGTGTGTGTGTGTGTGTGTGTGTGTGTGTGTGAGAGAGAGAGTCTGACTTTCAGATAGGACCTAATGCTGATTCAGAAGCATTGCTCTTCGCAATTTTATTTTTCTTCTCTGATGTTTCTTGTTGATGTGGAGCAGGCATGATTCTTACAGCAATGTTTTCTCTCTAAATCAGCTCTTTGACACCACATCCTCTAGATAAATCTTAAAATCTTCACATGTATGGCAACAGCAGCAACAACTGTGGCTTTTAGATCACGTTTGTCTAACTCAGTTGTCATTTTGAAATGTGTTAACTTTATTAGTAATGAAAGCCTTATTACATTTTTAGTTGAACAACTTGCATTATGACACATTGTGACATAATGATAAAAGAAAAAAAGAGTACAATAATGCTTATTGTAAAGTAAATGCTTGTTGTAAAGTAGTGCTTATTGGTATTTGTAAAGTAAAATACTAAAAGCAATCTATTCGGATAAGCAAATAGCCTAATAATAAGAAAATATTGACATATTTGTATACATTAAATACAATATAATTAATACATGAAATAACACATGGCCAACCCAAACATCCCATTATAAGATACTTACATACAATACAATAGTGCTTTTTTAATCATATATTTATGCTGTCCGTTTAAGCCACTATTGCCTCACTCCAGAATCTCAGAGATTTCATTTTTGGTCAAATGGAGAGAAACGAAGGCCAAAGGGATTCCCAACATGCTTCCTCATTCTGTAAAACAGAGCTAATTCAAGAAGCCATACGCAACATATGGCACTGATGCAATTCTAGCTATGAGTTCTAAAACATTTGGGAAAAGCACTCTCTGGGTTGTCAATTTTATTTGCATTGTAATCTATATTATGATTCTTGAGTATGCTAATCTAGGAGGGAGTGTGGTAACAAACCTGGGCAAGTTTGGCAAAAAATCCCAATGATGTTGCTGAGATGGTAGAGGAAATGGTATAGCCATGTAAAAGGTTTATTTCATAATAGTTACATAATGATGATTCTTGTTTGTTATTAAAATAACATTATTACTTACCATATCCTACCTGTAATTAAAGGGATAGTTCACTCAAATTACAAAGTTACATATTGGTTTCCTTACCCTGTAAGCAGTCTATGGACAAGGTATGACAGTAATCCATGCTTTGGTTTAGTGTCCCTGGCACTGTTTCCAGATGCTAATGTTTTAGCATTTGTGGCACAAAACCCATTCAAGTCATGGGACTGATATTAGCATTTTTTTGCGCATCATGTTCAAATCCTCTATAACTGACTAAGTGACCTTGTTGAGCTTCACAATCAATTTGAGATACTTTTGGATGATTTTTTAAAGCAAGTAACAGCAAAATATGAATTGTTACTACATACTTGCTTAGTTAATAACAAACACCAGCTGAAATGTTAAATGAAATGCTACTCTGTACATAATAAGTCAAGGGATTAAAACAATAATATTTGAATTAAAGCATTTGAAGTGGGAACGTCTCCTCCAGCTGTTCTGAATCCTACATACTTAAACAAAAGGTAAAGAGGTTTAGGTGACTATGGTAACTGATAGTTCTATTTCTAGGACGTGATGTCTCTTCCATAGGCCTATGTTGTCCTCGCTTATCTTTAGTGGTTGAAACATCATGTGGTTTAATCATCTTAGCAGCATTCTTTCGAGACTTTGGTGTAATTGAACATGAGCAAGAAGAAACCCATACATACACTGCTTGTGGTAAATACTTACTCAAGCAAAAGACCAATAGTCAGGGTTTGTGAGGTTTCAAAGTCCCACTGGTGTGCAGTTGTTTTGTCTTCCTCCCACTCACCACAGTGACAGCGAGGCAACCATCTTTCCTGAGAGCTGCAAGATGAACATGCACCAGAACTGTTAATCTTCTGGCCTCTTCCATTCCTATATCAGAGTAGGAGCTAAACCGTAATGTACAGAGAGTCAGGCCAATGGAAAATACACTTGAAGTTAAACGTATGCAAGAGACAAATTGATTTTGTCTCAGACAACATAAGAGGAATCAGTCATTGTTGGTGTTGTTTAGTATCCATTTGAGGCATGATGGATGGATACTAAACAACACCAACAATAATTGATTTCAAGATACAGGAAACTGCATATTTTCAGCTGTCCAGTAGCCCTACTTTGATGAGCATTAAGAAAAATAAGTTTCTCACACTTAACATTGACTGATTCCTCTTATGTTGTCTGAGACAAAATCAATTTGTCTCTTGCATACGTTTAACTTCAAGTGTATTTTCCATGGAAGAGGCCAGAAGATTAACAGTTCTGGTGCATGTTCATCTTGCAGCTCTCATACACTGTTGGTAGGTAAAAAAACATTGGCAGTTCAAAAGAGAAACATGTTACAGGATGAGGCTAGTTTTGTCTGCCACTGACCACATATCTTCCATCACAATGCAGGAAACATCTCATCATGACATTACATCATGTATATTATGTTCATACAAATAGAATATACAATGTGTTTATAATGTTCTTTTATGGTCATGGATTTAGTGTAGTTTAGACAAGACAGTCTTTCTAAATTGGTTGTGACGTTAAGGAGAATGTTCAAACACTTCGAGAACAAAGGTTCAGATTGACAAAAACACAAGGCAGCAATAAGATGTTAACAAAAAATGAGCATACTGTATATTTTACAACAAAATTCCATAGGCCCATCTCTGTTTGATTATATGAAAATGTATAATTCTCTATAGACATTGTTGAGGGAGGTAAACACATTATTGCCTCAGGATATTCTAGATTAGGGACAACAGTAATAAAGTGACATAACAAAACTTTACCTAGGTGCATAGTTACCTGACAGGGGTCAAAGGTCATGTTTGCAAAACACCGGCTCATTCATTACGGATAGTGTGAAGGTAAAAAAGTACAAAGCTTCAGAGCAAGGATTCTGCAGAGAATATTTAAACCTTACAAAATTGGCCAGGATGACAGAATTATTGCATACATTTGAAAGTGATATGTTGTTAAATTCTCTCGATAAAAAAGAACCTCATGAATCCTCAAAGTAGGTCAGATTTTTTTTTTATTTTTTTATTGGTAATGCTTCTTCTTTTTCTTCTTCTTTTCCAGAACTTTGTGTACCAGGTAGTTATTTAGAAATTACATTACCTAATATTGCATTGTAATTACATTTTGGTTTCTTTGAGATAAGCAAATATATTTGAGTTTGATGTAAGTACCAGAACGTATACATTGTTACCATGGTAATAACAATTAAGTACGAGCTTAAAACCCCCTAGAGTCTATTGTGTCAATCTAGTAAAAAAAAATAAAGTGGTTAACCACATATGTGTAAAAATATATTTACATATTTCCAGAGCTTTCTTATATCTCCTAGTTATAGGGCAGACACTTCAAAACCTTATTATTTAGGATTTAAAAATTAAACTGAGCTGTAAAATAATGCTTTACCTTTATAAGACAGAAAGCTGGGCATAAACAAAGACAATAATAATAATAAAGAATAACAGGCACACACAAAATGTACATGATAGTGTATCATTACGTAATGCAGAATGCCAGGAGAGGCAAAGGCCTTTTTAAATATTGCATAAGGTTTCATGTTCAACTGTCTTTAACAGTTACTATAGCCATTAAAAAGATATGGCAAAGATAAATTATATTTACTCATGGTAAGCCATATGCAATCTATATGGATTTAACTTTAACCTGCATTGATCGTGTCCTCGGGAGATCTACAAACAGGCATTCATTTGATATATAGGAGGGTAAAACCACCCAGTATATCTCCATGTGTGCACATGTCATGTGAAATGCCACGCCCATAGGCTCTGCATACCTGTGGAGCGTTCACATATTGCCTCAAGGTGATCAAGTGTTCTCCTGTGGTTAAAAACTGTTTGAGCCGCTGTAATAGTTCATCTATTTCAACTTGTTGTTTTGAAGAATATGACCTAGAAATGTCTGAAATAACAGCTGAGTACAACTTTCTTGGCTTATCATAACCCCCCTCCCCCTCAAATAACAACAACAGATGTGTTTGCAGGCATGTGAAATATTGTTAAATTATTAACATGTGCAACTCTGAGAAATACTTTTAAACACTCTTTATTTGACCTTTCATATAGCAAAAAAGAGAACATTTACTGTACACTAGGTACAACAAAGTCAAAACATTAAACTTCACATCCTCTTCCTTCTCATACATCTTTTTATTTACCTTCTATATAGATTTCCCTTGGGAGAAAACAGGAGGCACACTTTAAAGGGGAACTGCCTACTAGAACCAACTTCTCTGGTTATAAACAGCCTATTGGGGCATCAATATGAGTCAGAAACATTAATTACAATATCAAAATTGAATACAAAGTGTAAATAGGACAATTTTGTTCATAAAATCAGTCTTGTCCAAAACAAGATTTGGAAGTGAATGTGTCACAATGGGTATGGATGGGTGGGGTATGGATGGGTGGGGTATGGATTACTGACATGCCAGCTTTTGCCAATGATGTCCAATTGCCCAGAGACAACAAGATGTGGTCCGGCCCCAGCTGCCATGTGTTGTGGACATCTTTTCAAGTCTGCAAAGCACACGCACTTGCTCGACATAGGAGTGAAAATGGACTTCTGTAAAGTTGGTGCAAAGTTCTAATGCATTCAACAATATGGCAAAGAATGGATTACATACAACAAACGTACGACATGATGACTGTGACTGGTCTGTGGTGAGTAGCTAGCTATGATACTGTGAATTAACTAGATAAGTACATAGCCTCTGGCTAATGTGTAATGTGATGTAATGTCATAGCGAGGAGATTTGCATAGCTAACGTTGCACCTGACGATAAGATGTAACGTTAGCTGGCTTGCTATCGATCATTTTTCCACTGGAACTAGTTAGCTAAGAAGATCCCTCGGACAAAGATATTGATAACTAAACCAGATTTGGAAGTTAGGTAGCTAGCTACTTTTATGAGAATACGCATGTTGTTTGGGTTAGTACTTGCTCTCAATAACTCAGTCCCTGGTGGTTTTCTGCCTTTACTGTAATGGAGTTGGCAGTCATGATCAAGGTTGGTTAGCACTAGCTATCTAGCATTTGAGGGCTTCATCTGCTGCTAGTGCTAAAACAACATGCCTGTTCTCTTAAACAATCTATTGTGTATTTTCTATGGTAAAAATAAATGAAGGATGGTACTTGTCTAGCCTGAGTACCAGTCTTTTTAGCTAACATGCTACAAATATATGGCAGCAAGCATTCAGCAACGCTACTTACAAAACTTGCATGTCAACAATGAAGTGCTTTGTAAAACTAAAACTACCGTAATTTCCGGACTATTAAGCGCACCTGAATATAAGCCGCACCCACTGAATAAAAAAAAAAATTGTATTTTGAACATAAATAAGCCGCACATGTCTATAAGCCGCAGGTGCCTACCGGTACATTGAAACAAATTAACTTTACACAGGCTTTAACGAAACACGGCTTGTAACAAAAATAAATAGGCTTTAACGAAACACGGCTTGTAATAAAAAATAAAAAAGTTGCAGTAAGCTTTAGTTGTCTTTTTGCACTGAGTCAATTCCTCACGCTGCTGTTTCCAAAGTCTTATCATCGACTCATTAAGACCAAGCTCCCGTGCAGCAGCTCTATTTCCTTTTCCAACAGCCAGATCAATCGCCTTCAACTTGAAAGCTGCATCATATGCATACGGGAATTTCATTGGTCTAATGAAAGCTTCATGCCGCCAAAAAACTGAGCACGTCACAGAATGTGTTTTTTTGGAGAGAAAAAAAATTGAAAGCGGGAAAAATCCATATATTAGCCGCGTCATTGTTTAAGCCGCGAGGTTCAAAGCTGGGAAAAAAGTTGCGGCTTATATTTCGGAATTTACGGTAGTGGCAACTGAGTTGCCACCACCTTAAACGAGACAAAACCTTAGAAGGAAAACTCCATCCAAAAACTAATTTCATTTTTTTTTTGAAAGTTACATATCTTGAAAACTTGATTGCTGACAAGCAAAACATTTTGGGACTATATCAACAATGGACTAATGAATCAATTGGGTGAAGTTTTCCTTTAACTTTGCTTGAGTATTGAAACACATGGTTGGGATGGTATTGGGCCAGATTTAAGAAACATTCATCTTGAGGTGTTATGAAACATGACATGGTATGTTGTAACACCAAATAGTCAAGAGTTGTGCAACATCTTGCCAAAGACTGGGAGCCCTAACCCGGTAAAGCTTGAAAACATTATTACAGTGTTTCGAGTCCTGTGTAGTGCAGAATTAAATCCCTTCTCTTTTGGTGTTGTTTCCTCTCTCTAAAGCTCCTAAACACTATGATGGTTTTCTGAATCCTGTCTAGTGCAGAATTAGATCTCTTCTTCTGGAGTTTCCAAATACTGTAAATGGGAGTTCCTCCTTTTTTGTATATTCCCTGCTCTTATATGGTGTGTTGATAAACTCCTAATCGGTAATTCTAAAAGGTGAAATGTACAGTATTATGCTCAAACAAAAGGACATGAGAATTTTTTGGGGGTGAAATTACAAATAAATATGTTTGTCCAGGATAATAATTAATAAGTATAAAATTACTTTTTCAAGATATGATTGAAGCTTCAGATGCTTTATATTCTATTTGCAAATTATAAAACGACAAAACATTAAAAGGTCTTAAACATTTTTATATTGATAGACATTTTTATATTGATAAAGATCTGTAGGGTATTAAAACTATGAAATAACACATGGAATCATGTAGGAACCAAAAAAGTCAACATTTATTTGATATTTGAGATTCTTCAAAGTAGCCACCCTTTGCCTTGATGACAGCTTTGCACACTCGGTATTCTCTCAACCAGCTTCATGAGGTAGTCACCTGGAAATCATTTAAATTCACAGGTGTGCCTTGTTAAAAGTTAACTTGTGGAATTTCTTTCCATCTTAACGCATTTGAGCCAATCAGTTGTGTTGTGACAAGGTAGGGGTGGTATACAGAAGATAGCCCTATAGAAATGGACATTAGACCAGTGGAAATCTGTCCTTTGGTCTGATGAGTCCAAATTTGCGATTTTTGGTTCCAACCGCTGTGTCATTGTGAGACGTAGAGTAGGTGAACAGATGATCTCCTCATGTGTGGTTCTGACCATGAAGCATGGAAGAGGTGTGATGGTGTGGGGGTGCTTTGCAGCACTCCATCAGATGACCTGGCCTCCACAATCCCCTGACCTCAACCAAATTGAGATGGTTTGGGATGAGTCGGACCGCAGAGTGAAGGAAAAGCAGCCAACAATGTTCTTAGCATATGTGGGAACTCCTTCAATACTGTTGGAAAAGCATTCCAGGTGAAGCTGGCTGAGATTGAGAGAACGCCAAGAGTGTGCAAAGCTGTCATCAAGGCAAAGGTTGGCTAAGTAAAAATATAAATTATATTAAATCAAAATTATATTTTGATTTGTTTAACACTTTTTTGGTAACTACATGATTCCATATGTGCTATTTCATAGTTTTAATGTCTTCACTATTATTCTCCAATGTGGAAAATAGTAAAAATAAAGAAAAACCATTGAATGAGTAGGTCTTCTAAAACTTTTGACCGGTAGTGTAGCCCTAAACATTTTGATTGTAACATTATTTATAATCTCACAAAGTTGCCTGGCAACTGTAGCCTATAATTAGTGCCAAAGTCTACCCTAGGAAAAAAAATATTAACATTATTTAAAATGTTAATTAAAATATTGACAGAAAATTAAATCAATATTTATAATCAATCAATATTTATGCTTTAAACCATTTGCAATTTAAAAACATTTGATTATATGAGAGACAGTCTGCCAAAACATTTTGTGTTTGGCTGCAGCCTTTTACATGCACTGAAACACCAAGAAGTGTTTTCACACCACTCTCTTAACCTCTATGGGCTAGGTGGGACGCTTGCGTCCCACCTACTCAACAGCCAGTGTAATCCCGTGGCGCGATATTCAAATACCTTAGAAATGCTATTACTTCAATTTCTCAAACATATTACTATTTTACACCATTTTAAAAACACAATTACTCACATTGAAGAACCACTTTGGGTGTTTCAGAGTACATCCATTCTGTTTTGAAATATATTCAGTGTATCATAACACTTACATTGGGTTTACATTTAAAAAAAACTCCAAACACCAGATCTCAGCTTAGGTGCACTACTTTTCATGGTTTTACTACACAATGATGGTCTTATGAGTCTTTCTATTTTAACAGTGTGGTGGATTTGCTGATCGGCAGTGTCGTGGGAACACCTCTACCATATCAGGAACAGAAGGCTGAGGAAGTACGTGGCCAGACACCAGTCCCACTTCAGGTTGGTCACTTTTGATCTGGTCATAGGTCAAAATACTATCCCTTGTCTGTACTGGAATTCACCTAACAACCACTGATAATGTAATCAGTGCTGTGTGTACCAACTCTACCTTGTTTTTCTACAGACGGAGGACAGGAGAGATGGTTTGTCATGGAGTCCCCTGACTAAAAGACAGGTTTATACAGATGTCTGGGAGAGAGTGGAGTGTTTCTGAGAGGATTGTTTCTGTCTTTAAAAAATGTATTATGATTGACTGGGCCTGGCTCCCAAGTGTGTGGGCCCCTGCCCAGTCATGAGAAATCCATAGATTCGGGCCTAATGAATTTATTTAAATTGACTGATTTCCTTATATGAACTGTAACTGTGTAAAATCGTTGAAATTGTTGCATGTTGCGTTTATATTTTTGTTCAGTATACATTGAACACATGGTTTCCATGTGTTTGGTGAAATTCCAATCACCACATTTTGGCCATTATTATGAGCTGTTCTCCCCTCAGCAGCCTCCTGTGTTGTGCAATGTCCACATGTAGCCTACACTATATTAGGGAAAGATCTAACAGTGGACATAAGGAGAGACGAGACAAATCAAGCCAGTTATAGAAAACTGTGTTGACAGCTGAAGACCAGATAATCAACTGGCAGTTGTTGGTATCGATTCACAGTAACGTGATCATGTGATTACATGACGTGACAAAACTTCAAGTTGGAAGCTACTTTTTTAGCAAGGTGTTGTAGGATGTGTGTCTCATGACACACATTCCAGACACTGGTACTTCTTGCTATCTTGCTATAGCTGTGATTTGTCAGAGAAATATCAGCTAGCTAGATAGGCTAGCCAGCTGTAGCTATCCCCAAGCTATACTAGCTAGCTAGCTAGCTAGCTTCTGTCAGATTGGCTAAACACAAGGTTTAGCGCAGGCTTTAGCCTACACATAGAACTGAATCAGCAGATCATCTTGAGATGGCGGGTCACTCAGGAGGGGACAAGTCTTCAACTTCAGAACTTCTATCCATAGCAAAGCTAGCTCAGCTTTCCTCACTGTAACTAAGTTACTCACTACTTGTTTGTTTGTTGTAATTGAATGGCAAAGACACACCCAAGAAACACCCAAATTAAACCACACCCCAAAGACAACTCTTGTTTAGGATTCAATTATGGCCGCTGCATTTCTTAATGAGCACCGGAAGAAACACATGCAGTTCACCTTTAATGCCTCATGATGCAAGAGGCAGACTGTGACTCAATGAAAATTCCTAGTAAATCTGGCAATCAGTTAAACCATAAAAGTTAACGATTTTCCCCATGATATATCACATTCTATCTGTATCGAGTGAACTTTTAGCTGTTTTATGTAGCAATCTGCAGTTGCTACATCCATTTTTGGACTTGTAAATTAATTATATGTACCAATTGATTCTTGAAGAATATAACATAGTTAAACTGTAATACCCCATCAGAACCCAAAATATAAGATAGTTTACTTAATTTTTTTAATTTGATTTATTTCAACTTTATTTAACCAGGTAAGCCAGTTGAGAACAAGTTCTCATTTACAACTGTGACCTGGCCAAGATAAAGCAAAGCAGTGACACAAACAACACAGAGTTACACATGGAATAAACAAACGTATAGTCAACAACAGAAAAGAAAAATCTATATACAGTGTGTGCAAATGAAGAAAGATTAGGGAAGTAAGGCAATAAATAGGCCGTAGTGGCGAAGTAATTACAATTTCGCAAATAAACACTGGAGTGATAGATGTGCAGAAGATGAATGTGCAAGTAGAGATACTGGGGTGCAAAGGAGCAAAAAATATATAAATAAAATAAATAACAATATGGGGATGAGGTAGTTGGATGGGCTATTTACAGATGAGCTATGTACAGGTGCAATGATCTGTAAGCTGCTCTGATAGCTGATGCTTAAAGTTAGTGAGGGAGATATGAGTCTCCAGCTTCAGTGATTTTTGCAGTTCGTTCCAGTCATTGGCAGCAGAGAACTATATTGTTTGTTTAAATGTAAACAAACCCCGTATTATCGGCATGGTCAACAGCGTTGAAGAAATATATTACCTTCAACAGTGTTATCTTGTGATCAAACCATCAATGTTTTGTGATTATTGGTGTTTTAAAAATGTTAGCTAACGGGTTAGCAGTTAGCATGTTTGACATTACAGTGGAAATACTACTACTATCAGCTTTTTGAAAAGTGGTTTAGCAAAAAAAGAATACATTCCGTATTATCGGCATACGGTCCCCGGTTATTGATCACCTTAATATACTGCTCAAAAAAATAAAGGGAACACTTAAACAACACATCCTAGATCTGAATGAAAGAAATAATCTTATTAAATACTTTTTTCTTTACATAGTTGAATGTGCTGACAACAAAATCACACAAAAATAATCAATGGAAATCCAATTTATCAACCCATGGAGGTCTGGATTTGGAGTCACACTCAAAATTAAAGTGGAAAACCACACTACAGGCTGATCCAACTTTGATGTAATGTCCTTAAAAGAAGTTAAAATGAGGCTCAGTAGTGTGTGTGGCCTCCACGTGCCTGTATGACCTCCCTACAACACCTGGGCATGCTCCTGATGAGGTGGCGGATGGTCTCCTGAGGGATCTCCTCCCAGACCTGGACTAAAGCATCCACCAACTCCTGGACAGTCTGTGGTGCAACGTGGCGTTGGTGGATGGAGCGAGACATGATGTCCCAGATGTGCTCAATTGGATTCAGGTCTGGGGAATGGGCGGGCCAGTCCATAGCATCAATGCCTTCCTCTTGCAGGAATTGCTGACACACTCCAGCCACATGAGGTCTAGCATTGTCTTGCATTAGGAGGAACCCAGGGCCAACCGCACCAGCATATGGTCTCACAAGGGGTCTGAGGATCTCATCTCGGTACCTAATGGCAGTCAGGCTACCTCTGGCGAGCACATGAAGGGCTGTGCGGCCCCCCAAAGAAATGCCACAACACACCATGACTGACCCACCTCCAAACCGGTCATGCTGGAGGATGTTGCAGGCAGCAGAACGTTCTCCACGGTGTCTCCAGACTCTGTTACGTCTGTCACATGTGCTCAGTGTGAACCTGCTTTCATCTGTGAAGAGCACAGGGCGCCAGTGGCGAATTTGCCAATCTTGGTGTTCTCTGGCAAATGCCAAACGTCCTGCACGGTGTTGGGCTGTAAGCATAACCCCCACCTGTGGACGTCGGGCCATCATACCACCCTCATGGTGTCTGTTTCTGACCGTTTGAGCAGACACATGCACATTTGTGGCCTGCTGGAGGTCATTTTGCAGGGCTCTGGCAGTGCTTCTCCTGCTCCTCCTTGCACAAAGGCGGAGGTAGCGGTCCCGCTGCTGGGTTGTTGCCCTCCTACGGCCTCCTCCACGTCTCCTGATGTACTGGCCTGTCTCCTGGTAGCGCCTCCATGCTCTGGACACTACGCTGACACAGTAAACCTTCTTGCCACAGCTCGCATTGATGTGCCATCCTGGATGAGCTGCACTACCTGAGCCACTTGTGTGGGTTGTAGACTCTGTCTCATGCTACCACTAGAGTGAAAGCACCGCCAGCATTCAAAAGTGACCAAAACATCAGCCAGGAAGCATAGGAACTGAGAAGTGATCTGTGGTTACCACCTGCAGAACCACTCCTTCATTGGGGGTGTCTTGCTAATTGCCTATAATTTCCACCTGTTGTCTATTCCATTTGCACAACAGCATGTGAAATTTATTGTCAATCAGTGTTGCTTCCTAAGTGGACAGTTTGATTTCACAGAAGTGTGATTGACTTGGAGTTACATTGTGTTAAGTGTTCCCTTTATTTTTTTGAGCAGTGTATTTTGTTCAATTACAAGATATATCCGTTTACTTTTGTTCAAAAAAGAGATAGAAAGTTGGATATTAAATGATGTGTGGTCTGTCGCGCAGTCGAATTTTACAATATACAGTGTGTCCCACAAAATGGGGGACACGCTCTATATTACTTTTTTGAAAACTCTCAAAACCTAACTTACATAAATTGCAATGAAAATCGGTGGTCAGGTAGCTAAAAGGGTGATTTGTCGTAAAGAAAAGGTGATTTGATCATCAAACCACTAGAGAGTGTCCAAAGTTAGGGGGTGTCCGATGTTGGGGGAAAATTAGCTATAGCCTCAAAACCTGATTAAATCTATAATTTTGATATCATGGATGGCCAGTCCTTGCAGCCATAGCTGTCTATGATTTTCAGAATGGTGGTAACATTTCTCCAGCCCCATCCCTCAGCTTTTTACCAAAACAGGTGCAGGGAGTATGTTTTGCTATTGTTTCAGTTGCTTATTGCCGCTTTTTGGGACCTAACAGAAATTTGAAGTTCAGCAGAGGCCGGTGCAAAGTACTGACCGCTGCATAACCACTGCATAATCTCTCCATGTGCACAATGTATACACTCAGCAAAATTTCTAAGCACGCACACAGAACCTGGGGTTCAAGTACCTTTCCTTGGTTGAGCAACTTGGTTGATGCTATGTAGAAAACATCCCACTCGAGAAAAAAATGTATATCACGTTTGTTAATGACTTGATGTCAATAAAAAACAACTGATGTTGATCTGGCATCTTTGCCTGGTGAGAAATCAAACAAGTCCAATGGTTTTCTCCTCAATTCAAAATTGGTAACTAACTCAATAACATTGGTTTGGCCCTTCCTCCAAATAAATACATGGTTTGACAAAAGCAAAAACCTATAGATGTTTCTAGGTGTAACTAAATGTAGACATTTCCAGGTGAAAGAAGTGATTGTGTGGGGAGCTGTGGTTAGGGGGTAACACTCCCGGCTCGATGCACATATAAGACTCCCTGCCGGAGACCGGGGTAGTAATCCCTGTGTGCTCCCTCCTCTTTGTGTCTTCCCTTCACATACAGTGCATTCAGAAAGAATTCAGACCCTTTGACTTTTTCAACATTTTGGTTACATTATGGACCTTATTCTAAAATGGATTAAATAGCTTTTTCCCCCCTCATCAATCTACACACAATACCCCATAATGACAAAAACAGGTTTTTAGAGATGTTTGCAGGGGCTCCCGAATGGCACACCAGTCTAAGGCACTGCATTGCTAGAGGTGTCACTACAGACCCTGGTTTGATCCCAGGCTGTATCACAACTGGCCATGATCGTGAGTCCCATAAAGGGTCGCACATGCAGAGACTTACCCGAAAGCCACACCTGTCCTGTCTCGCCTGTGTGTTTAGGATGGTTGTCCTGTTGGAAGGTGAACCTTTGCTCCAATCTGACATCCTGAGCAGGTTTTCATCAAGGATCTCTCTGTACTTTGCTCCGTTCATCCTTCCCTCGATCCTGACTTGTCCTCCAATCCCTGCTGCTGAAAAACATCCCCACAGCATGATGCTGCCACCACCATTCTTCACCGTAGGGATGGTTCCCTCCAGATGTGACGCTTGGTATTCAGGCCAAAGAGATCAATCTTGGTTTCATCAGACCAGAGAATCTTGTTTCTCATGGTCTGAGAGTCTTTACGTGCCTTTTGGCAAACTCCAAGCTTGCTGTCATTTGCCTTTTACTGATGAGTGGCTTCCGTCTGGCCACTCTACCATAAAGGCCTGATTGGTGGAGTGCTGCAGAGATGGTTGTCCTTCTGGAAGGCGCTCTGGAGCTCTGTCAGACCTTCAATGCTGCAGACATTTTTTGGTACCCTTCCCCAGATTTGTGCCTCGACACAATCCTTTCTTGGAGCTCTACAGACAATTCCTTCAACCTCATGGCTTGGTTTTTGCTCTGACAAGCACTGTCAACTGTGGGACCTTGTATAGACAGGTGTGTGCCTTTCCAAATCAATTCAATTTACCACTGGTGAACTCCAATCAAGTTGTAGAAACATCTCAAGGATGATCAATGGAAACAGAATGTACCGGAGCTCAATTTCAAGTCACATAGCAAAGGGACTGAATACTTATGTAAATAACGCATTTCTGGTTTTAAAATGTCTAAAAACCTGTTTTCACTTTGTCATTATGGGATATTGCGTGTAGATTGATGAAGATTTTTTTTATTTAATCCATTTTAGAATACGGCTTTAAACGTAACAAAATGTGGAAAAAGTCATGGGGTCTGAATACTTTGTCTATCAATAAAGCATTAAAAAAAATACGGAAGGAGAGTGACTCTCCACTTCCACTCCTTAAAAAAAAAAGTGATTGTGCAAAATTATTGATTGATAATAAAGACTGGTTCAAAACCCTTGAACTGACCGTTATGGCACGTAGACTAAATACCACAGTCCAGTAGTGCAGATTACATATTAGGAACTTCCTCATGTAGAGTGAATTCCATAGACTAGTGCAGAATACATATTAGGAACTTCCTCATGTAAAATTTATTCCACAGTCTAGTAGTGTGTCAGGTTACTCCAGAGAGAAACCGGATACTATCACATGACATGTAATAAGCAAGAGGTTTCTGAAATATGAACTCAGCTCATCTGTGGGGTATGAGAATGGTTTTGTAACCCGTCGTTACTATGAGTGTGAGCGTATTATTTCTCCTAGACTTAAATCTGCACGACATTTCCTGTTGTTCAAAACCCACAATCCTGTTGCTGCTGCTGTTGTTGTTGTTGTTGAAACAGGCGTGTCGACAATGTGAACTTGTGGAGAATACAAAAAAAGCATGACATCTGGTGGCAGTGGTAGGATGTGTGACGCTGCTAGTTATTGTCTTGTGATAAACAGAGAGAAATTAAGTCAATCCCTGTGATCACTTAAGGCCAGGTGGATGAATTATTTCACTCAAATAAAGTATAATAAGAACAATTTTGTATTTTTCAGTTCAAAAATCAACCATTTGTTTTAAATACTTATTTCACCTTTATTTTACCCGGTTAAATACAATGACATTTTTATCATCCAATCGAATGACTGTTCACTAACGTTTTTGGTCAATAAAGCTCCTGTGGGAGAAAAGTTATCGAACAGGTGGAAGAAAGAGCCCATTGAACTGTGAGAGCTCCATTCACGAGATGAGTAGAAAGTGAATTTGGGTTCAAATGGCGAAATTAGTGCCTGAATAACAGAGCTTCAAACTGCTCAAGACTTGAATCAGGTCACCATGTCACGAGAAGAGTTGATGAGTGGATGTTCGCAAGATCTAGTAGTGATGCAGTACCATAACAGCGCTGTATATTTGGATAACCCCTGGTCCTTTAGCAATTACATAAAACACATGTTATTTCAAGCCAGTCTGAGGTCAAGTTCAAATGACCTGACTGTTAACTGTATTAGGGGGGTTTGTGGGCATCCCCAGATTGTGCGTCAGGCCTGGACTTGGAACAGTTCTATAAATAAGGGGTACATGTGTTTATGGAAATGAATGGTAGCTTTGTTGGCTGTTACACAGCTTGTAGGGGTCATGTGTTGGCGTGTCATGCTCTCTTGGAAGGAACAGTGTGTGTGTGTGTGTGTGTGTGTGTGTGTGTGTGTGTGTGTGTGTGTGTGTGTGTGTGTGTGTGTGTGTGTGTGTGTGTGTGTGTGTGTGTGTGTGTGTGTGTGTGTGTGTGTGTGGTGTGCGCCTGCCTACATGGGAGAGTCTAGAGCAGGGCTCCAACCCTGTTCCTGGAGAGCTACTCTCCTGTAGGATCACTCCAACCCTGTTCCTGGAGAGCTTCCCTCCTGTAGGGTCACTCCAACCCTGTTCCTGGAGAGCTACTCTCCTGTAGGTTTTCACTCCAACCCTGTTCCTGGAGAGCTACTCTCCTGTAGGTTTTCACTCCAACCCTGTTCCTGGAGAGCTACTCTCCTGTAGGTTTTCACTCCAACCCTGTTCCTGGAGAGCTACTCTCCTGTAGGTTTTCACTCCAACCCTGTTCCTGGAGAGCTACCCTCCTGTAGGTTTTCACTCCAACCCTGTTCCTGGAGAGCTTCCCTCCTGTAGGTTTTCACTCCAACCCTGTTCCTGGAGAGCTTCCCTCCTGTAGGGTCACTCCAACCCTGTTCCTGGAGAACTTCCCTCCTGTAGGGTCACTCCAACCACAGTTGTAATTTACATGATTCAGCTTTATCAACCAGTGCATTATTAGAACCAGGTGCATCGGATTAGGGTTGGAGTGAAAACCGACAAAACGGTAGCTCTCCAGGAACAGGGCTGGAAAGACCTGGTCTAGAGAAGTCTCGGAATCAAGCCATCAAAAATCAAAACTTGGTTCCAACACGTGGAAGAAAGAGTAGAAGTCAGAAATGTTGGAATCATAGCTTGGAAAGATTAAGAAAAGCCGTTTCCACAATTGGGACAGAGGCTGGGTTCATTACAAAATGCTCCCTTTGAAAAGTAATTCACACAGATGTAAAATCACTTAATTTGAAATGGAACCCAGTCTCTTGTTCAGTCACCATGGTGCCACCTGGTGGGTTATAAACTTAGGCAGAGCATCGCAAGATATTAGATGCTAGATGTTTTCAAAAAATCTAAAGTAGTCTAATGTCAAGATGAATCCACGTTCCACACACGTACACTTTATACACTATTATCAATATCAAATAATTTCTGAGTAACAATAAAGTACCTTACTGTGATTATTTTTGACAATTTTAATTGAAAACAAAAAAAAATAGCTTCTTAGCAAAGAGCAATTTCTCAAGCAAGAATTTTCCCAGGACTGTCTGGGAGTGGTCTGAGTGGGGAGGGGAAAACTGAAAAGTAGCTGTTATTGGCAGAGAGGTTTGGAACTCTCTTATTGGTCTATGAACTAATTTACCACATGTTGAGGTCACCATGGAAAGCCAAAACTCCATCCCACTAAAACAGGCAGAAATTGCAGGTAGTCTTTTCAAACAGCTCTTACACTAAAAGGGCATTATCATAATTTTCACAGTATTATTCCAACGTCATAGTGTGTAAATATATATAAAAACACGGGCAAATCCCATTTTTTACTGCATTGGGCCTTTAACGTTCCAGTTGTTTTGTTCCCTTTGTCCTATTGTGTCTCTCTGAGGTGTGATATTGTGTCTCTCTGAGGTGTGTGATTGTGTCTCTCTGAGGTGTGCGATTGTGTCTCTCTGAGGTTTGCACACACAAACAAGACAAGGAGGAATGGATCAATTCTTGGCCATAAATTGCTCAAGATATTCAACTAAGGCCAGGATTCAATCAGATCAGCATTAACCCGCAATAAGCGACAAACGCATAGCATATCAGTGCGGTGTTATACTTACTGTGGACATTGCCACTGGATGCACTGAGTTGCATTAGTAGAAATCCCATGCAGCTGCATTACAAGTTTAAACACTGGAATGTGTGATGTAATCTATTCCTCGATTAGGCTGATATAAATCCCTATTTCGTTTAATGATTTTCAATTTGAGTGTCATTACTTATATTTATACCACAGCATTGATGAATACTCCTTTCTGATTGGCTAAAAGGGCATTCTAGAATGGACATTAAAACCAGATAATGGGACAGTTGAAAAAGATATCGGAACACCTTGCAATTGTTCTGAACTGCTAACATGGGTGGCATATAAGAACGGGGTGGAATATAAGAACTTACCCTCGTTTTCTCACCTGCTGTTTTTCAGCAACAATTTTCAACAACCATCCACCTCCAACACCTCCAGCTATAATAACCTTAAGGCCAGTCATTGAAACTCCTTTCCCCTGTCTGTCTGTGTGTGTGTGTGTGTGTGTGTGTGTGTGTGTGTGTGTGTGTGTGTGGCGGGGTTCGATGCCAGCAGCCCTGCATTGGGCTACCTGCCGTCACTTCATCTGACTGAGGATCTTCCCTCCGAGATGAGGCAAATTCCCCAAACTATTTAATAAAATGTCATATTGCATTCCGTCTTTGTTGTTCATTCCTTTAAGTCTGTACTCGACTTGGTTATTGGGTGAATATCACTGAAAACCAGGGGTTGAAACCACTTTCAATCGATTCGTTCTGAAAAGAACCATAATTGTTTCGTTCCGTTTCACTGCTCCGGCCAGCAAAATACAGTTCTGAACCGGTTCGAACCCTAAAAAAGTAACAGTTCATTAGCTTGACGTTAAATGACTTCGCCAATAAGTGCTGCTAGAGCAGCTTGCTATGGAGCAGGCAAGCCATAGTTGTATATTTGCGTGATGGACAGACAAGTGTATGACATAAGATGTAACACATTTTTCAGGTGGGGAGAAAGTGAGACAGGGTAGAGGAGAAGGCTTGGCTTGAAGCGCTGGGCATCTTGTTATGACATGCATTATCTGAATTTGTCCCACAGAATTATGCCTACAGAGGGGTGGCGTCTATGGAGGAACTTTGTATGTTTTTGAACTTCCGAGAGTTGGCTTAACGTTCAGGGCTCCCGATTGGCGCAGCAATCTAAGGCACTGCATCTCAGTGCTAGAGTCGTCACTACAGACCCTGGGTCGATTCCAGGCTGTATCACAACCGTTTGTGATTGAGGGTCCCATAGGGCGGCGCACAATTGGCCCAGCGTCGTCTGGGTTAGGGTTTGGCCGGGGCAGGCTGTCATTGTAAATAAGACTTTGTTATTAACTGACTTGTCTAGTTAAATAAGAATAAAATAAAAGAACGTTGAGCTAGCTAACAAGCTTGTGTGTGCAGAATTAAAACATGTCTTCACTTTTTGTAGTTAATAAATCCAATGTGAAACGTGATGACTATAGTATCCGTAACTAGCATTGAAAAAGTGAATCCATTTTTCCCTAATTCAAAATTTCTGCCTAATTTCTGAATCACGCTTGTATCGTCAGTATGCTACAGTAGCCTATGCTTTGGAGGGGGAAGGTCAGGTAGCCTACGCACATACTGGCAAAGATTTTCAGCTGGCAGGCAGACACTGGAAGAAGTTTCTGAGTGACAGAGTAAGGGCTTTGCATAGGCGCCTTTTTGTGTTTTTTTTGTGTACACTACACCACTGGCCCTTTGTGTTTTACAAAAAGTGCTCTCCTACATGAGAGCACTGGTATTACGGTTGCTGTCCTTTCAGAATTACGAACCTGTCACACACTGAAGGTCTATAGGTTCACCACTGTACTAACCTGTCACACTGAAGGTCTATAGGTTCACCACCGTACTAACCTGTCACACTGAAGGTCTATAGGTTCACCACTGTACTAACCTGTCACACTGAAGGTCTATAGGTTCACCACTGTACTAACCTGTCACACTGAAGGTCTATAGGTTCACCACTGTACTAACCTGTCACACTGAAGGTCTATAGGTTCACCACTGTACTAACCTGTCACACTGAAGGTCTATAGGTTCACCACTGTACTAACCTGTCACACTGAAGGTCTATAGGTTCACCACTGTACTAACCTGTCACACTGAAGGTCTATAGGTTCACCACTGTACTAACCTGTCACACTGAAGGTCTATAGGTTCACCACTGTACTAACCTGTCACACTGAAGGTCTATAGGTTCACCACTGAAGGTCTATAGGTTCACCACTGTACTAACCTGTCACACTGAAGGTCTATAGGTTCACCACTGAAGGTCTATAGGTTCACCACTGTACTAACCTGTCACACTGAAGGTCTATAGGTTCACCACTGAAGGTCTATAGGTTCACCACTGTACTAACCTGTCACACTGAAGGTCTATAGGTTCACCACTGAAGGTCTATAGGTTCACCACTGTACTAACCTGTCACACACTGAAGACCTATAGGTTCACCACTGTACTAACCTGTCACACACTGAAGGTCTATAGGTTCACCACTGTACTAACCTGTCACACTGAAGGTCTATAGGTTCACCACTGTACTAACCTGTCACACTGAAGGTCTATAGGTTCACCACTGTACTAACCTGTCACACTGAAGGTCTATAGGTTCACCACTGTACTAACCTGTCACACTGAAGGTCTATAGGTTCACCACTGTACTAACCTGTCACACTGAAGGTCTATAGGTTCACCACTGTACTAACCTGTCACACTGAAGGTCTATAGGTTCACCACTGTACTAACCTGTCACACTGAAGGTCTATAGGTTCACCACTGTACTAACCTGTCACACTGAAGGTCTATAGGTTCACCACTGAAGGTCTATAGGTTCACCACTGTACTAACCTGTCACACTGAAGGTCTATAGGTTCACCACTGAAGGTCTATAGGTTCACCACTGTACTAACCTGTCACACTGAAGGTCTATAGGTTCACCACTGAAGGTCTATAGGTTCACCACTGTACTAACCTGTCACACACTGAAGACCTATAGGTTCACCACTGTACTAACCTGTCACACACTGAAGGTCTATAGGTTCACCACTGTACTAACCTGTCACACACTGAAGGCCTATAGGTTCACCACTGTACTAAGCTGTCACACACTGAAGACCTATAGGTTCACCACTGTACTAACCTGTCACACACACTGAAGGTCTATAGGTTCACCACTGAAGGCCTATAGGTTCACCACTGAAGGCCAATAGGTTCACCACTGTACTAACCTGTCACACCTATAGGTTCACCACTGTACTAATCTGTCACACTGAAGGTCTATAGGTTCACCATTGTACTAGCCTGTCACACACTGAAGACCTATAGGTTCACCACTGTACTAACCTGTCACATACTGAAGACCTATAGGTTCACCACTGTACTAACCTGTCACATACTGAAGACCTATAGGTTCACCACTGTACTAACCTGTCACACTGAAGGCCAATAGGTTCACCACTGTACTAACCTGTCACACACTGAAGACCTATAGGTTCACCACTGTACTAACCTGTCACACACTGAAGGTCTATAGGTTCACCACTGAAGACCTATAGGTTCACCACTGAAGGCCTATAGGTTCACCACTGAAGGCCTATAGGTTCACCACTGCGCAAACATGTCTATAATAGATGTAAAGACTGTTAAGATAAATGTTTCAAGAAAGGAGTGTATGCATTTGGCCTGGTGAAGCAGATTTATGCGCTGACTGAATGGAAGCTGATAATGAGTTTTTTATTCCGCTGGTCTCGGGAAAGAAATTAAGAGTCCTCACTGTCCGACACCGAGACAAGACCGAGACACTCAGTATGTGGTCTCGAGACTGGACTCAAGACCGGTCTCGAATACTACAAAACTGGCTGAAAGTTACTTATTTTTAAAATATATTGTTTTGTAATTTTTACCCCCTTTTTTGTTATTACGATTTTGTCTCATCGCTGCAACTCCCCAACAGGCTGAGGAGAGGCGAAGGTCGAGTCATGCATCCTCCGAAACATGACCCTTCAAGCCCTGCTCCTTAACACTCGCTCGCTTAACCCGGAAGCCAGCTGCACCAATGTGTCAGAGGAAACACTGTTCAACTGACGATCGAAGTCAGCCTGCAGGCGCCCAGCCCGCCACATGGAGTCACTGGAGCCCGATGAGCCCAAACCCTCCCCTAACCCGGACGACGCTGGGCCAATTGTGCGCCACCCTATGGGACCCTCAATCACAAACGGTTGTGATACAGCCTATGGGACTCCCCGTCACGGGATCGAACCCCAGGCTGTAGTTATGCCGCAAAACACTGTGATGCAAGACAAAGGAGCTGATCGTGGACTATAGGAAAAGGAGGGCTGAACAAGCCCCCATTAACATCAATGGGGCTGAAGTGGAGCGAGTCGAGAGTTTCAAGTTCCTTGGTGTCCACATCACCAACGAACTATCATGGTCCAAACACACCAAGACAGTTGTGAAGAGGACCATAACAACACCTTTTCTCCCTCAGGAGATTGAAAATATTTGGCATGGGTCCCCAGGTCCTCAAAGTTCTACCTACAGCTGCACCATCGAGAGCATCCTGGCCGGTTGCATCACCGCATGGTATGGCAACTGCTCGGCATCTGACCGTAAGGTGCTACAGAGGGTAGTGCAAACGGCCAAGTACATCACTGGGGCCAAGCTTCCTGACATCCAGGACCAATATACTGTACTAGGCGGTGTCAGAGGAAGGCCCAAAAAGTTGTCAAAGACTCCAGTCACCCAAGTCATAGACTGTTCTCTCTGCTATCGCACGGCAAACGGTACCGGAGCGCCAAGTCTAGGACCAAAAGGCTCCTTAACAGCTTCTACTCCCAAGCCATAAGACTGCTGAACAATTAATCAAATGGCCACCCGGACTACTTACATTGACCCCTACTTACTTTGACTAACCTGTACCCCCGCACATTGACTCGGTACCTGTACACCCTGTATATAGCCTCGTTATTGTTATGTAATTTTCTTGTGTTACTTTTTGATTACATTTTTTTACTTTATTTACTAGTTTATTTAGTAAATATTTTCTTAACTCTATTTCTTGAACTGCATTGTTGGTTAAGGGCTAAGGGCTTGTAAGTAAGCATTTCACTGTAAGGTGAAAACGTTATGGCCAAATCTATTGAAATCAACTCAATTATTTGATTTGACATAACTTAAAGGTGAATTAGCCACTTTTTTTAAACAAGTGCCACATATGCCCCATCACTCTCCTAGCTATCTGTGGCTAATGTTAGCTGACGTTTGCCACGAGTAAGCCTAAAGAGTTGGATTTGCATGTTTTGCAAGGAAGCTTTAAAGTGATCCCAATCAAGAGCTTGTTAACATAGTTTAGAATGACCCTTGCTTAACCCGCTTATCCTCTTACCTAATAAATCTAATAATAGAAAAGTGTCTAAATAAAAGTGATTGAGTAACTGCCCAATGTGCTTGCCTGCTCAGAATCACTTCCCCATAACATTATTCCTTCAAATGTTCAAATAAGCTATTACTTTGCAAAACCATTAGCTAACCAACTTGAAAGCCAGGTGGTTACAGAGCAAACTATTGAGCTATCCACCAACTTCTGTCCAGTCAACCACAGTGTCTACTTCAGTTATTTATTATTTCAGTGAGCTTGTTAGCTACTAATTAGATAACTGGAAGATCCTTCCCATAAGTAGTGCACAAGTTGGCTGTGAAAGGATATCTAGCCTTATGCTGGTCCTGGATCAGCAGTTGGATTCCGCTCAATGATACCAAATTAACCTGACACACTCACAGTTACCTCACATGACCCTCACCAAGAAATCAAGTTACCCAATCCATTGACCTGAACTTAAATGGAGTTCTAAGCAATTGATTTCAACAGTATTATAAATTGGCCATATTTGATTTGACCAGAAATGTAATTGTAGAATGAAGGACTACATCAATGTAAAACAACAACAGCAACCCAATGTCCACATACATGTCAAACTGGAGCTAACTGAAACACCTGTCTTTGTGCTGAGTTTGTATTTATTATGCTGCCAAAGCAGCAGCTACTCTTCCTGGGGTCCAGCAAAATTAAAGCCGTTTATACAATTTTAAAACATTACATTACATTCACAGATTTCACAACACACTGAGTGCCCTCAGGCCCCTAATCCACCACTACCACATATCTACAGAACCAAATCCATGTGTATGTATAGTGCGTATGTTGTCGTATGTGTGTGTGTGTGTGCCAATGTTTGTGTTGCTTCATAGTCCCCGCTGTTCCATAAGGTGTTGTTTTATCTGCTTTTTAAATCTAATTTTACTGCTTGCGTCAGTTTCTTGATGTGGAATAGAGTTCCATGTAGTCATGGCTCTATGTAGTACTGTGTACCTCCCATAGTCTGTTCTGGACTTGGGGACTGTGAAGAGACCTCTGGTGGCATGTCTTGTGGGGTTGCCAACATGTCTAGATCAAATGCAACACAACTTGTTTACAGGATGTCCTTCACTCCATTTCTAGGGTCACTCAAAAGGCCACAACACAAAAACCTACCTACTGACCAGTGACGTGCGGTGAGGTTGGTGTCTGGGTAGGCACTGGCTACTATCTAAGCCAGATTTACTCACAAATAAACCTTGATAAAGCCCAAGTTCTCCACACAACAGATAGCTCCAACAACCAGAGTAACATACAGTAGGCTATTAACTGAAATTGACAAACAATTTCCACCAAATGTAAATAGTAATGTAGCCAAGATACACAAGGGATGGTTGTTTCCTGTCATGAATAAAGTCACGTCTTGTAGAACTCCTGTATGTCTGTCTCATCTTTCATTATAGTTGACCTTCCACTCTTTGAACACTGCAAATGTCTCTTCCCGTCCCGTGTGGCTCAGTTGGTAGAGCATGGTGTTTGCAACGCCAGGGTTGTGGGTTCGTTTCCCACGGGGGGGCCAGTACGGAAAAATAAAAAATAAAATGTATGAAATGTATGCATTCACTACTGTAAGTCGCTCTGGATAAGAGCGTCTGCTAAATGACTAAGATGTCTTCCAACTTGGAAAGTTGTTTGAGGTGCAGTTTAGTGTCCATTTGTCAGGTTGTGTGTGCTTACCCCAGGTTTACACACACAACATGTTAATTCAGTTCAAAGGATGCGAGCGCCAAATTATGTAGAAACGGCCAAATGTGCAGAGCTTACCCCCCAGGTTTACACACACAATATGTTTAGCCAATACGCATGTGAAAAATGCAACGGATGAAGCTACTTCAAGCTAGGCAAAGCAGTAATTATCAGCCTACGCGCGTATCAACAATTTAAATGGATGGAAAGGACAGCGTGAATGCACTGGCGCCTTTTCTTCTTCGTCAAGGTTATGGCAGACTACACCTATTGGTGTATTAGCGCCACCTACTGTACGGGGGGGTCGAATACCAGCTATTTAGTCCAGGCCTATATGCAGGACTATCAACCATGTATTAAAACCAACAAAGTAGCTAGGTTTCCATCCAATTGGCGGCAGATTTTCCCAAAACTGCAAACACTGACCAATTTGGCACTCCAGGCAGGCTAGAGCAAACACTCAAATTATTTTCAAGATTTAAAATAGTATTCGAACCCAGGTCTGCTAATAACTGTAGTTGCATATTTAGGGGTGTTTGTTATTACATTTGATCTAGAACATTACATTTCACTTGTCGTCTTGTCTATCACTAGAATCATCATATTCTCAAAGAGAGCCAAACAAGCAAGGAGACTGGAGAGGTTAGCAATTAAAGTGGACGAGAACAGACAGACAAACTCGGGCCACTGAGAGTTTAAAGCACTGCCATTGTCCACTTAATCCGTTTAGTACATTGTCCTGAATATTTTAATGATGTAATTCGATGACAAACCAGTGAGCGTGGGATGGTGCTCACTGGGAAGGTTACTATGAATGAAGTCTGTCGTCAAGCAACACCACTAAGTTGTTTGATGAGATGAGACGTGCTTGCACAAGAAAGCAGGTAAGTCCAGTCCGCATTTTACCAGGAAGTGGAAAGCGTATCTGTCACATGACTGATGTCACAGATAGGCTAAGTGTAAAGCCATCTGTGATCTCAGCATTAGATCTCAGCATTAGACTACCCACTGACCTATAAAAAGGCCCAGCTGATAATTGATCCCATTTCAGTGAGCCAGTGAAATACAGTATCCATGCTCAGCATGTTTGGAGATGAGCTGGCTTTGCAGTATACAGAACAGGAGGTTGGTGGCACCTTAAATGGGTAGAACGGGCTTGTGATAATGACTGGAGCGGAATCAGTGGAATGAGTTTCCATGTGTTTAATGCCATTCCATTTGCTCCGTTCCGGCCATTATTATGAGCCGTTCTCCACTCAGTAGCCTCCACTGAAGGTACTACAGCCTGCTACGGTACACGCTAGCCTACATAGATGTATACTATAGAAGTGGAGTGGGGAAGCGATGCAGGGCTCAGACGAATAGAACTGATCGTAGTCTAGCTATGGCAATGCAGATGACGTTCAGAAGAGCATGTGCGTTGGTATTCATATTCAGTTTGTTTCTATCACTGAAAAGTGACAACATATCAAATTAGAAAAACATGTTGGTTGATACACTGTTACTTTAATTGCATTCACTCTTAAGTTTACATAAAAGGGATTTTCAGGTTACACAAGGATGGTACACTCTTCATGACGTCACAGCCGGCTCCCACAGATTAGACCTTAAACTAAGGTTAATTTACCTGTCAGAAATACATTTATAGCGTGGTTATAATGTCAAAATAACAACTGTTGCAAATAGTTACATCAATCAGTCTGTCATTTCACTAAATGTTCATAAATTAAACAACTGATTGTTCTGCCAGGATTAGCCAGCTATGCTATTGCTATTGCTAGCATTAGTTACAGACAAACTAGTGTAGTCAAGGCATTACTGTCACCTAGAAAGAATAACATACTTTTGTCCCCCCTCCTGTCTCTGTTTGCCCATTGGATGTCTATGCTTTCTCCACTTGGGGTTCATGCTGGTCTGTTTGGTTTGACACTTTGTATAAGTCTAATGTTCTAGAAGCTGAGCTGTCATGACCCTTCATCATGCCTGTCCCTAGGACACTCATTAGGTGCTTCAATTGTTACAGAGTTACATCAATTCAGTAAAATGTTGATATCCTATCAGAAAAATCATATGACAACATAGCCCATAAACTACTATTGAGTTTAACTTCGGTAAGTACCGAAGATTGAATCACTGTAAGTGGTTTGAACTGATCAAAATGTGACCGTCTAATATTTGTGGCCTTTCATGCATTTTATATGGGTTCATCCTCGTTACTGCACAGTTTACATAATCACTTGCTTTTGGGCATTGTGTGTCTAAATAATTATGGCCTTTCCCTCCTAATTAACGTAAATAGTAATGCATTTAGAGCTAATTTGTCTAATCAAGCAATGAATAGGGAGACGGTCTCTCATGAAGGCATAATTGAACAGTTTAGACAATATATGACAGTGATATGGATTCAATTCAATCACTGAATGATCCAAATATGTTCATTGACATTAGCTAGGTTTCCATCCAATTGGAATCTCAGCGCATCGTACCACCATTAGGTACAAAAACTTGACGTACCCAGTTGCAGCCCACTTTTTGGAAGCGAGCCACTCGAATTCGTCCCTACATTATATCGGCATCGAACACCCTCACCCTCCCTAGGAGAGGGGGTGACCTTGAAAATGTATTGTTAAAAGGAGAGGCTGCCTGGATCTTTAATTTAAAGACCATTGCTCCCCTCGGTCTCAAAGTAGATTTTGATCTGAAGCCAATCTTGTGATTATTGTGATTTTGCTATTCATTGTAAATGTTTGTAGGCCTATGTAGCCAAATTGTATATGTGATCGCATGCTATCCATTCATGTTTTTTGTATGTTCTATTTATATCTGAAAATTAACCAACGAAATCAGGCCACACCCGGCCATGATTACAGACACCTGTGTGTCCTTTGACACTATATAAACTAGTCACCCCGCAGCGTTTGTCATTACACCCTGATGAAGACAGCTTGTCTGTTGAAACGTTGGATATTAGGTTATTACATTATTGCATCTGAGCTCCTAGAGTGTGCAGCTCTAATTTTCTTTTCCATCCAATTGGCAACAGATTTTAATGCGAATATTCTAAAATCCCAATAAAAAAAATATGCGCATTTTCCCACCAGTAATGTGTTTCCATCAAATTTACTTGTTGCCGATAAAAGTATGTGATGGTGTTCTCACAACAAATGTTGCGTTATATAGTGAGTGTGCCCGGTACTGGCACGTGCTCTCTAGCCAACATCACTATCTGCGCGCAGCTGGCTAGAGCACACAACCTACATGATGAGATTATTATGGACCCAAAAAATCTAGATTATTTTTATTTGTCAAACTGCAGCTAAAAATGGATTATCATGTCACCATAATAAAAACCTTGATATTTATAGAAAAGGCGCATCAACTTTACACTATTACCACCCAGTGAAGTTCATCATAATTTATTTAATCTGTAGTTTAACAGCGTGTTTTCCGTCGTAGTGGTACTGGGATGACTGTACTGGAATGACCATACAATATGTCATCGCGTTACTTCGATATGATGCTTATTATATAAATAATTGCGCATTTCCACTGACATTTCTTGCATAATTCATTTTACCCGTACAAAAATATATCACCTTGCCTAGAGTATTTTGTTTTGTCAACATTTGAAAACTTTACCGAAACGGTTTCTGTTTCCATCAGGCCTGTCGTTACATTTTTTTATATGACATGTACTTTATTCGTGTTAAAAGGTTGGATGGAAATGGTTTGTGATTTGGAGAGTGAGTGAGTAAATTAGGTACAAACATCATTGGTGAGGTGGTATTGTTGAATGTGCAAACTAATGAGCAAATGTCATGGTTGTAGTAGGAAGGAGCAGACCAAAGTGCAGGGTGTGTGTCGTTCCATATTTTATTTTCACTGTGAAACTATGCAATACATATAAATAAACTGAATAACAAAACAACAAACCGTGAAGCACAGGTGAAACATACACTAACTCAAAGACAATCTCCCATAAACCCAGGTGGAGAAATCCCTACTTAAGTATGATCTCCAATTAGAGACAACAAGGACCAGCTGCCTCAAATTGGAGATCATCCCAAACAAAACCCAACATAGAAATACCAAACTAGAACCTGACAATTTAGAAATAGAAAACATAGAATAGAACAAAGAACTACAAATCTCGAATGCCCACCCAAATCACACCCTGACCTAACCAAAATAGAGAAACAAAACGTCTCTCTCAGGTCAGGGTGTGACAGCAAAGGGAAGAAATTACAAGCTTTAAGGCATGTAATCAGGTTTAGAAGATATTCATTAAGCAAACACTTTCAAATGGGGTTTCAGTACACATAATTCACAAATAATTATGAATGAATCACTTTACACTAAGGATTTAAGGGATTTTTTTCTAGCTTTATGTCAAGACAACAGTTGCTGTGAAATTAGGTTGATCTCAGGTCATTACCTGGTGACCTCTTCAAATCAAATCACATTTTATTTATCACATACACATGTTTAGCAGATGTTATTGCGGGTGTAGCGAAATGCATGTGCTTGCACTTTCTGCAATGTCAGATTCTTGTTTCACAATTTGTATTTATTTTTTCTTCACAAGGTGCGGGGCTCGGAGGCCTGGTTGCCACAACATGAGCGGTTAGCCGTTAGCGGCGTCATGACTCACAAAGGACTGCATTGTACTGTAATTAAGCATGAATGTTCACAATCTCTCTAATTTTTCCTATGACCTTTCCCACTGGCTCACTGTAGCTTGCTATTTATTCAACTGTCTCTACGTTCAGTTACTCTTGCTTATTCTAAGCCATACAGATGTAGAATCTTAATTTGAGCCAGTTTTCTACAGCAGGAAAATAATTGTGCAGCATTAGGAAAGGTGCATTATAATTAATGGACATTTGTGTAAGGGTTGTTACATTTTTCATAGGGCAAATCAAGTCTGCAATTTCAAAGTGGAAATTACAAACTTTAGAAGCCATTTTAAAACTCAAATACACCACAACTTTGCATTTCCTGCCGTGCAGTAAAATTCTCCACAACAAAAGAGTGATCAAATTAAGATCCCACATCTGCACATGCCCAGTCTGTAAGTAGTCAGGAAAACCCGACCCTAGGCAAAACAGTCACTGACTAGGGTCTGGTTTCAATGATGGACTCTTTATGACATGGAGGAACCACGTCACTGCCTACATCACTACTTTATCCACTTTAATAAAATACAAAATAGTAGCTAGCAAGACTGAGATCACAGAGGTTATTTTTAATGAGTGTATTTCACAAGTGGCTAGTTTGCATCAAGTACGTTAACTAAAACCACTGCAAAGGTTTTGCCTGCAAACGTAGGTTTTGAATCGCAACTTTCTGGCAGATCTGCCTTATGATTTGTTGGGAGATTCCCCAGATTTTTTTGTCCTTATCGACATAGACAGTGACATGGTTGGAGTCCAAAGGAGTCCATTGAAAGCAGATCCTAGTCACTGTGTTGCTCTAGGGTCGGGTTTTGGAGACTAGACTGTAAGGGTGATTTTTGTTTGGCTTATGTAAACTATCACTCAGATCACCCTACAGCTAGCCAAATGTCAGTCAATGAATGCCTTTGGAGCTGTTTTTAACCTAATGGCAGGTCGGTGGATTTCTGAAAAGCTATTTTAGCTCTCTGGTAGTCATGGCCTTCAATGTAGTTGGGTAGTGTGATGGGTTATGTAAACACTAAAGTTGTATCACGTTTCACAAAGCACACATTGACACTACTGTTGCATATGCAAATATGGCTAACATTGGTCCTGCAGGAAAGTGTTTTAACTACACTATGTTGGCTCAACTTTTGGAAACTGTTCTTAATATAAATCAATGGCGAACCTTTCAAAGTGAATGGTTCGAACTAGTGATGCACGGGTTGACTTGGTTATATTCGCATGGTGGATGGGTTTAGGGTCATTAAATATTATGTGGCTGAAGGACAGGTGGCGAGCGGGTTGAATAAAGAGAAACAATACCTTAAAAAATCCAAAATTGTATAATTCTTGTGCACTTTATATAGGCTACATTGAGGTTTTTATTTCATTATTTTAGGTTATCTGGTATTAGTGCATAAACCTAAGCTTCAGGGCTTAACTAAATGTGCCAAAAACTCGCTGTTGGCTGGGCTCCCTGCCTGTGCCATTAAACCCCTACAACTCATCCAGAACGCCGCAGCCCGTCTGGTGTTCAACCTTCCCAAGTTCTCTCACGTCACCCCGCTCCTCCGCTCTCTCCACTGGCTTCCTGTTGAAGCTCGCATCTGCTACAAGACCATGGTGCTTGCCTACGGAGCTGTGAGGGGAACGGCACCTCCGTACCTTCAGGCTCTGATCAGGCCCTACACCCAAACAAGGGCACTGCGTTCATCCACCTCTGGCCTGCTCGCCTCCCTACCTCTGAGGAAGCACAGTTCCCGCTCAGCCCAGTCAAAACTGCTCGCTGCTCTGGCACCCCAATGGTGGAACAAGCTCCCTCACGACGCCAGGACAGCGGAGTCAATCACCACCTTCCGGAGACACCTGAAACCCCACCTCTTTAAGGAATACCTAGGATAGGATAAAGTAATCCTTCTAACCCCCCCCCCTTAAAAGATTTAGATGCACTATTGTAAAGTGGTTGTTCCACTGGATATTATAAGGTGAATCCACCAATTTGTAAGTCGCTCTGGATAAGAGCGTCTGCTAAATGACTTAAATGTAAATGTAAATGTAAATAGCCTACAGTACACAGCCAATCGCCAAATAGTTATTTTGGGAAGGGGTAAATCTACAGAGGCAAAAATGAAATTTTTGAAGTTTAATTGAATAAAACAAAAGCTGCGAAAGAAGAGTTGAAAATAAAGAGAAGGGAGGGCCAGAAAAGTAACGTTTGGAAAAGATTTGGGGAAGTGGTAAAAGAGGATGATAGCAGTATTATGTGTGATGCTTGTGAGGCGCTATACAAATTTAACAGTCACAAAACGAGACTTCAAATAGGCGTATGGCATGTCAAGGGAACTGTAGCTTGCTGTTTAGATGGGTTAAATGGAAACTGAAATCTGGACACTGACTGTAGATCTATAACCTCTCACATAGCCTTAATGATAACTCCTGTAGAATTAAGCAATTCTTACAGTAAAATGAAGAAATAAAAGTAGGTTAAATTTGGACTTGGGAACAGGAGTGAAGAAATATGCTTTTTTCTTCCTGCATCTTAATAGAATGCAATGCTCAGTTAGATACCATCTGTAGAGCTTCCATCTTCATCATAAAACCAACATGAAAGGTGAGCGTTTTTCAACCACGTAAAATTTGCATCGAAGTCGAACTGAAATCTTATCAGAAACACATTGGGTCATTTTCACAGCTTTCTTTTTCTCTCCAGTCCCTAAACGTCTTTGCTCCATGAAAGATTACAGAGAGAACGTTGTCAACTATACATGTTACGTTTATATTTTGTTCAGTAAAGTGTTGGTCCCATGTTTCATGACCTGAAATAAAAGATCTCAAAATGTTCCATATGTACAAAAAGCGTATTTCTCTAACATTTTGTGCAGAAATTTGTTTACATCCCTGTTAGTGAGCATTTCTCCTTCGCCAAAATAATCCATCCACCTAAAAGGTGTGGCATATCAAGAAGTTCATTAAACAGCATGATCATTACACAGGTGCACCTTAAACTGGGGACAATAAAAGGCCACTCTAAAATGTGCAGTTTTGTCACACAACACAATGCCACAGATGTAATTTTTTTTGAGGGAGCGTGCAATTGGCACGCTAACTGCATGAATGTCTAACAGAGCTGTTGGCATATAATTGAATGTTAATTTCTCTACTTTAGTGAATTTGGCAGTACGTCCACCCGGCCTCCACTTCCGGCTTCTTCACCTGCGGAATTATTTGAGACCAGCCACCCGGACAGCTGATGAAATTGTGAGTTTGCACAACTGAAGAATTTCTGCACAAACTGTCAGAAGCCGTCTCTGGGAAGCTCTTCTGCATGCTCGTCATCCTCACCGGGGTCTTGACCTGACTGCAGTTCGGCGTCGTAACCGACTTCAGTGGGCAAATGCTCACCTTTGATGGCCAATGGCAGCTGGAGAAGTGTGCGCTTCACGGATTAATCCCAGTTTCAACTGTACCGGGCAGATGGCAGACAGCGTGTATGGTGTCATGTTGGTGAGCGATTTGCTGATGTAAACATTGTGAACCGAGTTCCCCATGGTGGCGGTGGGGTTATGGTATGGGCAGGCATAAGCTACAGAAAACAAACACAATTGCATTTTACCAATGTCAATCTGAATGCACAGAGATACCGTGACGAGATCCTGAGGCCCATTGTCGTGCCATTCATCCGCCGCCATCACCTCATGTTTCAGTTTGATAATGAACAGCCTCATTTCGCAAGGATCTGTACACAATTCCTGGAAGCTGAAAATGTCCCAGTTCTTCCATGGTCTGCTGTCACGACTTCCGCCTAAGTCGGTTAGCCATCGCTGATCCACCTTTGATTTTCCATTGGTTTTGTCTTTGTTTTCTACACACCTGGTTTTCATTCCCCAATTACATATTAATGTATTTAACCCTCTCTTTCCCCCATGTTTTTTGTGCGTGATTGTTTTAATGTTCATTTCAGCTCATGATGGCTGGTATTTCGACGGGTGCTGTTTTCATCTGTGCGTAATATATTTACCGTTTGTATTTGGTCAAGTGTATTTGTTACCTTGTGCCTTTATTTTTGAGTAAAGTATGTTGCTCACTCATTCTGCTCTCCTGCGCCTGACTTCATGCACCAGCTACACTCACCTTATGACACCTGCATACTCACCAGACATGTCACCACCCATTGAGCGTGTTTGGGATGCTCTGGATTGACGTGTACGACAGCATTTTCTAGTTCCCGTCAATATCCAGCAACTTCGCACAGCCGTTGAAGAGGAGTCGGACAACATTCCAAAGTCCACAACCAACAGCCTGATCAACTCTATGTGAAGGAAATACTACTGCACTGTTGGAGCTAGAAACACAAGCATTTTGCTACACCTGCAATAACATCTGCTAAATATGTGTATGTGACCAATAACATTTGATTTGAGATGTGTCACACTGCATGAGGCAAATGGTGGTCACACCAGATATTGACTGGTTTTCTGATCCACGCCCCAACCTTTTTTTTAAAGGTATCTGTGACCAACAGATGTATATCTGTATTCCCAGTCATGTGAAATACATGGATAAGGGCCTAATGAATATATTTAAATTGACTGATTGGCTTATATGAACTGTAACGCAGTAAAATCTTTTAAATTGTTGCATGTTGCTTTTATATTTTTGTTCAGTGTATATACAGCACCAGTCAAAAGTTTGGACGCACCTACTCATTCAAGGTTTTTTGTTTATTTTTACTATTTTCTACATTGTAGAATAATAGTGAAGACATCAAAACTATGAAATAACACATATGGAATCATGTAGTAACCAAAAACGTGTTAAACAAATCACAATATATTTTATATTTGAGATTCTTCAAAATAGCCACCGTTTGCCTTAATGACAGCTTTGCACAACAACAAATATTGTCTTTGTTCTCATACTATTATTATAGTCTGTGTAGTTGTACATATACAGATGGAAACACAATATAATTACATTATTATTATTACTACTACTACAACTGGTATGTTATCTTTCAAAGTGAAATTATTGATCATATCTGACATGATTGCGTAACAAAAATGGTCATTTTTACAAAAGTATCTCTAAAAGCCTTGATATTCATCAGTCCACGGTAAGACAAATTGTCTATAAATGGAGAAAGTTCAGCACTGTTGCTACTCTCCCTAGGAGTGGCCATCCTGCAAAGATGACTGCAAGAGCACAGCACAGAATGCTCAATTAGGTTAAGAAGAATCCTAAAGTGTCAGCTAAAGACTTACAGAAATCTCTGGAACATGCTAACATCTCTGTTGACGAGTCTACGATATGTAAAACACTAAAGAATGGTGTTCATGGGAGGACACCAAGGAAGAAGCCACTGTTGTCCACAATAAACATTGCAGCACGTCTGAAGTTTGCAAAAGTGCACCTGGACGTTTCACAGTGCTACTGGCAAAATATTCTGTGGACAGATGAAACTACAGTTGAGTTGTTTGGAAGGAACACACAACACTATGTGGAGAAAAAAACGGCACAGCACAGCACACCAACATCAAAACCTCATCCCAACTGTGAAGTATGGTGGAGGGAGCATCATGGTTTGGGGCTGCTTTGCTGTCTCAGGGCCTGGACAGCTTGCTGTCATCGACGGAAAAATTAATTCCCAAGTTTATCAAGACATTTTGCAGGAGAATGTAAGGCTATCTGTCCGCCAATTGAAGCTCAACAGAAGTTGTGTGATGCAACAGGACAACGACCCAAAACACAGAAGTAAATCAACAACAGAATGGCTTCAACAGAAGAAAATACACCTTCTGGAGTGGCCCAGTCAGAGTCCTGACCTCAACCCAATTTGAGATGCTGTGGCATGACCTCAAGAGAGCAGTTCACACCAGACATCCCAAGAATATTGTTGAACTGAAACAGTTTGCAAAGAGGAATGGTCCAAAATTCCTTCTGACCATTGTGCAAGTCTGATCCGTAACTACAGAAAACATTTGGTTGAGGTTATTGTTGCCAAAGGAGGGTCAACCAGTTATTAAATCCAAGGGTTCACATACTTTTTCCACCCTGCATTGTGAATGTTTGCACGGTGTGTTCAATAAAGTCATAAAAACATGTATTTGTTTGTGTGTTATTAGTTTAAGCAGACTGTTTGTCTGTTGTTGTGACCTAGATGAAGATCAGATCAAATTTTATGACCAATTTATGCTGAAATCCAGGTATTTCCAAAGGGTTCACATACTTTTTCTTGTCACTGTATATGGCAGGCACTACAGACAATCACGGACTACAAAAGGAAAACCAGCCATGTCATGGACACCGACGTCTTGCTTCCATAAAAACTAAATACCTTTGCCCGCTTTGAGGATAATACAGTGCCACCGACGCGACCCGCTACCAAGGACTGTGGGTTCTCCTTCTCCGTGGCCGATGTGAGTAAGACATTTCAGGTCTGGTATACTTTAGCGCCCTCTAACACAACTGGACTTCGAAGCCAGTTCCACTGGTGGTAGTGGTGGAGTAGGGGCCTGAGGGAACACAGTGTGTTGTGAAATCTGTGAATGTATTGTAATGTTTTTAAAATTGTATAAACTGCCTTTTGCTGGACCCCAGGAAAAGTAGCTGCTGCTTTGGCAGCAGCTAATGGGGATCCTTAATAAATACAAATACTGAGGCCCCACAAGGGAGCGTGCTCAGCCACCTCCTGCTTCACCCATGACTGCGTGGCCATGCACGCCTCCAACTCAATCATAAAGTTGCAGACGACACAACAGTAGTAGGCTTGATTACCAACAAAGACGAGACAGCCTACAGGGAGGAGGTGAGGGCTCTTGGAGTATGGTGTCAGGAAAATAACCTCTCACTCAATGTCAACAAAACAAAGGAGATGATCGTGGAATTCAGGAAACAGCAGAGGGAGCACCCCCCTATCCACATCAACGGGACAGCAGCGGAGAAGGTGGAAAGTTTCAAATTCCGGACAAACTGAAATGGTACACCCACACAGACAGTGAGGTGAAGAAGGCGCAACAGCTTCAGGAGGATCATCTTCAACAGCCTTTGGCTTGTCAGCTAAAACCCTCACAAACTTTTACAGATGCACAATTGAGAGCATCCTGTCGTGCTGCATCACCGCCTGCTACGGCAGCTGCACCGCCCACAACCGCAGGGCTCTCCAGAGGGTGGTGCAGTCGGCACAACACATCACCGGGGGCAAACTACCTGCCCTCCAGGACACCTACAGCACCTGATGTCACAGGAAGGCCAAAATGCTCATCAAGGACAACAACCACCCGAGCCACTGCCTGTTCACCCCGCTACCATCCAGAAGGTGAGGTCAGTACAGGTGCATCAAAGCTGGGACCGAGAGACTGAAAAACAGCTTTTATCTCAAGGCCATCAAACTGTTAAACAGCCATCACTAACAGAGAGGCTGCTGCCTACATACAGACTTGAAATCATTGGCCACTTTAATAAATGGAACACTAGTCACTTTAATAATGTCACTTTAATAGTGTTTACATATCTTGCATTACTCATCTCGTCTGTATATACTGTATTCTACACTATCTATTGAATCTTAGCCTATGCCGCTCTGTCATTGCTCATCCATATATTTAAATATTAATAATATATGTAGAATTGTTACATATTACTTGTTAGATATTGCTGCACTGTCGGAACTAGAAGCATAAGCATTTTGCTACACTCGCAATAACATCTGCTAACCATGTGTATGTGACCAATAAAATTTGATTTGAGATGTTGAGGGTCAGCTCAGCGTTTTGGCTTGGAGGAGAAAAGTTATTTAGGCAGGCCTGTGGCATCAAGGAAAACATTTAAAGTTATCTGTACCACAAACTACATTATGGACTGCCTACATACAGTATAACTTCCAGTAGATTTGTATTACAATGGTCATTTAAAGGCAGGAAATACATTTCCTGTAAAGGGGTCAGTTGTGTACACAGCACATCAGCCCTCTGTAGTTGGGCACTGTTCTCATGGGATTTCTCTGATCACACTGTGATTGGACACAAGTTATATAACATGGGCCCCTCCCCGTTCACCGTTACAATCCCCATTTACTATTAATCACTCATAGTCACCATGGCCTCTCGGTTTGTTTCAGTAACATCTGTGTGACCCCACACCCCTAGGTCTCCCCTATAATTTCTCATCAGAATGACTGATTTTCGCTTTAATGTCTAGCCACAACTTCACAATTTGGTTTTACTCCCTAGCAACTATAACTAGCCTTTTATGCATAATTATCATCAAGTAGCTCAGTAGCGAGAGGTCTAATGTCCAATAACATCCATCCCCATTAAGTACACACTTTAAACTCAGACTGGAAAAGACCTAGCCTCGGGCTCATCAGTTCCATGACACTCTCTGTCTGAAACAGCTACAATGGGTCAATAGCAATCAGCGATCACTCTCGCAAACAAAATACCACCTTCCTGTCAGTGCCAGATCAATTCAATAGCAACTTCATCTATGTTTAGTGCGGGTTGCAAACTCGATATCTATCCCAGGCTTTTTTCTTTAACACACAACAACAAAAATGGTACCTCTATATCAGGAGAGTCCTATCTCACATATGGTATAACTGCCC
The DNA here is from genome assembly GCF_965601325.2 of Salmo salar. Classification (NCBI taxonomy): domain Eukaryota; kingdom Metazoa; phylum Chordata; class Actinopteri; order Salmoniformes; family Salmonidae; genus Salmo; species Salmo salar. The sequence goes on from NC_138293.1 coordinate 13,991,766, forward strand.
AACTAGCACAGAGATATGACAGTATTTTACCCAGAGGAGACTGGTGGGAGGAGCTATAGGAGGATGGGCTCATTGTGATGGCTGGAATAGAATTAAAGGAATGGAGTCAAATGTGGTTTCCATATGTTTGATACCGTTCCATTTATTCCATTCCAGCCATTACAATGAGCCCGTCCTCGAATAGCTCCTCCTACCAGCCTCCTCTGATTGTAACTATCCTCAACATGAAAGGGAAATCTAGTCAGTTGCACAACTGAATGCATTCAACTGAAATGTGTCTTCCGCATTTAACCCCACCCCTCTGAATCAGGCACATTGAGCTTGGTAGATACAGAGAGCATTGTGTTCAACACTCCTGAGCTGTTCACACCGCATGCGTGGCCCATCATATGAAAGTGAGCCATACAAATCATTTGTATTGGGATGCCTCTACTGGTTCTAAAAACCCTGAAAGCCCAGCAATGTTGCGTTGCCAGCAGGACAGTGTAGCCAGCCCCCTTAGATTTTTCCATTTGAGATGAATCACTTTGAGCCGCACACTTAGTGACCCGTGGGTTTATTGCCTGAGATGGGCCTTGGCAACAGAAGCTCTCTAGAGTTTCCAGTCGATGCTGAAGGGGCTCAGGCTCAACAGTAAACTGCTGTTTACCTGCACACGCTCTCTTTTGGGGTTTCTGAGAGAGCACACCTACAGAGAAAGATGAAGAGAAAGAAAGTCACAGGCAGCGACACACGTGGTACTGTTACACCACCCTTCACAATGACCATTGTCATTCGCAGGTGGCTTTCTCTTGTCCCCCTCTCCCCCTCTCGACGTTCCTCAGAGCACTGCTTGATCTGCCCACGTTGCCTGTAAATTGAATCAGTTGGGAACACTGTGTACACATTCCGCGCAGCGTGAACTTAGCTGGCTCCCGGAGCTTCCTGCCACAGCAGCTCCTATTAACTCATTGAGGTTTCTTCTATCGCCCGCTAACCCTTTCCTGACCTGAGAAAAGCTGAATGTTTACAGTACGGAATCCATACGATCTACACATGATTTGTGTTAGGAAAAAAGGGGACCTTGGTGAATGATTAGCTTGAGCTAGGGTCAAAATGACTGTAACATGTTTGGCTAATCTTTCTTTACATGTTGTGTTGTAATCTTTAGCATGGTAGAGTAGCGACAGTGGTGACCCGGTGCTTAAACTGTACTCTCAAAACAATGCCATGGCAGCCTGGTTTCACCCATTCTCAAGATATAAATATCACAGGAAGATATATTAATCTATGCTACTTACCTCTTATGTCATACGACATAAGAGACATTTCCATAGCCAGTGCCTGATTACACCAAGGTTGCACCTGCTGTGTTTTGTTGAAGCATATCTTCTTTCACGGTTTTCGCTATCACTAAAGATTTTCCGTTAGCGTTTCTGGTATGGATAAATCGACATTGATGGATACAGTATGTGGATATTTTCAGCTCCAGGTACATTCACATAGGCCTAGGAGATGTAAAAGTTTCTTGCTGAAGAGGACATTTAAGTAGAGAGGCACAGAGACACTGCACTACTTCATTCTCAGGTTGATAGCCTGTGTCCTTTGAAAGTTTTCTGACTCAACCGAAAAGAACTAGATAGATATGAAAAGAATCTATTGATAAAAGATCATCCATGTCTTTGGTTTTCTGTGTCCCATGATATGAGCCACATGCTGGCGGGATGATGTGATCAATTAGAGCACAGCAGAGCAGGAATATGCTTTTAGGGGACATCAGTGTTCCATGTAAACAAGGACCACCTTGTTAAAACAATCACTGTAGTGTATTTTAGTATACTGTGACAAAATGGTATGAAGCAGATGAAAGAGGCACACATACACGCACACACAAATGCATGGATGCACGCACTCACGCACACGCCACACACACACACACACACACACACACACACTGCTGAGCAGATGAAGACAGTAACTTCCCAGCTGAGGTGAATAATCACAGTTCACTGCATAATGCATGACACACACGTTGCCGTGGTAACCTCCATCCTCTCCCGGTGTACATCGTGATCCCGCAGCTTGTTCAGGTCAGGGGAGTTCATGACGCTGTTGAGAATGAGATGAGAGCTTTGTGGACATGCTGTTTGCTGGAGATGCTGCTGTTCAGATTGTCTTCCACCCTTCCCCAACCCACCCCCACTACTCCAACTCGCTGAGAGACGCAGAGTCAATTGCAATCAACATCAACCGAGCATGATCTCATTAGTTTGTCTTAACGAAGATGATCTCGACTGCGAATAACTCTCCGTGTTGACTCATAATCAGCTTCAAATAAAAAATACCAACAGTTGAAGATGATCTGAAGTCAGAGAGGTTAAGGTCTGTCTTTCCAAGTTGCCATGATCTTATATACATGTTTTGACCTATGTGAGTTGACCTCTAAAAGCACACATCTTTGCTCATGCATAGGTTATCTGTTTCCTGCATTGCTGATTCTTTAAGCCTAGTTCTCCTTTTGTTGGATCCTATGGGTCCTAACCCCACTATCTTCTGCAAAGTCAGATCACTGGCTTTGCAGTGAGTTTCCATTACTATTACTATTACAAACTGCAATGGACCATAACCGGTGATGTCTCATACAATTTCATTTGCGTAAATACAGTTTCTGTATGTAACTTTTCGATAATGAAAATGCTGCTGTTAGCTGTGTATGTGCTGGTGACATTCTGTATTGTCACCCGAAGGTCAATTAGTCAGTTAGTTGATTAGTAAATTAGTCAAAACCATGTGGACTCAACGAAGCAGAGATACTGGTAATTATTACCGTTCTAATCAGGCCTTCCAGTGGCCAGCTCTCTCCTCTTAGCTTCTGTGCCATCCCAGTGTTATTGTTATGGGTCAGTCACTTGATTTACAATCCTTGGTCCGTGATGACGATTGGAGGCCCGAGACACTAATCAACTAGTACACTAATGTGAACTAATCTCACTTCTTGTCAAAGAGAGATTCCTGACAGGTGTTTCTGCCTGGTTTAACCCATGGACTTTGGACTTAATGCCAACTCTCTCCAGTGTACCGGTGAACCGGTTAACCCTTAGTGGTCCCACATACTCTTTAGCCTAAATGCCAACACTCTCCAGATTTCCAGTCCCGTGTGAAGTTTTCATTAGAGGTCACGTTAGGTGAGCGTTGAGGAATACAAACCGTCCGTGAAGCTTGGATCATCAGATTTTAAAGTGTTAATCCAGAAGCAGCGTCACCACAGATTCTTCTTCAGGAAGTCTGCTGCTGGAGAGAGCTTTGGAGATGATCAACTCGTTGGCGGCTCCGTTTCAGGTGGAAGCTCAGTGGCAGGTGGAAGCTCCGTTTCAGGTGGAAGCTCAGTGGCAGGTGGAAGCTCAGTGGCAGGTGGAAGCTCAGTGGCAGGTGGAAGCTCAGTGGCAGGTGGAAGCTCAGTTTCAGGTGGAAGCTCAGTGGCAGGTGTATGGCAACAGGCGAGGATCAGACGTAATATGGGTTCATTTACATAATGGCTTGTGCAATGGATTTAGAGTATACATGGCCTCTTGCCCTACAGTCAAAAACAGTATCTTAGTCTTTTTAACTAGAATGAATGTCTTACTGAAGTCATGATGGTACAGTACAAGCCTTTGCCATTCTATCTCATTATTGACTAATTCTCTTGAATTCACAAGAACCTTATTGGATACGTAAAAAATTCTTTACTTCAAGAAATGCAGGATTCCTTATTTTGTCTCTTTCCAAAGAAGTCGTTTAAACAGTCGATAAACAGTGCTGTCTGCGAATGCACCAATGGCCTCTTTAGGCTACTCACATTGAACAAACTGTTCCCTGAGCCTTGAACGACCTCTTTGAGCTAAATTATGGTATCTCTCACAGACTGAGAAGCATTGATTATCTTTTGGCAAAGAGAAGGGTTGGGCAGCGGGGTTCTATGGTCTGGATGTAATTCAGAGGAATCTATTTCTCATCTCATGGCCCCGCGTGACACAGTTGTCCACATAGAAATAGAATGAACAGAACAGGCTTGGAACCTCTAACCCTGACAATATGACTGGTAAACATTATATGTCTATGGTTGTCTCTGCTAATTCACGCTTGAGGGTAATAGGATGAAATTATTTCAAAGTTCCAAAGCTCCGTCACACATGAATGAATCAGAGCTGTGTGTGTCTTTGATAAGAAAAACGCTTGATGTGTGAGGCACCCATTAGATTTATATCTAAATTCAACATAGTTTTCTGACAAAGAGTTAGTCCTTTCTCCTTGCTTTTGAATGAAGCTATACTTGTTCAAAGTCTATATGATACAGTGAACAAGTATATCTTCATTCAAAAGCAAGGAGAAAGGACAAAATCTTTGTCTGAAACTTTGTCGAATTTAGATATAAATCTAATGGGTGCCTCACACATCATTTTCTGAAGCGGTTGATACATTATCGTTGGGGCAAATCAAGTCTGACATTTTTAAAGTGTAAATTACAAACTTTAGAAGACTTTAGAAGACTTTAAAACCTAATTTTCCTGCTGTGCAGGACAATTCTCAGCAACAAAGTCGAATTAAGATCCAACATCTGTACTATTTCGAGTGCGTCTATAAAATGGCATGGCAACATGGATGTTGATGATGCAATGGATTTCCATTTGTCATTTAGGTTTGACACATACCAGACACACTGTGCCATGCAGTTGAAATGTCTGCATTTGCGAACAGCACAGCAGCACAGCTCTCGACCTGCAGAGGGATTGCATTAGTAGGAGCTGGATGTAATCCAGGTCTGATACACTTATGCAGAAGTGGGTAGCCTACCATGCCTTGTGTTAAGTGCTGCTGTGGGAATGCATTTCGTCAGTCTAAATGCCTGTTTCGCTACTATCAATAAAAGTCATGGAACGATTACAGTCATATCTTGAAATTAAATTGACCCCAATGTAAGAAAATAACCTACTAATGTGAAGGAATTACTGTTACTAAACTCTGTGGGAACTCAGATAATTTACCTCGGAGATAGTCGTCAATTAGCACACTTTGTTCATCCTGCTTATCTCCCCGATGCTGTTTAGCCTTCTGGGATCACTTGTTTAAATGGCCAAGACGATAAATACTCAACACAAATTATCTCTAGTCGCTCTTATCGCCACAGGAGGGGCGTGTGATCCAATCACCTAACTTGGATCTCTGCTGCCCTCTAGTGGTCTTTTACCTGCAAGGCAATTCCTGGGTGAACATACAGCATCTCCGTGGCGGCAGGTATGGTCACGTATGGCGTTTTCTTTGGAGATTGCTTTGCCGTTATCACTGTATGGGAGTTTTCTAACGTATCAATTCTTGACACTTTATAATCCTTTACATTAATAAGTATTTATGAAATGAATGCTAATACATATTTATTTATGTTTATGAATGCTTCATAAATTATTATGAATGTAATAAAATCGTATAAGTTGTTTATGAATGCTTATTCGTGAGAGAGAGAGAGAGAGAGAGAGAGAGAGAGAGAGAGAGAGAGAGAGAGAGAGAGAGATTGATTGGGTTGCTACATGGTTTTCATGATATAAACCCTGAAATGATGCCCTCAGACTTACTGGCCTTTATAGTATAACTTCTTTGATCTCTCAAGGACGTCTGTCCCTTTTGGGCTTTAAAAGACTATTTTACCTGATGGACAATGAACATCTAGTACAATACTAAACATAAATTATAGGTGGCGCCAGAGGGTGGTGCTGTCTGCTAAGGAATCAGTGCAAAAGAGAAAACCTTTGGGTGGTTTGTAAACTCCCCCTCTAGCCGCAGCCCCCAAGCACCTTAGTTGATTTGAAAGGAGTTGATGGGTTTGAGAAATATGGCTAGCATTCCACCTATCAGGTTAAAGATAACAAATTCCTCATACCTATCCAACTTTTTCAGACCTCTAAGAAGTACATAGGAGCTAGGGCCCTGGAGCTAGGCACTGTTTCTGGATCAGTCTATAGCCAACCTGATCTGTTCTTGTGACCCCTTTCAGATCCAAAATTGGCAAGGAGGATGTTTCGGGTCATGTGCGCTTCCTTTATAGTCCCATCCATACTGTTGTACTGGACAGTTAAAGAGGCACAGCTGCACCTGGAAAACTCAACTCAGGTTTAAACATTAGCCTAGCGATAGTGCTAAGAACTTACACAGCATTATTTCAATAGAAAAATCACAACAATCTATTTTTATATCACTTTAGTTATTTCACTATAATTACCTGCTCTAACATTCATAAGTAAAGTTGTGTCAGTGGATTGAATTCTAACATGGGTGGATGTGGTGAATAGAGGTGACTTTGGATGGCTGCGGCTAAATTCAGAGGACAACTCCCTCTCCCAGCAGAGAGAAGGTTCCAGGAACATGTAAAGGCAGGTTGTTGGAGATATGAAGAATGCCTTTTGGTTTAGTCACTCCCCAGCATCTTGGCTCTGTTAGGATGACCGGGCGTGCCGTGAAATCATAACCCTGGGGTTACACATTTTACCACTAAGGATTGTTTATTGAAACCAACGACTGTATTGAAACCCATTCCAAAGCTAGTATCTGGAAGAAAGTTACCGATGATTTCCTTGGAGAGGAGTAAAGGTTTTGCCTACAGTATGTTGGAACATCAAGGATGAGAATGTTTATTCTTTATTTCACTAGTTTTAGTCTAAATGTGGATACAGTTGAATAAACATGAATATTGTCAATAATAATACATAATTGAGAGTGGGATATACATGTTCATATCTATTGAAAATTCAATGGTGATTTTAAAATATAAATTATTTTCTAGAAATTCCTCTCAAATGTTCTAAAGACCCTCAGAGGCATGTTACTGCAGGCACAAGGTATATCCGCACAAATCAGGTCGGGACAACTCCCTTTTCAAAATAAAACGCAGGAGCTAACGGGAGACAGGAGAACTATAGATCTAATTTAGTTACTGTGTTACGCACTCTCTGCATTTCATAATACCTGACCTCTACATAAAAGAAAAAGCTATTCTGTGATAACACAGGCAAAAAAACATCCGATATCAAAACTATTATAAACACTTACCTTTAAAACAACAGCAAGGTTTATTTGTCTATTATCACACAGAACTTAACAAAAGGTTTATTTGTCTATTATCACACAGAACTTAACAAAAGGTTTATTTGTCTATTATCACACAGAACTTAACAAAAGGTTTATTTGTCTATTATCACACAGAACTTAACAAAAGGTTTATTTGTCTATTATCACACAGAACTTAACAAAAGGTTTATTTGTCTATTATCACACAGAACTTAACAAAATCTGGTAAAAAACAAATGGGACATAATTTGATGTGACTCAGAAAATACAATGTAAACAAAACTATTTAGGAAACTCTTACATAAAAAAATTGCATAAAAGTATAGTAACTACCCAATCCTATTTATTTGTTTGTAATATTCTAACCCACAAATGCACAGTAAAATAAATCACATTTATATATCAGCAGTGGTAGAAAAAGTATCCATTTGTCATACTTGAGTAAAAGTAAAGATACCTTAATAGAAAACGACTCAAGTAAGCCACCCAGTAAAATACTAATTGAGTAAAAGTCTAAAAGTATTTGGTTTTAAACATACTTAAGTATCAGAAGTAAAAGTATAAATCATTTCAAATTGCTTATATTAAGCAAACCAAATGGCAAAATGGTCTTATTTTTTATTTGTTTGGATAGCTAGAGGCACACCCCAACACTCAGAAGCATTTGTGTTTAGTGAGTCCGCCCGAGCAGAGGCAGTAGGATGACCAGGGATTTTCTCTTGATAATGTGTGAATTTCCTGTACTGCCAAGCATAAAAAAATGTAATGAGTACTTTTGGCTGTCTGTATGGAGTAAAAAGTACATTATTTTCTTTAGGAATGTAGTGAAGTAAAAGTTGTCAAAAATATAAATAGTAAAGTACAGATACCCCAGAAAACTACTTAAGTAGTACTTCAAAGTATTTTTTACTTAATTACTTTACGCCACTGTATTTCAGTCCATTTTTGAGAAGATACTGCTCACAGCATTAGCAAGCTACAGTGCATTCGGAAAGTATTCAGACCACTTTTCCACATTTTGTTACGTTACCGCCTTATTCTAAAATGTATTAAAACCCCCAAAAATCCTCAGCAATCTACACACAATAGCCCATAATGACAAAGTGAAAACAGGTTTTAGAAATGTTTGCGAATGTAACAAAAATAAAAACAGAAATATCTTATTTACATAAGTAATCAGACCCTTTGCTATGAGACTTGAAATTGAGCTCAGGTTCATCCTGTTTCCATTGATCGTCCTTGAGAGTTTTCTACAACTTGATTGGAGTCCATCTGTGGTAAATTCAATTGATTGGACATTATTTGGAAAGGCTCCTGTCTATATAAGGTCCCACAGTTGACAGCGCATGTCCGAGCAAAAACCAAGCCATGAGGTCAAAATAATTGTCTGTAGAACTGCGAGAGAGGATTGTGTTGAGGCACAGTTCTGGTGAAGGGTACCAAAAAAATTCTGCAGCATTGAAGGTCTCCAAGAACATAGTGGCCTCCATTATTTTTAAATGGTAGAAGTTTGGAACACCAAGACTCTTCCTAGAGCTGGCTGCCCGGCCAAACTGATCAATCGGGGGAGAAGAGCTCAGACCATGAGAAACAAGATTCTCTGGACTGATGAAACCACGATTGAACTCTTTGGCCTGAATGCCAAGCGTCACGTCTGGAGTTAACCTGTCACCATCCCTACGGTGAAGCATGGTGGTGGCAGCATCATACTGTGGGGATGTTTGTCAGCAGCAGGGACTGGGAGACTAGTCAAGATTTAGGGAAAGATGAATGGAGAAAAGTACAGAGAGATCCTTGATGAAAACCTGCTCCAGAGCGGTCAGCACCTCAGACTGGGGCGAAGGTTTACCTTCCAATGAATGTCCTTGAGTGGCCCAGCCAGAGCCCGGACATGAACTTGATTGAACATCTCTGGAGAGACCTGATAATAGCTGTGCAGCAACACTCCCCATCCAACCTGACAGAACTTTTTATTTAACCTTTATTTAACTAGGCAAGTCCGTTAAGAACATATTCTTATTTACAATGATGGCCTACCAGAAGGCAAAAGGCCTCCAGCGTGGACGGGGGCTGGGATTGAATTATTATAATTTTTTTAAATATAGGTCAAAACACACATCACGACAGCAGACACCACAACACTACATAAAGCGAGACTACGACAACAACATAGCATGGCAGCAACACATGAAAACACAGCATGGTAGCAACACAACATGGCAGCAGCACAACATGGTACAAACATTATTGGGCACAGACAACAGCACAAAGCAGCCACAACTGTCACACGAAGCAGCCAGAACTGTCAGTAAGAGTGTCCATGATTGAGTCTTGGAATGAAGAGATGGAAATAAAACTGTCCAGTTTGAGTGTTTGTTGCAGCTCGTTCCAGTCGCTTGCTGAAGCGAACTGAAAAGACGAACGACCCAGGGATGTGTGTGCTTTGGGGAACTTTAACAGAATGTGACTATCAGAATGTGGAAGATGAGGGCTGCAGTAGATATCTCAGATAGGGGGAGTGAGGCCTAAGAGGGTTTTGTAAATAAGCATCAACCACTGGGTCTTGCGATGGGTATACAGAGATGACCAGTTTACAGAGGAGTATAGAGTGCAGTGATGTGTCCTATAAGGAGCATTGGTGGCAAATCTGGTGGCCGAATGGTAAAAAACATCTAGCCGCTCGAGAGCACCCTTACCTGCCGATCTATAAATTATGTCTCCGTAATCTAGCATGGGTAGGATGGTCATCTGAATCAGTTAGTTTGGCAGCTGTGGTGAAAGAGGAGCGATTACAATAGAGGAAAGTCTAGATTTAACTTTAGCCTGCAGCTTTGATATGTGCTGAGAGAATGACAGTGTACCTTCTAGCCATACTCCCAAGTACTTGTATGAGGTGACTACCTCAAGCTCTAAACCCTCAGAGGTAGTAATCACTCCGGTGGGGAGAGGGGCATTCTTCTTACCAAACCACATGACCTTTATTTTGGAGGTGTTCAGAACAAGGTTAAGGGCAGAGAAAGCTTGTTGGACACTAAGAAAGCTTTGTTGTAGAGCGTTTAACACAAAGAGCTTGAGAGGATCTGCAGAGAAGAATGGGACAAACTCCCCAAATACAGGTGTGGCAAGCTTGTAGTGTCATACCCAAGAAGACTCAAGGCTGTAATCGCTGCCAAAGGTGCTTCAACAAAGTACTGAGTAAAGGGTCTGAATACTTATGTAAATGTGATATTTCAATTTTTTTGATACATTTGCTCAAATAAAAAATAAACTGTTTTTGCTTTGTCATTATGGGGTATTGTGTGTAGATTGATGAGGGGGGACCAATTTAATACATTTTAGAATAAGGCTGTAATGTAAAAAAACGTGGAAAAAGTCAAGGGGTCTAAATACTTTCCGAATGCACTGTACATCTCAAACTACACACAAATACTATTTTCACACTACTGAGCCGAGCTAAGCGGGGCCGAGCTGAACAGTGCTGTCCTCGTTACGCATCCGCCATAGTTGCTGGAATCATGAACGGTGTGAAAAGAAAATATCAGAGCCAGCACAGTGCAGTTTGGGTTGAATCGATAGTGTGAAAATAGTAATAGAGTACTGTATGCATCATGGATATATTGCTTGCTAGTAGAGTGTCTCACAGTAAAACAAGCAGAAATGAAAATGCCAGAAATCATGAATCAAACCAAACCAACCATCAAATCAACAAAAATAACTCCAGCTTTGACCCTAGGTAGTGCTGTACCCTGAATAGAGAGTGGATGGATGGAGGTGAGTCATGTTCAGAGCAAAACAGAGGAAAACAGACTTAAATGGAGTGAAACGGGAAGGCACTACCCGACCAGAAAGTAAAGGCTTGTTTTCGATTTTTCCGTTGCACAACAGTTTGAAACGTCTACCCTAATGAACACGACCCTGGTCTCCTGGATATCCCCAGGCTCTAGACGTAGTCTCTGCCTGGCGGGGCAGCAGAGTGGTTCGGGGGGTAGCGGGAGGACTTTCCGGAGCCTTTACTGGAGCAGTTGCAACAGAGGAAGGCTCCACCTATGATGGTGAGGCAGGCAGAACCCCAACCTACGAACAGGGCCTTGCCAAACTCATACCTGCAGATAGACATTTCAATAACAATATCAATCAACAACTAAATATTGATTATGGTAAGTTATGTATAGAGGCACAACTGCAACCTTGAAATATTGCGTATCTACAATATTCACACAATCGTAATATATTGCATAATTTACGCAAAACCCAGCTAGGTTATGATTCTCCCTGAAGACAAACAAAGCCTTCCTAGTCCCCTGTCAAAATGATGATGACAGCACACCTGGAATTTGTAGGAGTGAAGGGGTCGTAGAATTCCTTTGCTATTCTGTTCCCGTACCAGGAAGTCCCCACCAGAGCACATAGACCTAAGTGACAGGAGGACAACATCATAGGAAAAATCATCAATAGATATTTATGTAGAAAGAATCTGGTTGAAAACAAATGTGGGCTTGTAATGCAGTATGAGATGACAGGGTAGGCAGATGAAAAATGGCATCAAGTTTAAAAGTAAGTACCCCCTACTATTTTTAAACATGTGGGTGAGGTACTAACTACAAGTTAGCATGACTTCCAGTGTGTTTTTTCTTTAGTCAACACCTTTGTATAACACTTTCTTTGGTGTGTCAAGTCGGGAACTGTTTCAGCAACAAACAAAAAAAGAAGAACAATATTCATGCAAATAGATGAATAAAGATCTATTGCATGGCACTGTGTGGACTATAAACCCTACCTGCGATAATGATGACGATTCCTCCAGTCAGGGCAACTTTGCCCTTCTGCTCCTGGTCCTCAGCCAGACAGGTGGTACACTTCATGCCCACCATGGCCACCAGGATGGCAATGCCAGCCAGCAGGATGGCACCCACCATGAGACCTCGTGTGCCCTGCACCATCCCTGGGGGCAAGAGAAAGGACAGAAGACACGATCAATCAATAATAGAATTTCATATTTGATATTTAATGATTATGTCATTACTATGCCATTACATGTTATTACATACGTCATAGGGCCTACATATAGCCTAGCTACTGAATAACATCAGATTGCCTAAAGAATATTATATTCTCAATGTATTCAGAGCTAATAAAATTATAATAGAAAATGGATAATTGGGCAAGAATGCAAATGTATTATAGCGTCTCATAGCCTAGCTACTGAATAACATCAGATTGCCTAAAGAATATTATATTCTCAATGTATTCAGAGCTAATAAAATTATAATAGAAAATGGATAATTGGGCAAGAATGCAAATGTATTATAGCGTCTCATCACCTTGAATGTAAAAAAAAAAATGCAGTTTCAATTGACAAGGAAAATGCTGAATGTTAATTATAAACTGGGTGGTTCTAGTGGTGAATGCTGATAGGCTGAAAGCCATGGTATATCAGACTGTATACCACGGGTATGACAAAACATGTATTTTTACTGATTTAATTAAGTTGGTAACCAGTTTCTAATAGCAATAAGGCACCTCTGGGTTTTGTGGTATATTGCCAATATACCACGGCTAAGGGATGTATCCAGGCGTTCAGTGTTGCGTTGTGCGTAAGAACAGCCCTTAGCCATGGTATATTGCAATATACTGTACCACACCCACTCGGGCATTATTGCTTTCTTTATTAAAACATTCTTCAAACATTTGTTAAGAAATTGGATTTTGAATTAATATGGACTTCAGATTTCCATTTTATCAGACACTGGCGCACAATGGGGTTGTGTTTTAAACCTGGTGTAGATAGAGCTCAGGTGTTTTCCTCTGTTACCATGGGGAGCAGGCATGATGGTTATCCTTGGCATTCTCAAGACTTGTCTGTACATGCATGAGATCTTCTGTAGCATGGGGGGATACGTTCTTAAACCTCGGTTTATTGTAGGGTAATGCATCTTTTCAAAGATCAGATTCATTTACTTTAATGGTCACATACACATATTTAGCAGATGTTATTGCGGGTGTAGTGAAATGCTCGTGTTCCTAGCTCCAACAGTGGAGTAGTATCAAGTATTTTATGAACACTTTACAGATGTGGATTCATTTATAGGCCTTCTGGTGCTAAGTTTTGAACCATGAAAAAGGCTTGATAAGTCGTTTATAATTGTTTTTATAGTACTGTAAAGCATGAAACATAAATGCAAGTAATAAATTACCCGTTAGTTGGAGCAGTGAATCGTACACTTTACACTGGATTTGACCAGTGCTCTGTGACACACAGGACTTCCAAAGCCCCTCGTACATGGCTTGCGCCGTTATGATGTTGTCCCCAGCATAGGATGACAGTTTCCACTCGGCCATGATCGTGGATGCTATCAACCCGATGAAGCCAAGAAAAGCCAAGACGAATCCAAGGAGCTGTATCCCCGCGTTTGCCATTTCACTAAATAAATGGTTAATAAATTAAAGATAAATCCTCAATAATATAGGAGAGATCAATTGGGTCCACTCAGTATTCACAGAAAATCCACAGAAAATCCCAAATTCCAGAAGGGTCCACGAAACTTCAGGTATAGCCAGAGAGGAAGAGATGAAGCGAGAGGGTTTACTCCGCCCAAAATCTCTCCAGGAAAATAAGACCACGAAGTGAGGATTTTTTTTATGGCCAATGAGAGATTGTCGGATTTGTTCAATAAAAAATGGAATTGCTAATTTGCTACAGAGCCTTATTTGATCGAATATAAGTTTCGTAATGGTTAGGTTATTACGAATGCACTGATATAAGTGGACGCACGTGGCATTTCGGCAACTTTGAAAACAGTTATTCTATATCGGAGTTCTGCATAGTCACACGCGTATCTACCCTCTCATTGGCTAGAATGGTCCCACGTGATCTCGCCTCCTCCCGCTGCCTCCATCTTTGAGGATATGTATTTTCCATTGTTGGAGCGGTCACTTTACTTTCTTGTCAATATAATAGAACATCTTCGATATATCAGTCTGCGCTTGGTTGGCAGTTTAGCGTTTTTTGTATGTAATCTTATTCTGGAGGCAGCTCCGCAGAGTGGTCACTAGATGGCACAGCCACAAAGTCATAACATCTGATTTTAAACCTTACCCTAACTTTAACTTTAACCCTAACCTTAACCACACCGCTAACCCTAATGCCTAACCCTTAAATCAAGACCAAAAAGCGTTTTTTGGTTTTCAAGAATTTGTACAATATAGCCAATTTTGACTTTTCAGCTGGCCCATCTAGCAGAAATCACTCAGTTCTGTCTCCAGGACAGGACTCATCCCAATTAACGTCAACCTGCGCTTATTTGGCGCACTGGTAAAGGTGTAGTTTACATTTTGTAATTTAGTCCGGAGGTCTTCAACCTTTTCTTGCCCAGGGACCCCCTCCCAGGCAAACCGGCGACCCAGGGAGACCCCACCATACGTTTTTATCACATATCTTGTCTTATCACCAGCTTAATGGTAATAGCAAGGATAAGCAGGCTAATCAACATTTAAAATGAATAGATTTGGGAGATCGTTTTTTCATTATTTTGACCTACCCACATTATCATTGGAGGAAGTGTAAACTCTAATATAGCCTGCTAGCTAGAAAGGTAATTCCAAACACATTTTCGATAAGAGCAGCTGTTTTGCTGGTTAAACGAAGGTATGCCATGGCAAAACATGTATGTTGATGTTAAGAAAGCTTACCAGCATTCAGCCTTACTGGTAGCCTATTGACAGCTGCTTTTTCAAAGCCTATGTCAGATACTCCAGTGAGTGTAATTGGCTTCAATGAGTGTAATTTGCTCAATATTAGGATTGACAAATAAAGTTGACATTATTAGAACGAAGATACTTCGTTCTCCTCTTTTCTACTGTTATTCAAAATGTGTTTATTCGGTTGTTGCTCGCGATATTCATAAAAACACATACATATATATTGTCGGACCCCACTGCAGTACCTCCCTGATTTAGTCTACACACAGTGCATCCTTTGGGGCCACCTGAAGGAATGTCCTGGAGTTCCATTCATTTTGGAAAAGGGTTGTATTGCCGCTTAGTGGAAGTTTTTTGTCCTATTTTAAAAGGGCGCAGTGAAGTGTGACACCAGTTTCTTTTACAGGTTTTTATTTATTTTATTTAATGATCAAAAGGTTTTATTTAGTTGATCAAGAAAATGTAGTCGTAGGCTACCAATGACTTGATAGAAAAAGCACGTTTCCAATGGTATGCTAAGTCTATCAGGTATTTGATCATAAATGAAGGTAATGAATGAGAAAACACAACATAAAAACAAAAGACACACAAACCTGCTTTCATAAAGACCTAATCGAACAAATTCCATCAGAACCCTATAATTCCATACATGATGACAGAGGGCATCACCACAGAATCGTATTCATATAATTAATAGAACACTGATGTTATTCTAATGATGTCACAATAAGGAAAGGAATCATTTGAATATGCCTTCAGAACTCTACAACTACAACGAAGACAGCGACTTTGACACAGATCAGTTTTTTATTATTCCAAATTCGACAGATTTAGCTTTAAAATATGACTTCATGTCAGTTGAGAATTTCTCCATTTACATTACATCTAGAAAATATAATTGGAAAACATCATTTTGTGTAGAAAAAAAGGATATCTTACATAATAAAGTTAGTGAGAGAAATTAAAGACTATGATCTTAATTTGATCACACTGTTGCTGAGAATTTTCAATAATTAAAAAGGCTTCTAAAATTTGTCATTTCCACTTTAAAATGTCAGACTTGATGTTCCCTAATGAGAAATGTAGCAACCCTTACAAAAAATGTCCATTAATTATAATCCACATAATAATTCAAATTTCCAGTTGTTGCAGGATTATTTTCCTGCTGTAGTCTAATGACTCAACAAGAAATACAATTTCAGGTAGAATATAAATTCCAGTTTTAAGTAAGAAGTCACATTTTTCTTATACTGTTCCAAGGCAAATTGCACTCAAAAGAGATTCAGCTGGGAACCATGACGGTGTCACAAGCGTTGAAATGAGTAGATCAAGGCGCAGCGTGTATAGTGCTCATATTTAAACTTTTAATGAAGACACTCGAACCAAAACAATAAAACGACTGACAACAGTTCCGTAAGGTACACTGACAAAACGGAAAACAACTACCCACAAAACCCAAAGGAAAAACAGGCTTCCTAAGTATGGCTTCCAATCAGAGACAACGATAGACACCTGCCTCTGATTGTAAACCATACCCGGCCAAAACATAGAAAACAAAACATAGATATAGAAATCTAGAAAAAGCCCACATATAAACAGAAGACCCAAAACCACCCAAAACAACCACCTGTCACGCCCTGACCACTCTACTATGGAAAATGACCTCTTCCAAGGGTCAGGCCATGACAGACGGCAGTTGTCCAGTAACGGTTTAGTAAAGTCTCACACTTAAATTATCATCCAAGCCAGAACGTCTTGTTTTTTTTCTTCTTCTCTGCTACTGTTTGTAATTGAATGTAATGAGCAATGTACTACGAGTCACTTGGTCTCTGGTAAAAGTGTTTGCACATGGCCTGGTATAAAATAATACTTTGAGATGGACATTTCTCTTCTGCTTCCTGAACCCAACATGTCTGACACACACACACACACACACACACACACACACACACACACACACACACACACACACACACACACACACACACACACACACACACACACACAAGGCTGATTAGGCTGATTCAGAGGGCAGTCACAGTGCAGCGCCCAATGACCAGTGTAGAGTGTCTCCAAAATGGGCCCCCTATATCTACTGTATATCATACCAACCACCTTGAATCTCAGCAGCCCCATTTGATTTCGGAAACTGCCCCGTCCTCGTCCCCTGTGAGCTAATGATTGAATGACAGAATCTGTCCAACAGCCAAAGGGTTTGTCTTGCCTAATGTAGGTATGTTGTGGGTGGATTTGCACAGTGTTGGACTCAGTTGGACTCAGCCCTCAAATCCACAAGGGAATTTATTTCCTTTGCTTTGTGGGAATTCTAAACACAGATACAAAACACAGGTAAGTTATGATTGGTTTTCTTGATTATGAGATTAAGAAACAGAATATCAAACAGTCAGCAATGGCCCTGCTATGTCTTAAAAATTGTTAGCTAATAGCATGACTTTCTGTGAAATGCTAAATATCAGGGAGGCTTTTCTAGAGGGTTGATGTCAACATCACAGTCAGCATCTAGCTGAATTGTAATTCCCCTCACCCAATACATTTGGAGAAAGTGTTCCATTTTGCCCACTGTACTCAATGTGCTCACTCAAAGAACAGAGGTATCTGAAATACTAGAATATACATTTCATTCAAATCTCTTCATTCTATTTCTACAGTGAATAATGTGGAAAGACTTTGGTTCCATGTTATGGCTGATGCTCCACCTCTCTTACCAAGGGAACACTTCCGACATAAATTGTCCTCCTAGATGCCAGTGTTTCACGCCGACTAAGGTGATGTGTTCTGAGGAGAGCATGAGAAGCATGCCCACGAACATCTCCACAGAGGTGAAGGAGTTGGTCATTATGACGACGGGAATGACGCACCTGGGCTCGATCACGATGCAGTACAGCCGCCATCTCACCAAGCTGGTCTTCTTCAACAATTTGCTGCGGGATGTCTCCACCATGGCCTTTGATCGCTTGACCGGGCTCGAGGAGCTGGAGATCAGCGGCAACTCTTTACTGGATTGTTTGAACCCAGGTACTTTCAGCAAGCAGAGAAACCTCACCAAACTTTTGCTCAACTTCAACAGGTTCAAGTCACTGAATGACGGCCTCTTCAGTTCGCTTCAGAAGCTGAGGACTCTTCAGCTGAAGGGCAACATCATCTCCCACCTGCCCAGGCAGCTCTTCCAGAACCTGAGTATTCACACTCTTGACTTGTCCCTGAACATGCTCACAGGGGTGGACAAGGAGCTCCTCAGCGGCTTGTCCCAGCTAGAGTCCCTCAAACTGGGCTACAATATGATCAACGTCCTCTTGCCAGACACTTTCCACAACATCTCCCACGTGAAAGAGCTTTGCCTGCAGGGAAACCAGATATCTTACCTCCCTCAGGGTGTCTTTTCACATTTACAGAAACTAGAGGATCTGAACCTTCGCAGCAACTTGATCACAAATGTGAGCTCTGGAACCTTTCCCGTTGGCTTGAAAGAGCTGGATCTCAAAGGCAACAGGCTGGTTCAGCTTTCGCCTGACTCGTTCGGCCGTCTAACCAGTCTCACACACCTGTTTCTGTCAATGAACCAGCTCACTAACCTTCCAGAGGACGTCTTTCGGAACCTGACGAGCCTGCAAAACCTGGACCTCTCGGAGAACCAGCTCACATCGCTGCCGGGAACTATCTTCCAAGATCTCACCAAGATTGAAATCGTCCACCTGCAGAATAACAACCTGAGCTCTCTGGAGGCCATGCTGTTTGAGGACCAGGCCTTCTTGGAGCAGCTGTACCTCTCAGAGAACAACCTCCAGACCCTTCCTCGGGGCTTCTTTGACCCGTTCTTACACGAGAATGTGATGAGACTGCGCAGGAACCCCTGGAGCTGCGACTGCCACATGCTATATCTGTATGACTATGTGGCGGAGCACGGTCACATGGTGGAGGACCTGAGTAATGTGTATTGTAAAGGCCCTGAGCCTTTGAGAGGACAGGGTCTGGTCTCCTTAGAGAGGGACCAGCTGGTGTGTCCAGGTAATTTCTCTTCTAGAGCTAAAGCCACCCCCTTCCAAGGCTTGGAAGAGAGGCCACACCCTAGCAAGTGTACTGTCCAGTTCATCAACGATAACATTACTATCAAGTGCAAAGTGACTAAATGTTCCCCACTGAGACTTATGGTGCATTTCAAAGAAGGGGACGGCACCACGTCTGAGTACATCATGAAAAAGGACTGGGCAGAATCTTCACAGTGTAGCAATGGGACTATAACTCTCACTGTGTGAATGGTGTTTGTCAGTGCATTGGCTGAAGCTTTGCAATAACTTCTCTATGCAGATTGGATTTTCTTTATCCATCTATGTACATCATAGAGTTTTATCAAACACACAATATTTTATATGCCAACATACTGTATATGAGATGAGAGTGAATTCCACCTGAATTTCATTTAATTTTGAAGGTATTGGCTTTGAATAATTTATAATATGATGTCTTGCGGACACAAGCAGTATTGGTATGGGCTTAAACAAATCTCTCCTACTGCCAATGTCAATATTGTACAGACTTTTAAACTAAAAACTGATAACCAGGCTGACAGTGTTTCCCACTCATAGCTGAGAGATAAGAGAGGTGGATGAACTATCTCTTGTGAGGTTCAAAGTTCATCCCTAGAGTTCTAGAGACTATGTAATGAACATAGTACCATCCACACAATCATATACTAATAGATATATCTACTGCAATGTATGCTCTTGCCAGCAGATGACTCTATTCCTCCATTGACTTCACTGGCCATGTTCCTTAAGTTTACTCACACTTTCGGCACCACTGTCACTTGTAGATTATCTGTAGATTCTCAAACATCAACACACATGTTTAGATGTAGTAGATGGTAACTCTATTGACATGCAACAACAAATTCACATGCTGCTTTCAACCACGCCAGCAATGAACTTTGTTGTTTTGTGTAGTTGATTAGTCTGAATGAATTTAACTGACAATCAGTGTATGGCTAATTGAACATCTCTAAAACTATCAATCCTCCTGTGGAAGACAATATAATTAATGTGGTAACCTTGTTTCTCTCCATTTTAAAGTAATCAATGCAGTTAACATGTGGATATGATTTTTTTTTTTTTAAATCTAAGCAGTAATCCATTTGGAAATATATTTGAATAACTCTTGTATTATCCTTTATTATAAATAATTTAAATAAGAAAGACCCTGCAAAAGATCAAACATGTTATAGGGAAATCAGAGAAAACAAAATTCTGGAACACAAATCCAACAAACATAAGCATGGGTGCAGGTGCATACAAATCTCCCCCATGGAGATCAATTTAAGAGCTTCTCTCACTCTTTTATTCTGGGGTTTAAAAGTTGATCGAGACAAACAAGTCGTCCACAGAGACTTGTCTTCACACCCCTCTGCCCCTGGACACAGGAGAAGATGATAGTACCAGGGAGAGAAAAGAGAGAGATGAGGAAGGAGGGGGGAGAAGGGGAAAGGGATGAGTGGGGCCCACAGATGGCAACACCTTGAATAAAGCACTCTAACCCCAGGGTTTATAAGGGTCAGGGGTCATCGGGTCAATTGTGTCCTTGGTCTGAGCTGACATCACAATTCAAATGACAAAGTAGCAGCGTCCAAAGTTGGCAGGGATGGCATGAAACAGAGTAATCCTCACTTGACCAAAACTAAGAGGTAAACATGAATTGTTGGGAAATATTTGTCCCAATACACATATCTAATGATCACCAAATGAGCACAATATAAGTACTGTGGTGTTCACTCAAATATCACTGGTCCTATAACCAGGGCCGGCCCTAGCCTTTTAGGGGCCTTAAGCGAGATTTGGTTGGGGAGCCACCCAACTAGCGTTAAAACTTTTTAGAGGTCCCCCTCTTGACAGAGGAGAGAAAAATGAAAGTTTGAAAGTTCATTTCCTGCAATTCTACACATTTTCTCATGGGGCGTAGTTTTAAAGCTAATTTCCTTTAATTGTACCCATTTTGCAATGACTTATGCCATGTTAATACAGTATGGTATCTGAGTGAGAATGACTAACAAAATCATTGAGGGCCCCCTAGAGGTAAGGGTATGTGCCCTGCGAACCGGTTTGTATTTGGCAATGATAACTGCAAGTTTAGATAGCTGGCTAGACTAACTACCAACTACTGCTGAAGCACAGCCGAATTTAGAAATTGCGCTTGGTGTACTACTATTCTTACTCTCAATAGAAGTTCCTAAAATTGGGGCCCTAAGCAACCGCTTTTGTCGCTTATGCCTGGGGCCAGCTGCCTATAGCTTTGGTGCACAACAAGTCTATTCAGCCATTAAGACGAAGCTGGACACTAACCCAAAAATACAAATGGAATTTGAGGTTTAGCATTTTGTTGATTGAACACAAATCTAGAATTAATTTAAAACTTGTCTTTTCAATCAATCAGCTACTCGGTATGGAATGCAGAGCAGCTTTGCACCGGTATGAAGTTTGTCCCTTTATTTACACCGGTATAAAGTTAACCATCTTTATTTGCACTTAGGGACAGTTATAACAGGTAAAATACTAACATCAACATAAATCAATCAGACTGTAAATTAGCTTGATTACAACCATACAGCTAATAACCCAATCAGCAGCTGCAATGACTGATGTCCTGAGGAGAGGTCAATTAGCCAGATCGGGACCCCTCTCTTATATCCTTTCTCCTGTAACTTTAATAGAGTTATCATCACCATCAAATCAGTCATTAAGATCCATTAGACCATCACTGACAGTTACCAGATTAGCAGGGGAATAGAAATGATGGAATGGTAAATTTACAGCAGTGGGGAGGGAGTTAAGAGGCTGTGCTGCTGTCCTGCGAGGCTGGTTGAAAACCACCTTTTAACCCCCAGTCCTTCACTTATAGGCTAGTTAGTGCTGGGCACCATACTTCACACAGCACCTCTTCAGCTGGAAGGGTGGGGATTGTATGGAAGGGATGCGGGATCTCGAAGTGGGGGCATTATCTCCCAGGACACACAATGTCCAATGACACAAATGCGCTGAGAGGTTTCCCACAGAGTTTAGGACAGCCAAGGAGAGGAGAGTGGCTGAGAGGGAAGACCAGAGCTCAGAGGACAAAGGGGATAGTTCGTCTGAGATCTACAACCTGAGGAGAGGGGTTTGGTTATGGCCATCATTTGTGGTCAGAGGCTTTGAGACGATACACAACTGGGGCAGTTATAGCCTCTGGGGCAGTTGTAGACTCCGGGGCAGTTGTAGACTCCGGTGCAGTTGTAGCCTCTGGGGCAGTTATAGCCTTTGGGGCAGTTGTAGACTCTGGGGCAGTTGTAGACTGAGGCAGTTATAGCCTCTGGGGCAGTTGTAGACTGAGGCAGTTATAGCCTCTGGGGCAGTTATAGCCTCTGGGGCAGTTATAGCCTCTGAGAGAGTTGTAGACTCTGGGGCAGTTCTAGACTGAGGCAGTTATAGCCTCTGGGGCAGTTATAGCCTCTGGGGGCAGTTATAGCCTCTGGGGCAGTTGTAGACTGAGGCAGTTATAGCCTCTGGGGCAGTTATAGCCTCTGAGGCAGTTATAGCCTCTGGGGCAGTTGTAGACTCTGGGGCAGTTGTAGACTCTGGGGCAGTTGTAGACTGAGGCAGTTATAGCCTCTGGGGCAGTTATAGACTGAGGCAGTTATAGCCTCTGGGGCAGTTGTAGACTCTGGGGCAGTTATAGCCTCTGGGGCAGTTATAGACTGAGGCAGTTATAGCCTCTGGGGCAGTTATAGCCTCTGGGTCAGTTATAGCCTCTGGGTATCACCTTTGTTGTGAGAGTGTAATTGTAACAGGTTCAAGTCAGGACATCATAGAGATAAGACAAGGTCATATATCAATTCACTCGTATAAAAGACAATAGGTCTACATTACAGGATAAAACCATTTTGCAAGGTAGTAATGTTTTATATCTACAATGTTTACCCTCATCATCTCACTTACAGTCAGTTGTCGACCGATTCAGTCAATGGCGGATTGAGAGCCAGCACTGTGGATTCAGTGCCATTTTAAACATTTTGGTTATTTAGCAGATGCTCTTCTGTGCCTTGCTCAAGGGCACATATACCTATTTTTCACCTAGTCAGCTCAGGGATTCAAACCAGATACCTTTCGGTTACTGGCCCAATGCTCTTAACCACTAGGCTACCTGTCGCATTCTGCCACAGGTCTCTCCCTCATACTCATGCACCATGATACAATGATGAGCCACATCCCCCCCCTAAACACAAACAGGCCTGTTTACCCTTCATTCCTGGGGGTTAATATTCCTCCCTCTTTATGCATCCAAACACCCAAGGCATGAGACAATGAGTTTCGCTGACCAAATTAGGAACAGCTGACCTGATGCTGATGTTAAGTGGATGAGGAGAGCAGGCCCAAATGGTAATCCCTTCTAGCTGCACTGCTCTTCACCCAGTCTCCTCTGTGGGAGGATAACAAGAGAATTTAAGCTTCTTATCATCAAATTACAATTATTGAGGAAGAATGAATCAGCAGCCCTGGACAGAGGGACCTGAGGGACCTGCTCTTATAACGGAGATCCTGGTTTTGTTTGTGACACTTGGGACACTCCAGATGGAGTGTTTGTTATTATGCATGCAACTCATGCTTTGTTGTATCTCAATGGAGATTCCCCATTTCAATGTTTTTATTGTTGTTTTCAATTATACACTGAGCAAAAGTATAAACACAACATGTAAACTGGGTCCCATGTTTCATGAGCTGAAATAAAATATCCCAGAAAATGTCTCTCAAATTTTGTCCACAAATTTGTTTACATACCTGTTAGTGAGCATTTCTCCTTTGCCAAAACAATCCATCTGTCATGACTTCCGCCGAAGTTGGTTCCTCTCCTTGTTTGGGCGGCGTTCGGCGGTCGACGTCACCGACCTTCTAGCCATTGCCGATCCATTTTTCATTTTCCATTGGTTTTGTATTGTCTTCCATCACACCTGGTTCCAATTCCATCAATTACATGTTGTGTATTTAACCGCCTGTTCCCTCCCATGTCCTTGTCCGTAATTGTTTGTTGTAGTGCTTGTGCACGGTATGCTGGTAGTTACTGGGTTTTGTTTGACCCATTTATTGTATTATTCTGTTGACGGTGGTTTATGGTTATTAAACACAACCGTTGTAAATAAGTTTCCTCTCTCCTGCGCCTGGCTTCTCTGCTGCCAGTAGCATCGCATTACAGAATTACGGACCAATACTATGGAGTCAGCAGGAGCAGGTACCCCGGTTATAGGGGTGGAGGAGCGCGTCTGGGAGCACGCAGCAATGCCCCAACATCTTGGCACCGCCATTGACCGCGTTGTCCAGACAATGGACCGCTGGGAGAGACAGGGAGTTCTTCCACCGCCTCCACCAGCACAACCGGGGTCTCCCCTGAGCGCCCCTCTTCATCCTGGTCCCAGTGGGATTTGTCTCTCCCTGCCCCAGGAATACGATGGGAAGGCTGCGAACTGCCAGGGGTTCCTTCTACAACTGGACCTATACCTGGCCACTGTCCACCCGGCTCCGTCGGGCCGTGAGAGGGTGTCCGCCCTCGTCTCGTGCCTCACCGGGAAAGCCCTGGAGTGGGCCAACGCCATGTGGAGAGAGGGAGATGCAGCGTTGGAGCAGTTTGAGGAGTTTACCCGCCGTTTCCAGGTAGTCTTCGACCACCTGCCCGAGGATAGAGCGGCGGGTGAGCGCCTCTTCCATCTGAGGCAGGAGACGAGGAGTGCCCAGGAGTTCACCTTGGAGTTTAGGACCCTGGGATGGAATGACAGGGCCCTGATCAACCATTACCGCTGCAGTCTGCGCGAGGAAGTCCGTCGGGAGTTGGCCTGCAGTGACACCACCCTCACGTTTGAGCAGCTGGTCAAACGTGAGGGTGGTTTGACCAGCTGGACACCCTTTCCTCATCTGGACTGACCACCGCAACCTGGAGTACATCCGAGCAGCTAGGAGACTTAATCCTCGTCAGGCAAGGTGGGCCATGTTCTTTACCCGTTTTGTGTTTACCCTGTCTTACAGACCAGGTTCCCAGAATGTTAAGGCAGACGCACTGTCCCGGCTGTATGACACAGAGGAGCGGCCCATGGATCAGACTCCCATTCTCCCGGCCTCCTGCCTGGTAGCGCCGGTCGTGTGGGAGCTGGACGCGGACATTGAGCGGGCGTTGCGTACTGAACCCGCTCCACTCCAGTGTCCCGTCGGACTTCAGTACATTCCGTCTGCTGTCCGTGACCAGTTGATCTATCTGGCCCACACATCACCCTCCTCTGGTCATCCGGGGATCGGTCGGACGGTGCGCTGTCTGTCTGGGAAGTACTGGTGGCCCACCTTGGCTCGGGATGTGAGGGTTTATGTTTCCTCCTGCTCGGTGTGCGCCCAGTGTAAGGCTCCTAGGCACGTGCCCAGAGGTAAGCTACATACATCACTTACCCGTTCCACAACGGCCTTGGTCACACCTGTCGGTTGATTTTCTAACGGATCTTCCTCCCTCACAGGGGAACACCACGATCTTGGTCATTGTGGATTGTTTCTCTAAGTCCTGTCATCTCCTCCCTCTGCCCGGTCTCCCTACGGCCCTACAAACTGCGGAGGCCCTGTTTACACATGTCTTCCGGCACTACGGGGTGCCTGAGGATATAGTGTCTGACCGGGGTCCCCAGTTCACTTCGAGAGTCTGGAGGGTGTTCATGGAACGTTTGGGGGTCTCGATCAGCCTTACCTCTGGGTTTCCACCCCGAGAGTAATGAGCAGGTGGAGAGAGTGAACCAGGATGTGGGCAGGTTTCTGTGGTCCTATTGCCAGGACCAGCCGGGGGAGTGGGCGGCGTTCATGGCCTGGGCAGAGATGGCGCAGATCTCGCTCCGCCACTCTGCCACTCCTCCACTAACCTCTCCCCCTTTCAGTGTGTATTGGGGTACCAGCCGGTTCTGGCACCGTGGCATCGGAGTCAAACCGAGGCTCCTGCGGTGGACGAGTGGTTCAGACGTGTGGAGGAGACCTGGGAAGCCGCCCATGGTCATCTCAAGCAGGCCACGCTGCGCCAAAAGACCAGCGCGGACCGTCACCGCAGTGAGGCCCCGGTGTTCGCACCAGGGGACAGGGTCTGGCTCTCGACCCGAAACCTGCCCCTCCACCTGCCCTGCCGGAAGCTGGGCCCGCGGTTTGTGGGGCTATTCAAAGTCCCGAGGAGAGTAAATGAGGTATGTTACAGGTTACAGCTTCCACCCGATTACCATATTAACCCCTCGTTCCATGTGTCTCTCCTCAGGCCGGTGGTGGCTGGTCCGCTCACAATATCACGATGAGCGTCTGCTAAATGACTAAAATGTAAAAATGTCAATGAGAAAGAGAGTGATTCTCTCATCGTGAACCCCCTGCGTCTCCATGGCCAGAAGAACAGAGTGTAGTAAACAGGCGCACTTTTTATTCCGGTCAAAATGACAGCACAAAAATAAAAATGTGCCCAAAACACGGAACATAGACAAAAAGTAATGCGCGTAACAATATCCACAATATCAAAATACACGTAACACAAATAATCCTACACAAAGACATGATGGGGAACAGAGGAATAAATACATATGAATTGATTGGGGAATGAAAACCAGGTGTGCAGGGAACAAGACAAATCAAATGGATACATGGAAAATGGAGCGGCGATGGATAGAAAGCCGGTGACGTCGACCGCCGAACACCGCCCGAACAAGGAGAGGAGCCGACTACGGCGGAAGTCGTGACACTCATGTTTTGAGGAAGCGTGCAATTGGCATGCTGACTGCAGGAATGTTCACCAGAGCTACCAGAGAATTGAACGTTCATTTCTCTACCAATGTCATTTTAGAGAATTTGGTACATCCAACCAGCCTCACAATCGCAGACCACGTGTGACCACGCCAGCCCAGGACCTCCACATCCAGCTTCTTCACCAGTGGGATTGTCTGAGACCAGCCACCCGGACAGTTGATGAAACTGTGGGTTTGCACAACCGAAGACTTTCTGCACAAACTGTCAGAAACCGTCTCAGGGAAGCTCATCTGCACGTTGTCCTCACCAGGGTCTTAACCTGACTGCAGTTCGGCGTCTTAACCGACTTAAGTGGGCAAAGGCTCACCTTCGATGGCCACCGGCACACTGGAGAAGTGTGTTCTTCACAGGTTTCAACTGTGCAACGCAGATGGCAGACAGTGTGTAAGGCGTTGTGTGAGCAACCGGTTTGCTGATGTCAACGGTTTGAATAGAGTGCCCCATGGTGGGGTTATGGTACGGGCAGGCATAAGCTACGGACAACGGACGCAATTGCATTTTATTGATGGCAATTTGAATGCACAGACATACCGTGATGAGATCCTGAGGCCCATTGTCGTGCCTTTCATCCGCCGCCACCACCTCATGTTTCAGCATGATAATGCACAGTCCATGTTGCAAGGATCTGTACACAATTCCTGGAATCTGAAAATGTCCCAGTTCTTCCAGGGCCTGCATACTCACCGGACATGTCACCACCCATTGAGCGTGTTTGGGATGCTCTGGATTTACGCGTATGACAGCGTGTTCCAGTACCCACCAGTAACTAGTAACTTTGCACAGCCATTGAAAAGGAGTGGGACAACATTCCACAGCCTTATAACTTCTATGCGAAGGAGATGTGTCGAGCTGCATGAGGCAAATGGTGGTCACACCAGATACTGACTGGTGCTCTGATCCACGCCCCTACATTTAGTTTTTTAAGGTATCTGTGACCAACAAATGCATAGCTGTATTCCCAGTCATGTGAAAGCCATAGATTAGGGACTAATTCATTTACTTCAATTGACCAATTTCCTTATATGAACTGTAACTCATGTTGCATGTTGTGTTTTATATTGTTATTCAGTGTAGTTTGTAGATAGCCAAGTCAATGGGGATTCCAATGAAGAGTTTAGGAGAAAGAGTTGTAGAGGTTCCAAGACAATATTGGAAAGATAATCCCTCCTTTTTAAAACAACAACGTATCTATCATACTGCAAATAATTATTAGACAAAATCATGGTGGTACTCCTTAAATTTAGAGTCCTTAGGTGCTACATCCAATTTTGGACTTATAAATGAATGATATATATCCATTGATTCTTGAAGAATATAACTTATAAATAATGTCTCATGAGCTTAGTTCAACAGTTGTACCCCATCAGAACCCAAAATATAAGCTTGTTTTACTCCAATGTTTGTAAACAACGTAAACACCATAAAGCCTCAAAACATGGTTAAAACTACACATTTGATATCATGGATGGTCAGTCCTTGCGTCCATAACTCTGTCTATGAACTTGAAAGTGGTTACATTTCTCCAGCCCCGTCCCTCAGCTTGTTACCGAAACAGAGGCTGGAGAGCTGTAAGGATTCCAGCTTTAAAAGACTACGATGTCTGTGGAGGCGTGATTGACATGTTGATGGCTTCTTTCAGCAATCTAAATAGGAATATCCATATGTTGTGTCCAACTCCTATGGTCATTGTCGTGATAACACCATATGAGTTGGACACAAACAACACAAACAGATCTGGGACATAGGCTATAATTACCATGCTTCAGGTGGGGATCCGACAAACAGATACAAATCATATGATTATATTTTAATAAGAGCATGATCACATGATCAGAAAGTCCTGCTTCTAGTCAGGATGACTTTTGGACCACAATAAGCCAGGATGCAACAGGCCTGCAATATTTTGGGCAAGGCATCCACAAGTCCCCATAAACACCCCTAAAACCCCCTCTAAACCACACCTTGGGTCCGGGATACGTACACACCCCTAAAACCCCCTCTAAACCACACCTTGGGTCAGGGATACATACACACCCCTAAAACTCCCTCTAAATCACACCTTGGGTCAGGGATACATACACACCCCTAAAACCTCCTCTAAATCACACCTTGGGTCAGGGATACATACACACCCCTAAAACCCCCTCTAAACCACACCTTGGGTCAGGGATACATACACACCCCTAAAACCCCCTCTAAACCACACCTTGGGTCAGGGATACATACACACCCCTAAAACCCCCTCTAAACCACACCTTGGGTCCGGGATACATACACACCCCTAAAACCTCCTCTAAATCACACCTTGGGTCAGGGATACATACACACCGCTAAAACTCCCTCTAAACCACACCTTGGGTCAGGGATACATACACACCCCTAAAACTCCCTCTAAACCACACCTTGGGTCAGGGATACATACACACCCCTAAAACCCCCTCTAAACCACACCTTGGGTCAGGGATACATACACACCCCTAAAACCCCCTCTAAACCACACCTTGGGTCAGGGATACATACACACCCCTAAAACCTCCCTCTAAACCACACCTTGGGTCAGGGATACATACACACCCCTAAAACCCCCTCTAAACCACACCTTGGGTCAGGGATACATACACACCCCTAAAACCTCCTCTATACCACACCTTGGGTCAGGGATACATACACACCCCTAAAACCCCCTCTAAACCACACCTTGGGTCAGGGATACATACACACCCCTAAAACCTCCTCTAAACCACACCTTGGGTCCGGGATACATACACACCCCTAAAACCTCCTCTATACCACACCTTGGGTCAGGGATACATACACACCGCTAAAACCCCCTCTAAACCACACCTTGGGTCAGGGATACATACACACCCCTAAAACTCCCTCTAAACCACACCTTGGGTCAGGGATACATACACACCGCTAAAATCCCCATAAAACTTTTGCAAGCCTTCTCAACGGTCACCCTCGGATGCCTCACACATGGTCCTTCAGTCTCCTGTCCGCCTGCCCCGTCAGAAAGACCGACAGCCTAAAAGGCCAAGGTTGTAACCGAACCATCCTGAGTTATGGGGCTGTCTTACTTTGAAGGGACACCTGCAGTGAAAGTGTATCTTTATGGCACTGGCCATAACCCCATATGGGCAGAGAGCCAAGCGTAACAAGAACAGGAGTAGAAAGGAACCCTCAAACGAGACCGGCAGACACCAAAGCCAACATCTTTGAACATCTGGTAGCTAGTGATGAAGTGCAGTAGTCATATCCTTGATTTGAGACATGTGACATCATTCCACAGCAATTGTCGTCTCTACAGCGAAAAATTCAACCATTCAGATGTCAGATTGTCATGTTGCCACTTGACAACATTGTTTAAAAGCTAAGTAAACACGGCATAGGACCTTCAAAAAGTGTCTCAGAGTAGGAGTGCTGATCTAGGATCTGTGTTTGCCTTTTGGATAATAATGAACAATATTATATGGACACTAATAGTCAGCGACACATTATGCATGTATAACTAGAGAATTCTAGGCATTCATACCCAAGCATGAAAGGGTTTGCTGGCCTGT
Source organism: Salmo salar (assembly GCF_965601325.2). Lineage (NCBI taxonomy): Eukaryota > Metazoa > Chordata > Actinopteri > Salmoniformes > Salmonidae > Salmo > Salmo salar. Next base: position 14,021,944 of record NC_138293.1, read on the forward strand.
GATGATACACATTCATGTATCTGCACAACCTTCACGTCCAAGTATGTAAGTCCTTGAGAATAATTATCTTGTTTTCAATAACAAGCTCATAACTCAAAGACAAGAGAATAGGATGGGTTGACGAGGGGCCATTCTCTAGTTCACAAGTATCTGAATTCATTCACCACTGATGTCAAATGCATAATCTATGGATTTGTTTAGCGTCACCATTGCATGTGAACTATTTGCCCATAGAGTTCACCCTTGGAAAACATTGTTACAGCCCCCAAGAAAAATACAGGCCAATTCACCATAGAGGCAGTCACAGCGGAGGTTTCCGATACATGTCAGGAAGATAGGTTTCCCATAGCAGGGTTCCTGTCACCATGTCACTGTCTTTGTGACCAACAACTCATCCATCACAGATTACACTGAGGGGCCAGGCCTGAGCTAACTTAAAGCTTGTCATACTCCCTTTTAGAAGGTATGGGAAAAACGAGCATCAAACCCAGGGGGCGAGAGGGACGGCCTGGAAGGCCCGCAATAGAAGAAAAGAGGCAGGAAGGAGGGGAAAGGAGAAGAATGAGACTGGCTGGGCCAATGTCTTAGCTAGCACTGGTAAACAGTGTTGATATTTCTCTGAGTAGAGTGACCCTCAGCTGTTGTTAAATCCCGGGCCGGCCTCCACCCAACACCAGTCCAAATGCATCCATTATACTTCAGGTGGTCCACAGGAAGGAGTTGAGAGAGGAGCTGGCGATTGGCTAGAAGAAACTAAAATCTGAGCAGAGACTCAGTAGTAGCCCTCTTGTCTCTGAAGAGAGTAGCCTGGCCTTAGAGGAGTCTTGGGACCTACTCAACAATGAGCCTCTAGTCCCAGCATGGTGAAAGTGACAGCATGGTCCTCCCCCCTGCGGACCATTAAACCTCTTCCTGGATAAACAAGAGCTGGGTCCTTTATGAAGAGTGAGAGGGCCACACAGAGAGGAGTCATTGAGCCATTGAGGGGCCTGCCTTTGTTTTTGTGTTGTGGGGCCCTTTCTCAAAGGCCAGTTCTGATCAGGGAGGCTCTATTTGGCTTTTAGGGCTCTTACACATTGCCAGGATGGTATGTTTTGGTCAAACAGAGATGTACTGTAAACTTAATTGACTGCATTATGAGCAGGAGTGGGTTTGACTGACATTATTTGGGAAGAGAGAGGGATTTTGCTGTGTTTCCAAGTTGAAAATATGCTGAGTTAGAAAGTTGTTCGATAATGAAAATACCTTTTATGATGAAACGTAATTATGTTACTGAGCCACCAAAGTTTAAAAAAGCAAATTTATTTAACCCAAAGGTGTTCAGCCATTTTCTAGGGGTGATATCTTAAAAGTGTGACAAAGATGCCCAATTGCACTGTATCACTTCAAATACTACACATTGGAAATGATTTTCAGACAAGTTTGTAATGCAGACTGATGTCTGCACTCTTACAATAAGACCATGGAGGTAAATTGCAGATTTTTGTTATTTTTTTATAAATCAGTTCAATCACAAACACTCAGATTATTGCTCTCTCATTTTCCACCAGCTCTACCTTCTTCATGTTGTCAAAACGGTGTCCTATAGTGACAGAGGGACTAGAATATTTCAGACTGCATGTTGTATTGGAGCTGTCCAGTCCAAGCCTCGTCCCAGATCTGTTTGTGCTGTCTTGCCAACTCATATGGTCATTGTCATGCCAAACAGAGTTGCAAGGCAACACAAAAAGATCTGGTTCTAGGCTAGTCCAGTCCTGTGAGGCAGCGTGACAGGCACCTGTGACCCCTGGTCAAGCTCTCCTTATGGCCCTCTGTGGGAGCATTCAACCCTGGACACACACTGGACACACACTGTGCTAGTCACTCCATTAGCTGGGTGCCAGACCGTTAAATAGACAGCAGCGCTATTCCCCGCCTGTCGCTAAGATAAGCCGCCAAGATCCCATGTGCAAACATGCACTTCCTGTATGTAAATCAAATAGGGGTTCAGGTCACTTTGAATAATTTAGCTATTAGTCTGATTTGCACCATCCAGTTACATTCAAAATGCATTGTGATTTTTGGGAGTATCCTTTTTAGCTTAATGACAAGCTTGACTCACAGTCACGAGTGTCAGTCATGATTTGAGCGGAGCATTGTCACACCTTCGGGAGCCAAACTCAAGTTACCTTGTTTCTGTATCATTTCTTACCACTACTTATGTAAAAGCATATCTACTTTTTTAAGAGAAATATTCTAAAGAATGAAGAGCACATAATAAAACTCCTGAACCTCGTGAATTTAATGTAGTATACTTAAGCAATGAGGCCTGAGGAGGTGCTGTTCTTATGCACAACGCAACGCAGAGTACCTTAGCCGTGGTATATTGGCCATATACCACAAATCCCTGTGGTGCCTTATTGCTATTATAAACTGGTTATCAACGTAATTAGAGCAGTTAAAACAAAATGTTTTGTCATACCCGTGGTATACGGTCTGATATACCACAGCTTTTAGCCAATCATCATTCAGTGCTCGAACCACCCAGTTTAAAATGTAGCTTGACATTACTTTTGTTGTCGTATACCCCATTACTCGCACCCTAGATCTGTCCCCTCTGGTAACCTCTACCCGGAGCAACAGCATGCATGGAGGGGGTCACCATAAAGTCATTGCATGTCACATGTATATAGTCATTGGGTATTGGTAACAAGCTAGGAACATTTTGTCTGGCCCTCCCAACTTTCTCCCTACCCTCCCTCCAGAACCTCTCTCTGTTCTCCCTTCTCTCTCTCCACCCTCCCTTCCTCTGGAACCTTCCCTCCCCATGTTCAGCTCCTGTCCTGTATGTCAAGATTTCCTCTGTGGCAGGCAGCCCTGCTCATGTGCGACAGACTCACCACCTCCCCCACCCCTATCCTGGCCGTTGCCTGCTGGGCTGAGAGTCGTTCTCACAACCTCTCATGTTCCTCACCTCATCTAAGAGTTATTTTTTCCAGCCGGGGGAAAAAAAGAAGTAGAAGACAGATGAGGCTAACAGGGATGAGATGGGAAGATAACACTAGAGTCAGAGCACTAGAACATGGCCATGGGTTGGTGTGTCTACAGTACAGGCTTGAATGTTAATTCATAGAACTCTTGCATGCCCCTTCACCGATCAATGATAGCTCAGAGGTGAGGTTGGGTGAGAAGGAAGATTTTTGGTTTGCTCAGCAGAAAGAGCTGTTCTGTGTTCGGTGCATAGTCCAAGATCCGATAATTCTGTGTTTCATTTATTTCTGTGGTTAGATCAGCCTTAATAGGGTATTCAATCACAGAACACCCACATGACAAAATACTAGTATACTATGGTTAAATACTATTGTTTTGATTGTGTTGTTTTTGTGGACTTTACTGTGGTATTCACTATAGTGTTTTTGCAGACTAAAGTCCCCAAAAAACACTACAGTGAATACTTTGCGGACATTACTATAGTATACTGTAGTATTTACTGTAGTGTTGCGGACATGACTATAGTATACTGTAGTGTTGTGGACATCACTATAGTATACTGTAGTATTTACTGTTGATTTTTTGCAGACATTACTGTTGTATTTACTATAGTACATTTTTTTTATTATCTTTGACATAGCAGTGGGGGCTTTGTCCTCAACAAAATATTCAAATAGCACATTTTCCATAACCTGTAAATAAGTAGGTAGGTAGGTAGGTAGGTAGGTAGGTAGGTAGGTAGGTAGGTAGGAATGAGGTCTGAATGGATGGTTCAGAGCTTCTGCTCTTTTCTACAACCTGTAGGGAACACAATATGTGATCTATACCTGTCATGTAGGTTTCTCACTTATGAGCTGAACAAATTGGGATATGGGGGAGGGGAATGGGCAGGGTATATGCAAATGAAATACTGTAGTATATATTATAGAAATTACTGTAGTGTTTTTATGGACTGTAGTATTTACTGTAGTGTTGTTGCGGTCTGGAGTATATTGTTGTATTTACTTTAGTATTCTACAGTATACTATATATACACTACCGTTCAAAAGTTTGGGGTCACTTAGAAATGTCCTTGTTTTTGAAAGAAAAACACATTTTTGTCCATTAAAATAACATAAAATTGACCAGAAATACAGTGTAGACATTGTTAATGTTGTAAATGACTATTGTAGCTGGAAAGGGCAGATTTTTTATGGAATATCTACATAGGCGTACAGAGGCCCATGATCAGCAACCATCACTCCTGTGTTCCAATGGCACGTTGTGTTAGCTCATCCAAGTTTATCATTTTAAAAGGCTAAGTGATCATTAGAAAACCCTTTTGCAATTATGTTAGCACAGCTGAAAACTGTTGTTCTCATTAAAGAAGCAATAAAACTGGCCTTCTTTAGACTAGTTGAGTATCTGGAGCATCAGCATTTGTGGGTTCGATTACAGGCTCAAAATGGCCAGAAACAAAGAACTTTCTTTTGAAACTCGTCAGTCTATTCTTGTTCTGAGAAATGAAGGTCATTCCATGCTAGAAATTGCCAAGAAACTGAAGATCTCGTACAACGCTGTGTACTACTCCCTTCACAGAACAGCGCAAACTGGCCCTAACCAGAATAGAAAGAGGAGTGGGAGGCCCCGGTGCACAACTGAGCAAGAGGACAAGTACATTAGAGGGTCTAGTTTGAGAAACAGACGCCTCACAAGTCCTCAACTGGCAGCTTCATTAAATAGTACCCGTCTAAACATAAAATAGTACCAGTCTAAACATCAACAGTGAAGAGGCGACTCCGGGATGCTGGCCTTCTAGGCAGAGTTCCTCTGTCCAGTGTCTGTGTTCTTTTGCTCATCTTAATCTTTTATTTTTATTGGCCAGTCTGAGACATGGATTTTTCTTTGAACGGTAGTGTATATATATTCTATAGTAAGTACAACACATGCTCAAGATATATTACTGTGTAGTATAGTACTCTACAGTATACTACAGTTTACAACATAATTCTAAGTACTGTGGTATTCTATAGTAAACTGTAGTAGTTTTTCATGTGGGTATCATTAGGGCAAGGATAGACAATTATTTTAAATGTAGTTAAGAAGTCACAATTTTCAGGTGTTAAACATTGCAATTTCATTTGAAGAATTTATTGATTTCCTGAAGGATGGCATTTGAGGGCATTTGAATAATTGTTGTTACACAACAATAAAACATGATCATGACATCACTGAAAATATATCTCATGGAAAAGTGTATTCTCCATCAAAGAACAACAACATGTGAGTAAGCATCACTCTTGACTATTGCTTTGAACAGCCTATACAAAAATATACAAAAACTCATATCAGAAAAAAATGTGTTATGGTGCATAAAAGTCCTTCAGTCTAATGACCCTACCATGGTCTCCACACGGAGTCTGCAGTGATGGGAGGTACAACAGGTGACACCGCCACCGCAACTGTTGGATTGCCCGGTAGGGCGTTTGGCACGCTCATATGCGCAAGGGCAGCGCTTGGAATCAGAAAGGCGAATTGTCCATCTGTCGCTGACACAATCTGAAGTCCACTGTATAATTTTGCCACTTCTGATGTGAAGTTGATTGGCGAGCCACTTTTGCAAGGCATGATTACATTCGGAGGCGACGCACTTGGGATTTGCACAATGGCTTGGCCAAGCGTTGGATGCGCTGGATGCGGAGGGTAGGGGAGGCTCTGGCGATGAGTTGAGTAGTTTACGGTGTTGATCTGTGACACACAACCGGCTAAGTGGCTGAGAAGTTGGGACATGACCTCCATGTTCACCCCTTCACACGTGGACAGAAAACGGGTGACTTCACTCATGCACTCGCTGAATCCCGCTCTGTACTTGCCAAGGACTGATGGATCCGTGCTTATAGCGCCTGTAAAGTGAAATAATATGATGTATTTGAGGATATATTGTTCAGAAAATCCTTTAAATGTAATTATATAATACTCAGTAGGTCTATCAATAGGTTTGATGGACTTATGCATATAGTACTGTGGGAACAGTCACAGATGCAATTTAAACATGCACGTCTAGAATGAAACCTACCAGTCATTTGAAGACGCTGCATATTCCTTAGGTGCTTCACAGTCATCTCAAGGATGTCCGCCTTCTCCAGCTTCGAATGCCTGGAGCTCTAAATAGACATCAAGAAGAATATTACACATGATTAATTATCTATTTGAGCTTCGTTTCAATCCATCAAATTAACATAATTATAGAAGCATATGTCGTAGAGGTACATTTCTATGATTATAAAAGCTTTTTTTTAAACGTACATCTTTCTTTAGAGCGTCCAGTATGAGTGTCTTGAGCTGTCCAAGGCTTTCGTTGATTCGCGCGCGTCTTCTCTTCTCCATAATTGGCTTAGAAGACTTGAAATAAAAAAACAAACATGATTATTAGACATGTAACTTATTGATTATTAGACATGTAACTTATTAACAACAATTGACATATAAAAAAAGGAATCGTTTTATTTCCGTGCTTTTCTGTAGGCCTACCTTTCTGTGCTCTGAGGCAGTCCTTAGTTTATCTGGATTTCCATTTACGCCCGACGGAGTGGCTGCAACAGAAGATGGGGAAGTTTTCTCCAAAATATCAGCCGGCATCTTCAATTTTTAATATCCCACAATCGTCCAGTCAACTTCAGCAAATCATTTGTCCCAAAATTGTTCAATTAAGTCCAGCCTATTGAGGAATATTCAAACACCGGCCATGTACTTTTTTTCTGACCAACGCTGTTCGTTACAGGTGTTTATTACAACGTGCTGAGGCTACATCCTGCAGTTAACGACCTGCCAATACGGTGTTGATAACAAGTCAACACTGTCACTTTCACCTCCGGTCATATTTATAGAGGAAGCTGCACGCGAATGGCTCGTGTGAATCGTCCCAAAGTTTAATTCTCCAACCTTCTACCAATGAGCGCGCGGGACACGTTGCCAGGGGGTCGGTTGGCTTCCATTGGCTATCTGTTGAGACGGTGGTCCACAGCAGAGATAGGCTACTACGTGATCAGAAACTTCCAACAGGTTCAATTTGATGAAACGTATTGATATAATATGAAGGTTTCAGTTGTCATAGTTATTTGTAACAGTCATTGAAGGTGAATAAAATACATATATTGGCCCGTTCCCCAGTTTAATTGATCCTAGAACAAAAACTCTAAATAACAATACGTTTTTGTTGTACACTATTGACAACCTTGACACACACGCACACACACAGTTTTTGGCTGTGTTTACACTGGCAGCCCAGTCAACTATACTTCTGATATTTTTGATATTTTTGCCACTAATTGGTCTTTTGACCAAACAGATCAGATCTTTTCCCCAATTAGATCAGAATTGGGTTGCCTGTGTAAACACAGCCTTTCTCCCGCACACACAAGTACACTCCCCTACATACAGTGACAAGAAAAAGTATGTGAACCCTTTGGAATTACCTGTATTTATGCATAAATTGGTCATAAAATTGGACCTGATCTTCATCTAAGTCACAACAATAGACACAGTCTGCTTAAACTAATAACACACAAACAATTATACTTTTTCATGTCTTTATTGAACACACCCTGTAAACATTCACAGTGCAGGGTGGGAAAAGTATGTGAACCCTTGGATTTAATAACTGGTTGACCCTCCTTTCACAGCAATAACCTCAACCAAATGTTTTTTGTAGTTGTGGATCAGACCTGCAAACAGTCAAGAGGAATTTTGGACCATTCCTCTTTACAAACTGTTTCAGTTCAGCAATATTCTTGGGGTGTCTGGTGTGAACTGCTCTCGAGGTCATGCCACAGCATCTCAAATCGGATTGATGTCAGGACTCTGACTGGGCCACTCCAGAAGGCATATTTTCATCTGTTAAAGCCATTCTGTTGTTGATTTACTTCTGAGTTTTGGTTAATTGTCCTGTTGCATCAACCAACTTCTGTTGAGCTTCAATTGGCGGACAGAGCCTTACATTCTCCAAAATGTATTGATAAACTTGGGAATTAATTTCTCCATCGATGATAGCAAGCTGTCCAGGCCCTGAGGCAGCAAAACAGCCAAAACCATGATGCTCCCTCCACCATACTTTACAGTTGGGATGAGGTTTTGATATTGGTGTGCCTTTTTTTTCCTCCACACAGTGTTGTGTGTTCCTTCCAAACAACTCAACTTTAGTTTCATCTGTCCACAGAATATTTTGCCAGTAGCGCTGTGGAACATCCAGGTGCTCTTTTGCGAACTTCAGACATGCAGCAGCAGTTTTTTGGACAGCAGTGGCTTCTTCTGTGGTGTCCTCCCACAAACACCATTCTTGTTTAGTGTTTTACACATCATAGACCCGTCAACAGAGATTTTAGAAAGTTCCAGAGATTTCTGTATGTCTTTAGCTGATATTAGGATTCTTCTTGACCTCATTGAGCATTCTGCGCTGTGCTCTTTCAGTCATCTTTGCAGGATGGCCACTCCTAGGGAGAGTAGCAACAGTGCTGAACTTTCTCCATTTATAAACATTTTGTCTTACTGTGGACTGATGAACATCAAGGCTTTTAGAGATACTTTTGTAACCCTTTCCAACTTTATGCAAGTCAACAATTCTTAATCTTAGGTCTTCTGAGATCTCTTTTGTTCAAGGCAAGTTTCACATCAGGCAATGCTTCTTGTGAATAGAAAACTCAAATTGTGTTCATTTTTTATAGGGCAGGGCAGCTCTAACCAACATCTCCAATCTCGTCTCATTGATTGGACTCCAGGTTAGCTGACTCCTGACTCCAATTAGCTTTTGGTGAAGTCATTAGCCTAGGGGTTCACATACTTTTTCCAACCTACACTGTGAATGTTTAAATGCTGTATTCAATATAGAAGAAAAAAGAAAAATGCAATAATTTGTGTGTTATTAGATCAAGCACACCGTGTTTGTCAATTGCTGTGACTTAGATGAAGATCAGATCAAATTTTATGACCAATGTTTGGAGAAATCCAGGTAATTCCAAAGGATTCACATACTTTTTCTTGCCACTGTATTTACTATATGATTTACTGAGGTCAGGGATTGATCTTTCAATTCATTCATTACATTTCAACTCACTTCTCGACTGAATTGAAAACTGGGTTTCCTGATTTTTTACCCTTGGTTCATAATAAAATAAAATCACAGAAATGCATTTACATTTTGTCTAATTGAAGAGTGACTAGTCAATGTACTTGATTAACATCGTCAGTGTTATTTTTGAAAGAAAGCCTTTTTCAGGTCATTGTGCCTTTACAGACAATCTCTCTGTAAACTACCATCACATTTTTGTGACTAATAGATTCCAAGTTGCACTCAATGACCTTCACGTCTCAGTTTTAACATGCAGAAGAAATGAACTATCACCGTAGAGTACAAGGTTATCAGGTTGCTCTTACTATTACCTTCTTGACAGACTTCAGGTCCCCTAACGTCTCATTTTTAAAGCTCCTAAAACCTTTCAGGTCAAATGACCCCAAAAGGTCAGGGCCCACATCACAGAAGAGGGGAACAACAATACAGGTCTGCTGCACCTTCTCTATTTTTCAAAGAAACTAGTCATCTGTAACTTCAAATACTTTGTTAATAATGTGAATATAAATAAAACCTCAATACTGACCTCAAAAACACTTCAACATTATCTTTCTTTTTGGACACATAAGGAGGCAAAAGCCAGGGGCATCCGCCATGTAATCATGTTTTTTCTGTTCATGGAGACTGTTTTACACCCAATGTGTAAAATGACCAGTCCCCCCCTCCCCAAAAAAAACATGATTCAACGCTGATAAGAGGATTCTCACAGGTGCCTTTCTCTGCGAGTATCTTCTAAAGACTACACGGTGTGCAGAGAATATTTAGGTGTCCAGAGGTGATGCTATTTTTCAATGTACACAATTCTTCTTTCTTTCACAAACAAGGGCTATGGGTTCTGGGACAAGACAACAGGGAGAGGGGCGGTGCAGGATAGGAGGGGAAGCGACAACATGTTTCCCCTTATCAGCTCCATGCTCAGTAAGCCTGCTGGTCTGGCTGGAGACGTGCCTTTATTGTGCACCGTGATCTATAACTGTGCTTTATGGCACACTCCAGATCAGTATCAGTGTGGGAAACACAGAGGAGAGAGAGGCACAGAGGCCCAGGCCGCCATGGGAGGGGGTTAGAAAGCTATCGAGGGCCAACAGTGTCTGATAACAACCCCCAACACAAGGGAGGTTGAGTTAGACGGGCACAGATTAGGATAACCTTCTGGATATATTTAAAGAAAATATATTGCTACTTTAACTTACGCATGCTCTAAACATTATGGCACTTTGTTCACGTCAATGACTGTTGATGATGATTGACATGTTGTGTCCACAACATTACATTTAAACAAAGACAGCACCCTGGGTTGTTTGCTCTTGTTTTTACACTAACCTATCTTCACATTTACCTGGTTTGAGATGGACCGCTCCACATATTTCCAAGACAAAATGGGCAGTGGAATGGACATCTCAATCACCAAATCCCAGGAATCGACCGTTTTAACTGAGTGGCGCAGCGGTAAAAGGCACAGCATCTCAGTGCAAGAGGCGTCACTATAGTCCCTGGTTTGATTCCAGGCTGTGTCACATCCAGCCGTGATTGGGAGTCCCATAGGGCGGCATACAATTGGCCCAGTGTCGTCCAGGTTTGACCGCCATTGTAAATAAGAATTTGTTCTTAACTGAGTTAAATAAAGGTTACATTAAAAAAAATGTAAAAAAAATGTACTGGGCTGTGTGACACCGAGAGCAAGGACAGCCAGATGGGTATAGAGGGATCACTTAAACATCTCAGCCAGGCCTCTGCTTGTTCTCCCCACCTCCTCCCTTTGAGACCTTCTTAAAGAGGGGGGCCTCTCATAGCAACTCCTGGCAGTGGCCCGCCTGCCTTTTGTCCCCCTCCCCAACAGAAGTTTCTGCTCCAGAAGCCTTAGACAAGGCCCCCATTAATTGTGGGCCTGTGTGGAATACACACGGGACAATGAGCCCAACAGAGTGTTCGGCCCTCAAACAAGGCTGGAAACAAATGGTACAGGAATCCGGCAGAATAGAATCGTCCTGGCTGATGTCACTGAATACATTTACCTACCTCAGAGCCCATTCAGCACCACGCTTTGTTTTACTTGGACAAAAAAAGGGGGCGGTATCGATAGTGGGAAGGTAGGGGGGAGAGGCTCGGTGACGGGAAATCACTGATCTCCATGGTCACCATCCGTCCCAAAAATATGGTAGAATTTATTGGAGGTGGGGATGAAAAGGAGAGGCCATAAGATTAAAGATTAAAGCTCTCTTTCCCGCCCTCTATTATAATAAGATACCAAGAGAGCAATCCTAATGCACAGGGGTGGTTTTATTTAGCCAGACACGCTCAAATGTTGAGTAACTTTGCCTGAGACCTGAAGACTTGTGCTAGATCTTAGAGCTATGCATAGGCTTTAGCTCAAAGGGCTAACAGTCCTGTGGCATGATGCAGAAGAACTGTGTTCGAACCCAGTCGGTCACACCAACCAAATAAAAAGATTGGAGATCCAACCTCCCGTTCGTCAACAACCGGAGCATTTTCAAGTCTGCTCAGCCCAGGTCAATAAACAGGAGGGATGCTTAGCTTTGGAAAATGAGTAGAAGAAGAAAAAGGGCACCATAGCAACAGGCATTTTGCAATTGGTCAGACCACAACAAGCCGCCATCTGTCATCTTCCTTAAGCTTTAAGTCTTAAAAAGCCAGCATTTAGAGAGCTTCAACTTGGAGCAAAGGCAATGAGACTGAAGTCTTATTGAACTCTAGGTCCTTCCTTTCAAAAGGAATTGAGGTCCTCCTTCTCCCTCATCAAATTGAAAACGCTTCTTAGAGGATTCCGCGAGCAGCCTGCATGAAAAATTTTTAAACCCTGGCATGAAAGTGTTTCTCGACTACATTCAACTGTGGCGACTCCTTTAAAGGGCTAGTTAACATGTAGATTATATGCATTTCGGTGCATTGTCAACATTTCTAAGTGTATTTACATGTTAATATGTTCAGAAATACCAGTCCTGAAAAGTGTGGGGGTAGGTATAAGTTAACTATGTCTTTCTCGCTATGGAACATAGGAATTCTATTTATTTGTGCCATCGTTGTTCAAACGCATTCCTGCAACGCCATAGCTATCATGTAAACCGTTCCACTAACTTTTGACTGTTTAAAACTGGTTATTTGGTTTTCGACTATATGGCTGTCCTAAAAATAGTAAAACCCCCTTTACTGGCTCAAATAGCTGACCAATCAGCCTGTTATCAACCCTTAGTAAACTTTTGGAAAAAAAAGGTGTTTGACCAGATACAATGATATTTTACAGTAAACAAATTGACAGATGTTCGGCACACTTATAGGGAAGGACATTCAACAAGCACGGCACTTACACAAATGACTGATGATTGTCTGAGAGAAATTTATGATAAAAAGATTGTGGGAGCTGTTTTGTTAGACTTCAGTGCGGCTTTTGACATTATCTTGTGGTCAGGTGCCACAAAGAGGGACTCAGGAAAATTGGAATTGGCTCAGAACAGGGCACCACAGCTGGCCCTTGAATGTACACAGAGAGCAAACATTAATAATATGCATGCAAATCACTCTTGGCTCAAAGTAGAGGAGAGATTGACTACATCCCCACTTGTCATTATGTGTTATTGTTTTTACCATCAAGGACCACTTTGGAAACAAGCGTTTTAATTAATACTTTCAAGTGATATCCTCTGGGTCCACATTGTACATTTTGTTGTATACAGTTGAAGTCGGAAGTTTACATACACTTAGGTTGGAGTCATTAAAACTCGTTTTTCAACCTCTCCACAAATATCTTGTTAACAATCTATAGTTTTTGCAAGTCAGTTAGGACATCTACTTTGTGCATGACACAAGTAATTTTTCCAACAATTGTTTACAGACAGATTATTTAACTTATGTTTCACTGTATCACAATTGCAGTGATACATTCACATTTACATTCACTAAGTTGACTGTGCCTTTAAACAGCTTGGAAAATTCCAGAAAATGATGTCATGGCTTTAGAAGCTTCTGATGGGCTAATTGACATCATTTGAGTCAATTGGAGGTGTACCTGTGGATTGATTTCAAGGCCTACCTTCAAATTCAGTGCCTCTTTGCGTGACATCATGGGAAAATCAAAAGAAATCAGCCAAGACCTCATAAAAAAAATGGTAGACCTCCACAAGTCTGGTTCATCCTTGGGAGCAATTTCCAAACCCCTGAAGGTACCACGTTCATCTGTACAAACAATAGTACGCAAGTATGAACACCATGGGACCACGCAGCCGTCATACCGCTCAGGAAGGAGATGCGTTCTGTCTCCTAGAGATGAACGTACTTTGGTGCGAAAAGTGCAAATCAATCTCAGAAAAACAGCAAAGGACCTTGTGAAGATGCTGGAGGAAAATTATGTGGATATATTGAAGCAACATCTGTCAGGAAGTTAAAGCTTGGTCGCAAATGAGTCTTCCAAATGGACAATGACCCCAAGCATACTTCCAAAGTTGTGGCAAAATGGCTTAAGGACAACAAAGTCAAGGTATTTGGAGTGGCCATCACAAAGCCCTGACCTCAATCCCTTAGAAAATTTGTGGGCAGAACTGAAAAAGTGTGTGTGAGCAAGGAGGCCTACAAACCTGACTCAGTTACACCAGCACTGTCAGGAGGAATGGGCCAAAATTCACCCAACTTATTGTGGGAAGCTTGTGGAAGGCTACCCGAAACGTTTGACCCAAGTTAAACAATTTAAAGGCAATGCTACCAAATACTAATTGAGTGTATGTAAACTTCTGACCCACTGGGAATGTGATGAAAGAAATAAAAGCTGAAATAAATCCTTCTCTCTACTATTATTCTGACATTTCACATTCTTAAAATAAAGTGGTGATCCTAACTGACCTAAGACAGGGATTGTTTACTATGATTAAATGTCAGGAATTGTGAAAATCTGAGTTTAAATGTATTTGGCTAAGGTGTACGTAAACCTCAGACTTCAACTGTGTGCCTGTTACCCAAAATAAATTCATATTAATTAAATTTATGAGAGGTTGATGTTGAAAGCATAGAGTTGTCTGTTTAAACGACTAGAACACAGCTCAGACACCCCATGCATACCCCACAAGACATGCCACTAGAGGTTTCTTCACAGTCCCCAAGTCCAGAACAGACTGTGGGAGGCACACAGTACTACATAGAGCCATGACTACTCTATTCCACATCAGGTAACTGATGCAAGCAGTAAAATCAGATTAAAAAACAGATTAAAATACACCTTATGGAAAAGTGGGGACTGTGAAGCAACACAAACATAGGCACAGACACATGCATATGTAACAGTATAGCTTCCGTCCATCTCCTCGCCCCAACCTGGGCTCGAACCAGGGACCCTCTGCGCACATCAACAACTGACACCCACAAAGCATCGTTACCCATCGCGCCACAAAAGCCACGGCCCTTGCAACGCAAGGGGAACAACCACTTCAGGTTTCAGAGCGAGTGACGTCACTGATTGAAACGCTATTAGCGCGCACCACCGCTAACTAACTAGCCATTTCACATCGGTTACACACACACACACACACACACACACACACGATAACATACGCACTATCCACACACGTACACATGGATTTTGGGTTGGAGATATGTGGTAGTGGAGTATGGGCCAGAGGGCACACACTTTGTTGTGAATTCTGTAATGAATATATTATAATGTTTTTCAAATTGTTTAACTGCCTTAATTTTTCCGGACCCCAGGAAGAGTAGCTGCTGCCTTGGCAGGAACTACACAAAATGGCAGCTTCTGTTGATGTCAGTACCCAGCCAGTACCCAGTCAGTACCTAGCCAGTACCCAGTCAGTACCCGGCCAGTACCCAGTCAGCACCTAGCCAGTACCCCGCCAGTACCCAGCCAGTACCCAGTCAGTACCTAGCCAGTACCCAGTCAGTACTCAGCCAGTACCCAGTCAGTACCCAGCCAGTACCCAGTCAGTACCTAGCCAGTACCCAGCTACTCCAAGTCCATATCCATGAGTGTGTCTGCTGAGGGATTTATGATTGTGAAGGCCATTCTTACCAGTGAAGATGACTCACAAGACCCCTATTTTGGCCACTTACGCTCTGAAAGAGACTTCTGGGACTGCCCTTTCAGCACTCGAGGACCTCTAGCTGAGCCCCCTTCACACGGGAGATCAGCCTCACTGGGGAAAAGTCTCTGCTCTTTTGGGGGGGCTGTCCTGAAGGATGCCCTTGTCCCCGGGCCTCCCTCCCTTCTTCACCTGCCGGCTTAGTGTCTCATCACTTAGCTATGCACATAATCCCTGGTTAGTGCATGTGAGCCACTAGGCCTGGGCTCTGGCCCCCGGCCTCCCGTTCTCACATGCTTGCTGGGTGGCTCCATGGTGGCCATGGCAACTCTCATCTTCTCATGACACTTGGGCCTCAGTCATGGGTCTAAATTCTCTCTGGTCACTGAGTGTTGTTTTCTGTCAGCTTTCTGTCGCTTTCTGTCAACCCCCCCCCATCTATTTGTCCGTTTCTATCTCTGACCCTTTCTGTAACTATTCACCCCCGCAGTTTTCAGCTGTTCCCTGCTATGCTCAAAGCCTGCGAGAATGATCAGGGTTGGTGAAGTTATAAGTGATAGTTCACTCCAAAATGTCAGTTTGTTAGTGGTTTACAATACCTCAAAATACCTCTAATGTTGAGATGAGTCCATGCCGTGTGTGTATATGTCGTGATGCAATGCAGCATTTGGAACATGCATTTGGTAATCCATGCTGTGATTGGGAGTCCCATAGGGCGGCGCACAAGTGGCCCAGCGTTGTCCAGGTTTGGCTGGGGTAGGCCGTCATTGTAAATAAGAATTTGAGGACAATGTTGGCCACAGTACAACATCAACTACTGGTTTACTTTAATGCAACTGGTCGTCAAATGAAAACCTGACCAAAAGTTTTTATTTTGAGTCGGAGGTGTAAAATGAGAGCATAAAACATACTGCAATCATTTATTGTGGCCCCTAAGTGCAGATCAGTTTACCCAACGGCTAGCCTTAACTATTAGGAGGGGGGGGGACTAAAAACCATCAGCCCTTGAGCAGGGTAACCTACAGCTCTGTGTGGCCCCACACTAACAAGTGTCAGTGATACCAGCCTGTCCTCCCCCTATGTGAATGCCATGTGAGAGGCGGCCCCATCCCTGCCCTGCCGCCTGAACACAAGGCCCTCCATTGACTTCTAACCTGTCGAGGGACCTGAGGAGACAAAAGGGCCCGGGGCGGGGCCCGTCCCTCCAACAAGGCGGTGAACAAACGCTAACACGGCTGCAACTGTCCACCCCCTGAATCACTGAATTCATTAACCAACCGCAGAACCCATTCAGGCCCATATCCCCCTGATAACAGAAGGGGACAGAGATGGCCATAAAGGATGGTGGCAGGAGCCTTGCTAAGGGGACAAGAGGGAGGAGAAGAGGCTTTGTGTCCGTCTGCTGGCCTACAGATCGTTGCAGGCCCGCTACCAGACATGGGCGTCTTTGTGTCATTGGTACAATGGGGCTAACCATAAGTGAGCAGCGGGCTAGCCTTGTGGCCCGACTATCAATCACTGTGATGGCCTTATGAGCAGGCCCATAGTTCCAAGTGAGGGTATCTTACTGTGACTTTTGATACTCTCTTTGGAATAATGGGACCAATGTTGTCCAATACGTTGTCTCAAGTTTGCCAAAAAGCACCTTGAAGAACCTGGATGATCATCAAGACTCTTGGAAGAATGTTCTATGGACAGATGATTCAAAAGTATAACTTTTTGAACAAAATGGGTCCCATTACATCTGGTGAAAACCAAACACTGCATTCCACAGTAAGAACTTCACAACAACGGTCAAGCATGGTGGTGGTAGTGTGATGGTTTGGGGATGCTTTGCTACCTTAGGACCTGGACGACTTTCCTAAGTAGAAGGAACCATGAATTCTGGCATCAGTCAGTCATGTAACTATAAGCAGGACATTCCACAAGGCGGCCCAAGCCCCCAACTTTGTGAGAACAGTGAGAAATAAAGCCTGTGTTTGTGTGTGTTCTTTAGGTCTTTCTATCCATCTTTATCTGTTACTGTCTGGAAACAAAGGAATACAGGAAAGACTTACACCAAACATCTAATTCCTCACAAGTGAGGAAACACTAGCCAGAAAACACACTGCTCTAAAGCAAGAGATCCTCATTCCAAAACGCCACTGTTGACCAAAAAGATTATCTACAAGTGGACACATCAATTCATGACTCCTCCTCATCCCCATCATCATGAATATTCCTCAATGGCCTCTTCTTGCCCTGATCTCTGGGAGATTGCATTCCTTTCACTGGCACTGAGCAGCCAGGCACCCCTCTTCTCTTTCAGGGTCCCCCTCTAAACTCTAAATCCACCCATTCACAGCTATGGGCCCTGATCTCCACATGAAATGATACCCTCTTACACTCTCTGGGCTTTAAAGCGCCCATATGCCAGGCAGCGAGGCGGCTGGGAAAGCTCATAATTGATCAGTAAGTGTAAAACTTGTGACCGTGGTCAGCCCCCCATGAAGCCCACAGGAGTGTTTTAATATACAGATTTATTGGCAAATGGAATGGTTGAGTTAAGTCATCAGAATGGAAGAAGGCATTTATGCAATCCTCTCTACAGAGCAAACATAAGGGAAAATATCAATATTATTGTAGACAATTTCAGAAAATCACACATTCTTTGTGAGTTGTATCACAATGGAAAGGAAGGAATTAAAAGTAAACAATCATTACAATTAATTTTTTCTTTTTTTTGTGGTTCTGACTAGCAGTAAGGCATTTAAAGGATAGTTTAGTGAAATTACATGCTTAGATTTGTTTCCTTACCTTGAAAGTTGTATATGGACAAGGAGAGACTGCAATCCACACTTTGGTTTTGTTAAACTAGCCACTGCCAACAAAGGCTAATATTAGCATATTCAGACTAAAAATCAATGAACATCAATCTCCCCCATATATTGATGCCCAAATTATCTTAAAATAATTTCAAACCAAGTCATTGAACAATACAATCTATTTAACAGATGATTTGGGCATGACATTTAAAAAGGTAAGGAAACAAATATCGAACTATTTAATTTCACTGAACTATCCATTTAATACTTCTGGTGAGACCTTTACAGCGAGATCTATTCAAAGTAATTGTTGACAAATGTTTAGGTCAATATCAACAAGCTTGGATGTTCACTACCGTTCAAAAGTTTAGGGTCACTTAGAAATGTCCTGGTTTTTGAAAGAAAATCAAATTTTTGTCCATTAAAATAAACAGATCAGAAATACAGTGTAGACATGTTAATGCTGGCAGCTTCATTAAACAGTACCCGCAAAACACCAGTCTCAACGTCAACAGTAAAGAGGCGACTCCGGGATGCTGGCCTTCTAGGCAGAATTGCAAAAAAAAGCCACATCTCAGACTGGCCAATAAAAATAAAAGATTAAAATGGGCAAAAAGAACACAGACACTGGACAGAGGAACTCTGCCTAGAAGGCCAGCATCCCGGAGTCGCCTCTTCACTGTTGACGTTGAGACTGGTGTTTTGCGGGTGCTATTTAATGAAGCTGCCAGTTGAGGACTTGTGAGGCATCTTTTTCTCAAACTAGACTATCTAATGTACTTGTCCTCTTGCGCAGTTGTGCACCGGGGCCTCCCACTCCTCTTTCTATTATGGTTAGAGACATTTTGCGCTGTTCTGTGAAGGGAGTAGTGCACAACGTTGTACGAGATCTTCAGTTTCTTGGCAATTTCTCACATGGAATAGTCTTCATTTCTCAGAACAAGAATAGACTGACGAGTTTCAGAAGAAAGTCCTTTGTTTCTGGCCATTTTGAGCCCGTAATCGAACCCACAAATGCTGATGCTCCAGATACTCAACTAGTCTAAAGAAGGGCAGTTTTATTGCTTCTTTAATCAGAACAACAGTTTTCAGCTGTGCCATCATAATTGCAAAAGGGTTTTCTAATGATCAATTAGCCTTTTAAAATGATAAACTTGGATTCGCTAACACAACGTGCCAGTGGAACACAGGAGTGATGGTTGCTGATAATGGATCTTCGTATGCCTATGTAGATATTCTATAAAAAAAATGAAAAAAGAAGCTTTTCCCAGCTACAATAGTCATTTACAACATTTTAATGGACTTGTTTGTTGTTGCTTTTCTTTCAAAAACAAGGACATTTCTAAAGTGACCCCAAACCTTTGAACGGGAGTGTATACTAAACAATACAGGCGATACATCAGTTGTAAAACATGTACTGTACAAATTGAAAAAACAGATATTAGAATTAGCTGTTAATCTCAGAGAATATAAAATACAATCAAAATGTGATATCTTTTCAAAACAATTCCCTTTGATAAAAGCAGCATTTAGGTCAGGTGCAATGGTTTATAAATGTTACAAAAGGTATGGCATGACCTCATTCCCATCCATCACCTCACTTGGATACTCTAGGTCTGCTATTCTACAGAGATCAAATGTTTCATATGAGGAGACGGTACAGAATGTCACCTTTTATTTGAGGGTATTCTCATACATATCCGTTTTATCGTTTTAAGATTAAAGCACTTCATGTATTTAGTCCACCTATTTGAACGTTTCAAGTATTTGACGCCTTTAAAATGGGAGGACTAGATACATAGTGCTTTCATTTCTAAATGGTAAAACAGGTATATATGAAAATACCCTAAAATAAAAGATTCTGTACTGTCACCTCATATGAAACATTTGATCTCAAATCCAAAATGCTAGAGTATAGAGCTGAATTAAAACGATGTAGCTTCAGCATCCAAATAAATACGTACAGGAGTGTACGTGCACACACCCACCAGGTTTTTTTCTGGATCAAAATTGGGGTTAGGTGGTGGCTGTGATGAATAGTGCGGTTACCGACTGAAAATTTTAGATGCCCTCTTGGTCCGCAGAAAAAAATATCCTGCAATTCTACACATTTGTCATGATGTGAGAGAAAAATAATTTTCTATGCAAATTTTCAGCAAATCTACACATTTTGCCATGGCTTATGCATTGATATGCTATCGGAGTGACTCAAACATAACTAAATGAATGGGGGCCCCATGCCATGACAAAAATACTGAATGCATAATTTCTCGAATTTTTGATTCTCCCTAACGGGCTAGATTTTATTTGGGTGATTGTTAGTTCTCAAAGATCATCTCATATATATATATATATATATATATATATATATATATATATATATATATATATATATATATATATATCTGGTTTAATATATATCTGGTTTAAGTCATTTAAGTTTCCACTGAAAATGTTTTCCCATCCCAATAATTTTGTATTAAGTCCTGCCTAAGACTTTTCTATGCCGAAAAAACCCTGCATACACACGCACAAACACACAGGCACCAGATGAACTCAAGTGTTCAGGTTTTACAAGGGTCACGGACACTCACATACTTCCACAGGAAGAATTACATTCATAAAGCGTAGCAAATTCTCAGAGAAACACAGCAATATATTATTGGTACATTGGAATGTTATTCAATCTTGGCAAATACAGTAGTACCACTCACGCTTAAAACACACACAGTGCTTTCAAAATGCATAATCTGGGTGTGTTGATAAAAAATAAAAAATCCCTCCATTTCCCTCAGTAAGGTCCTGTTCACACATGTTCTCTTTAACTCTTGACATTTCGTTGGAGCAGCAATCAAGGCAGGTGAGAAAGTGTTAGTGGACGATTCCATAGTTCTTAGTCTTTGTGAAGATGAAAAATCAACCAGTGGTGAGTGCAAGGCAAGCCCTGTATTGGAAAGACATCATCTTTGGGCCTCTACACCAAGGCTCAACTAATAGCAAAAAGAGGGTTATAAATACCCAGTATGGGGCAGCCTGTCAGTAGTCACATTGCTGGGGTTCTATGTGTGCTTTGGGGGTTATGGGTAAGGACGGAGCAGTTATGGTCTAGTTATGGTCAAGAAGTTGACAGGATCACAGTCTGATTACAAGCTCATGATGTGATTTCACATGATTATTTTTGTTTAGTCCTGGATATGGGGCTAGTTGTCCAGGTGATGGAAGGTTCTAGACTCGATATTGGTTATAAACCAGTCAGTTGTCCAGGCAATGGAAGGTTCTAGACTCGATATTGGTTATAAACCAGGTCAGTTGTCCAGGCAATGGAAGGTTCTAGACTCGATATTGGTTATAAACCAGGTCAGTTGTCCAGGCAATGGAAGGTTCTAGACTCGATATTGGTTATAAACCAGGTCAGTTGTCCAGGCAATGGAAGGTTCTAGACTCGATATTGGTTATAAACCAGGTCAGTTGTCCAGGCAATGGAAGGTTCTAGACTCGATATCGTTTATAAACTAGAGCCGGGACGATATCAGTATTGCGATACTTGTTATTATCTTGGAAAAGAAAAACGAAGCAGATTTAACTTCTTTAGGAAACCAGCCCTTATGTTGGAGTCACAATTATTTATTTTCCTAGCTATAGATGGGTAAGCTGACAATGTCACGAAAACGATGCGCACTCTTCAAAATGGGGCAGAAGTCTGAGTTGTTGTGATTCTGGATGGCCAGATAGATACCAACAATGACAAGAAACTGCCATGTGGGGAATCGCAAGTGACTCATTTCAGGTAGTTTCATCTTCTTGATACCATGTCTTGTTTTGAGGTGTTTTGACTGATTTTATGTCAATGCTAATATGGCTCAAATTCGCTAGCTAGCTAACAACTGTTACGATGTATTTGAGAGACAAGTGCTCATTGTGCAAATGGATTTTGGTTTTCAATAAACATTGGAGAATAAATATAGTTGACATGTTGTCAACAATCTAAGCCAACCTGTCTGTTTTTCCCCATAGTTACGCACGCGTCCGTTTTGTTACTCAACAACCAATCTGCCTATTGCACACAATATTTTACTTACAGTAGGTTTTTAAAATACCTAAGAGTTTGGTCTACTTCATGTTTTCATTTTTGCCATGGAAAAAATATTGCGATACTGGTATCATCACAGCCCTACTTGTCCAGGCAAAGGAAGGTTCTATACTTGATACTGGTTATAAACCTGTCAATGGTTCGGGGAATGGAAGGTTCTAGACTTGAAACTGGTTATAAACCAGTTAGTGGTCCAGGGAATGAAAGGTTCTAGACTGGGTACTGTATGCCTCCCGAGTGGCACAGCGGTCTAAGACACTGCATCTCAGTGCTAGTGGCATCACTAGAGACCCTGGTTCGATCCCGGGCTGTATCACAACTGGCCATGATCAGGAGTACCATAGGGCGGCGCACAATTGGCCCAGCGTCGTCCGGGTTAGGGGAGGGTTTGGCCGGGGTAGGCCGTCATTGTAAATAAGAATTTGTTATTAACTGACTTGCCTCGTTAAATAATTCTTTTTTTGTGGCCATGTGTCACATGCTGACAGTGTGGTGGGGGGTGCTGGTGGTGTAGGTGACGGTAGCAGGTTTGGGGGGCCAGTCGGGGTCCTCCTGCAGCTCCTGGGCGACTTGCATGTAGCGCACTCTGGGGGTCTTCTCCTTCTGACCGAACAGCCAGGAGAGGAACGCCGTGCACCAACGCTCATTAGCAGACTAGAAATAGTACATACACAAATCAAACAAGAAAACAGCATAGACCACAGTAGGGTGAGAAACGAGAAAAACGCGAAAAAAAAGGGGGGGGGGGGGGGATTTTCACGAAATTGACTACATAGAAAGGTCCTTTGGAAGAAGGATTTGACACAGAGGGGTGTGAAATTATTGACACCCTTGATAAAGATGAGGAATAATGACTGTATGAAATAAAGTATTCAAATACTGAGCTATAATGTATGTTCCAAAAAAATTGGGAAATTAAACAATTGCTCAGAGAAATATTTTTTTTAAGAAGTAATATTTTTTTTTCTCCACAAAAGGTAGGGGTCAAAATTATTAACACCCCTAAAGATTCTAATAAATAAAGAAGTCAAAAGTTAAGTATTTGGTCCCATATTCCTAGCATGCAATGACTACATCAAGCTTGTGACTCTACAAATGTGTAGGATGCATTTGCAGTTCGTTTTGGTAGTGTTGCAGATTATTTTGTGCCCAATAGAAATGAATGGTAAATAACATAGTGTCATTTTGGAGTCAAAATGACAATACAAGAATATGTTTCTAAACACTTCTACATTAATGTGGATGCTACCATGATTACATCTGAATCAATTGTGAATAATGATCAGTGAGAAAGTTAGAGGGTCAAAGATCATACCCCCAAGACACACTAACCTCCCGTTACTGGGAATTGTGAGAGGTTTGAATTACTTATTTTCTAGTCATTATTGTTCATCTTTATCAAGAGTGTCAATATTTTCAAACCCCACTGTCTATTTGACATTTGTATCTTAAAGCATGATTGAGAAATAATTAATTGAAGTTGGAATAATTATGACATTTCGGCATTACCCAGGCCTCCTTTAAGACTCCATAATGTTTGATCTGTAGGGGCTACAAAGCAAAAAAATGGGTGTCATATGAAGCTTTACCACTTGCTATGTAATATGAGTAGTATTTTGTTTTTAATAACAATTCATTACATACATTCAAGAATATTAAAAAATATCAGCTTTAATATTTAAAAAATATAAACTGGGTGGTTCGATCTACTTTTAGTGTTACGATCCAATTTGTTAGCGTTACCAACAGAGTGAATGTGAAAATGGATTCTAAATGGTCGCCCTCTGCTGGTGATTTGCAGGATGTGCAATGATGCAAGTAAAAGGACGGCTGTGATTGGTTAGATCGCCTACTATGCCAATTTCTCTGTATAAAATGGGCCATAACAGAGAGCAGTGGTACTCCTTAGTTTATTGAATATATATATATATTGTTCCCTGGACGGCAGATCGATGGCAGTATGGCGCAGCTGTTGAACAGAAAGGCCGAAATAGAATGTAACTGCTCAGCTGCAGCTCAATTACGCTTTAAGATAAAGGTTAAATATCAACAATCCTTTCTCCAAAAGGAACCTTCTATGGATTACATTTAGTAAAAATCCCCCAAATCATGGTCTTTTTCCCCCTAGTTTCGTGAGGAATCATCCAGTATCAGCATAGACCAAAGTTGCCTTTAGTGGCGTACAATTCTACACATGTTGCTAATCATGTTATTTTACACATTTTGCAATGAGGCTAAGAGAAAATGTTGCTGCTTCAAGGATAATTTCCAGCAGTTCTACACATATTGGCATGGGGCAGAGACAAAAATGCGCAGTTGTATAGTTAATAGCATGCTATTCTACAGATTTTGCAATGAGGCTGAGAGAATTTTGCATTTTTACAGCAAATGTCCTGTAACTCTCAATTTTTGCTATGGCTTATGACCTGTACATATGCTTTCTGGGGAGGGGGATTGGAGACCTCCAGGGTTCTGGGGGGGCAACCTTGCGGTGGTGTGTGGTACGCCAGTGGTTGCTTTTCAAATGCTACAGAAAGTATTTTTATTTCTAGTAATAATGCATGATACAGAGCATTCGGTAAGTATTCAGACCCTGACCTTTTCCACATTTTGTTACGTTACAGCCTTATTCTAAAATTAAATTGTTTTTTTCCCCCCTCATCAATCTACACACAATACCCCATTAATGACAAAGCAAAAACAGATTTTTAGAAGATTTATAAAAAAAAATGAAGAAAAAAAATGAAATATCACATTTACATAAGTATTCAGACCCTTTACTCAGTACTTTGTTGAAGCACCTTTGGCAGCGATTACAGCCTTGAGTGTTTTTGGGTATGATGCTATAAGCTTGTGTGACCGATGTGAAATGGCTAGTTAGTTAGCGGTGGTGCGCGCTAATAGCGTTTCAATCGGTGACGTCACTCGCTCTGAGACTTGAAGTAGGGTTTCCCCTTGCGTTGCAAGGGCCGCGGCTTTTGTGGCGCGATGGGTAACGATGCTTTGTGGGGTGTCAGTTGTTGATGTGTGCAAGGGTCCCTGGTTCGAGCCCGGGTTGGGGCAAAGAGAGGGACGGAACCTACACTGTTACACTTGTCACACCTGTATTTGGGGAGTTTCTCCCATTCTTCTCTGCAGATCCTCTCAAGCTGGGGTGGCAGGTTGCCTAGTGGTTA
Source organism: Salmo salar (assembly GCF_965601325.2). Classification (NCBI taxonomy): domain Eukaryota; kingdom Metazoa; phylum Chordata; class Actinopteri; order Salmoniformes; family Salmonidae; genus Salmo; species Salmo salar. The sequence goes on from NC_138293.1 coordinate 14,047,125, forward strand.
GAGCGTTGGGCCAGTAACCGAAAGGTTGCTAGATCGAATCCCCGAGCTGCCCTTGAACAAGGCAGTTAAACCCACTGTTCCTAGGCCGTCATTGTAAATAAGAATTTGTTCTTAACTAACTAAGTAAATAAAAAGCTCTGTCAGGTTGGATGGGGAGTGGTGCTGCACAGCTATTTTCAGGTCTCTCCAGAGATGTTCAATCGGGTTCAAGTCCGGGCTCTGGCTGGGACATTCAGAGACTTGTCACAAAGCCACTTCTGCTTTGCCTTGGCTGTGTGCTTAGGATTGTTGTCTTGTTGGAAGGTGAACCTTTGACCCAGTCTGAGTTCCTGAGCAGGTTTTCATCAGGGATCTCTCTGTACTTTGCTCCATTCATCTTTCTCTTGATCCTGACTAGTCTCACAGTCTCTGCCGCTGAATAACATCCCCACAGCATGATGCTGCCACCACCACGCTTCACCGTAGGGATGGTGCCAGGTTTCCTCCAGATGTGACTCTTGGCATTCAGGCCAAAGAGTTCAATCTTGGTTTCATCAGACCAGAGAATCTTGTTTCTCGTGGTCTGAGAGTCTTTAGGTGCCTTTTGGCAAACTCCAAGTGGGCTGTCATGTGACTTTTACTGAGGAGTGGCTTCCATCTGGCCACTCTACCATAAAGGCCTAATTGTTGGAGTGCGGCAGAGATGGTTGACTTTCTGGAAGGTTCTCCCATCTCCACGGAGGAACTCTGGAGCTCTGTCAGAGTGACCATCGGGTTCTTGTTTATCTCCCTGACCAAGGCCCTTCTCCCCCGATTGCTCAGTTTGGCCGGGCGGCCAGCTCTAGGAAGAGTCTTGGTGGTTCCAAACTTCTTCCATTTAAGAATGATGGAGGCCACTGTGTTCTTGGGGACCTTCAATGCTGCAGAAATGTTTTGCTACCTTTCTCCAGATCTGTGCCTTGCCACAATCCTGTCTCGGAGCTATACGGACAATTACTTCAACCTCACTGCTTGGTTTTTGCTCTGACATGCACTGTCAACTGTTGGACCTTATATAGACAGGTGTGTACCTTTCCAAATCATGTCCAATCAATTGAATTTACCACAGGTAAACATCTCACGGATGATCAATGGAAACAGGAGGCACCGGAGCTCAATTTCAAGTCTCACAGCAAAGGGTCTGAATAATGTCTCCCGACCCCTCATGTCTCAGCCTCCAGTATTTATGCTGCAGTAGTTTATGTGTCGGGGGGCTAGGGTCAGTCTGTTATATCTGGAGTTTTTCTCCTGTCTTTTCCGGTGTCCTGTGTGAATTTAAGTATGCCCTCTCTAATTCTCTCTTTCTTTCTTTCTTTCTTTCTTTGTTTCTCTCTCTCGGAAGACCTGAGCCCTAGGACCATGCCTCAGGACTACCTGGCATGATGACTCCTTGCTGTCCCCAGTCCACCTGGCCGTGCTGCTGCTCCAGTTTCAACTGTTCTGCCTGCGGCTATGGAACCCTGACATGTTCACCGGACATTCTATCTGTCCCAGACCTGTTGTTTTCAACTCTCTAGAGACAGCAGGAGCGGTAGAGATATCATCAATGATCGGCTATGAAAAGCCAACTGACACTTACTTTTGAGGTGCTGACTTGTTGCACCCTCGACAACTACTGTGATTATTATTATTTGACCATGCTAGTCATTTATGAACATTTGAACATCTTGGCCATGTTCTGTTATAATCTCCACCCGGCACAGCCAGAAGAGGACTGGCCACCCCTCATAGCCTGGTTCCTCTCTAGGTTTCTTCCTAGGTTTTGGCCTTTCTAGGGAGTTTTTCCTAGCCACCATGCTTCTACACCTGCATTGCTTGCTGTTTGGGGTTTTAGGCTGGGTTTCTGTACAGCACTTTGAGATATCAGCTGATGTAAGAAGGGCTATATAAATACATTTGATTTAATTATGTAAATAAGGTATTGCCGTTTTGTTTTTTTTATAAATTAGCAGACATTTCTAAAAGCCTGTTTTCGCTTTGTCATTATGGGGTATTGTGTGTAAATTGATGAGGAAAATGTTTTATTTAATCCATTTTAGAATAAGGGTGTAACATAACAAAATGTGGAAAAAGTCAAGGTGTCTGAATACTTTCCGAATGCACTGTATATTAGACTAAATATCTGTGTAGGACAATAATTGCTAAAAACATGATATCGGTATCAATATCTTTCATACCTGATATTAAGATTATATTTTATTTCCAAAATTATCTGCCACTTAAACTCAAGGCATGCTTGAGAAGATTTGCAGATATTTCTGCAAAGCAGTTTTTAAAATATTGGTCATGTCTATTACGGCCCATAAAATAATGGTTCTCGAACTGGATCTTTCCATATCGGTGCATCTATCATTCTTAGTAATTTAAATGTCACTTATTTCTCAGCTTATTCAATCATAAAAAAGACAAAACAAATTAATTGAATATCAAGCCCCTCAGAAGCCAGAGCAAGGATCAATGTATCAACATTGTGCATGCATGGGGGGGTAGGGAAGGACAACTACTATGGGTCTTAGTGGGGGGGAAAGGGATGAACAACTACTATGGGTCATAGTGGGGGGGAAAGGGAGGAACAACTACTATGGGTCATAGTGGGGGGGAAAGGGAGGAACAACTACTATGGGTCATAGTGGGGGGGAAAGGGAGGAACAACTACTATGGGTCATAGTGGGGGGGAAAGGGAGGAACAACTACTATGGGTCATAGTGGGGGGGAAAGGGAGGAACAACTACTATGGGTCTTAGTGGGGGGGAAAGGGAGGAACAACTACTATGGGTCATAGTGGGGGGGAAAGGGAGGAACAACTACTATGGGTCTTAGTGGGGGGGAAAGGGAGGAACAACTACTATGGGTCTTAGTGGGGGGGAAAGGGAGGAACAACTACTATGGGTCTTAGTGGGGGGGAAAGGGAGGAACAACTACTATGGGTCATAGTGGGGGGGAAAGGGAGGAACAACTACTATGGGTCTTAGTGGGGGGGAAAGGGAGGAACAACTACTATGGGTCATAGTGGGGGGGAAAGGGAGGAACAACTACTATGGGTCATAGTGAGGGGGAAAGGGAGGAACAACTACTATGGGTCTTAGTGGGGGGGAAAGGGAGGAACAACTACTATGGGTCTTAGTGGGGGGGAAAGGGAGGAACAACTACTATGGGTCATAGTGGGGGGGAAAGGGAGGAACAACTACTATGGGTCATAGTGAGGGGGAAAGGGAGGAACAACTACTATGGGTCTTAGTGGGGGGGAAAGGGAGGAACAACTACTATGGGTCATAGTGGGGGGGAAAGGGAGGAACAACTACTATGGGTCATAGTGAGGGGGAAAGGGAGGAACAACTACTATGGGTCTTAGTGGGGGGGAAAGGGAGGAACAACTACTATGGGTCTTAGTGGGGGGGAAAGGGAGGAACAACTACTATGGGTCATAGTGGGGGGGAAAGGGAGGAACAACTACTATGGGTCTTAGTGGGGGGGAAAGGGAGGAACAACTACTATGGGTCTTAGTGGGGGGGAAAGGGAGGAACAACTACTATGGGTCTTAGTGGGGGGGAAAGGGAGGAACAACTACTAGATCTACAAAGTGAAAGAGAACAAAATAAATACGCAAAGCCTAAACATTCCCAACCTGAGGTGTGAGAGTAGCGGAGGTGACGGCCATGACGTACTGGCCTAAACATTCCCAACCTGAGGTGTGAGAGTAGCGGAGGTGACGGCCATGACGTACTGGCCTAAACATTCCCAACCTGAGGTGTGAGAGTAGCGGAGGTGACGGCCATGACGTACTGGCCTAAACATTCCCAACCTGAGGTGTGAGAGTAGCGGAGGTGACGGCCATGACGTACTGGCCTAAACATTCCCAACCTGAGGTGTGAGAGTAGCGGAGGTGACGGCCATGACGTACTGGCCTAAACATTCCCAACCTGAGGTGTGAGAGTAGGAGGTGACGGCCATGACGTACTGGCCTAAACATTCCCAACCTGAGGTGTGAGAGTAGCGGAGGTGACGGCCATGACGTACTGGCCTAAACATTCCCAACCTGAGGTGTGAGAGTAGCGGAGGTGACGGCCATGCCGTACTGGCCTAAACATTCCCAACCTGAGGTGTGAGAGTAGCGGAGGTGACGGCCATGACGTACTGGCCTAAACATTCCCAACCTGAGGTGTGAGAGTAGCGGAGGTGACGGCCATGACGTACTGGCCTAAACATTCCCAACCTGAGGTGTGAGAGTAGCGGAGGTGACGGCCATGACGTACTGGCCTAAACATTCCCAACCTGAGGTGTGAGAGTAGCGGAGGTGACGGCCATGACGTACTGGCCTAAACATTCCCAACCTGAGGTGTGAGAGTAGCGGAGGTGACGGCCATGACGTACTGGCCTAAACATTCCCAACCTGAGGTGTGAGAGTAGCGGAGGTGACGGCCATGACGTACTGGCCTAAACATTCCCAACCTGAGGTGTGAGAGTAGGAGGTGACGGCCATGACGTACTGGCCTAAACATTCCCAACCTGAGGTGTGAGAGTAGCGGAGGTGACGGCCATGACGTACTGGCCTAAACATTCCCAACCTGAGGTGTGAGAGTAGCGGAGGTGACGGCCATGACGTACTGGCCTAAACATTCCCAACCTGAGGTGTGAGAGTAGCGGAGGTGACGGCCATGACGTACTGGCCTAAACATTCCCAACCTGAGGTGTGAGAGTAGCGGAGGTGACGGCCATGACGTTCTGGCCTAAACATTCCCAACCTGAGGTGTGAGAGTAGGAGGTGACGGCCATGCCGTACTGGCCTAAACATTCCCAACCTGAGGTGTGAGAGTAGCGGAGGTGACGGCCATGCCGTACTGGCCTAAACATTCCCAACCTGAGGTGTGAGAGTAGCGGAGGTGACGGCCATGCCGTACTGGCCTAAACATTCCCAACCTGAGGTGTGAGAGTAGCGGAGGTGACGGCCATGACGTACTGGCCTAAACATTCCCAACCTGAGGTGTGAGAGTAGCGGAGGTGACGGCCATGCCGTACTGGCCTAAACATTCCCAACCTGAGGTGTGAGAGTAGCGGAGGTGACGGCCATGACGTACTGGCCTAAACATTCCCAACCTGAGGTGTGAGAGTAGGAGGTGACGGCCATGCCGTACTGGCCTAAACATTCCCAACCTGAGGTGTGAGAGTAGCGGAGGTGACGGCCATGACGTACTGGCCTAAACATTCCCAACCTGAGGTGTGAGAGTAGCGGAGGTGACGGCCATGCCATCGCTGCCCCCCTGCTTGTCTCGACTGAACACCAGCTTCCATAAGATGATGTCAAGGACCAAAGTCTAAGGAAGATTTCATTGGGCAGGAGTGAAAAGAAAATGGCTGCTAATCGTCCATAATTAGGGGGTGATGATCAGGTTACGAGCAAAGACAAGGATGTCACTCAGAACAACAGTCAAAAATAAAAACGCACATTATTTAAGAAATATTGATTGAATGTGGTTGTTATATTTGATTATTGAGGGATTGTATCAATTGATTGGATTGGTGTCATTTAATAATCACAGATGTCTACATGCAAGATTCTCAACAAGCTGAATCCTGTAGAGACAGATTGTAGGGTGAATACACATGAAGTTCCCTATACTGTACCTCCAATAGGAAAGACACAGCAGCGTTCACTAGGACAATGATGACCACTGTTACGCGCCATTCATGGGGAACACACACAATCTACGGGGAAAGAGCGTAATGGGATGGGGTTAGCTAGTCTCAAGACAAAAGCGTCACAAGGCAAAGTATACACTACACCACATCATGCCAGGCAATGGCAGCCATTTTGGGTCGGACATTTTGTCTCACTTACCTCCAGGAAATTGTCGATGGCAGGAACAGGATACAGCATGATCATGAAGAGGAATATGTACAGAGCCATACAGGATAGCATGAACGGCCCTATGACATTGGTTCAAACAAAATTAGGTCACAAGTAACTAGGCCATTTTGCTGTATTTAATCAGAGTCGGGGTAAATTCCATTTAAATTCCAGTCATTTCTGGAAGTACACTGAAATTCCAATTCTCTTCAATGCTTTTCAATGAGGAACATCTGGAAATTAAAATTGAATTTGGTTAACTTTCTGAAATGACTGGAATTAAAGCCCAGATTGACAAATCAATACAGTAAGCCATAGCTTCATAACAAATGTTAGCTCTATGTCAAACAATAACATTAGCATCTTAAATCTGCTGTTGCTGTGGATTCAAACACAGTTGACAATACACAAGTGGAGCTTACAGTTTTTATAGCTTGGCTGTCTGAAAGGTTTTCCCTTGGAGAAGATGATGGCCACTGCCAGGTACTGGAAGGAGGAGACGTAGAAGAGTGTAGTGTTCTCATAGTTTTTGATGTTCTTGTGGTCGACATGTGACGTTATGTTGGGACCATGGGTGAGATTGGCACTGGAAACATTACAGGCACTGTTGAAGAGAAACTTGGGTTAGCATGAAGATAACTTTCTTGGACATAATTACATGGCCCAGCTATTGTACCTCAGATTGTTTCCAAGATGGTGGACTGGTGGTGTACCCCTTATCAACCCTTTAGACCCCCAGATAACTTTCTTGGACTTCTGGATTGGGTTGTTGGACCATCTGAGGTCGTGTCCTACAATTCTTTTTTGGACCTTCCATATACAGTAAGAGTCTCAGATCACTTTTTGGACAATCAGATAAATATTTTGGATAATCAATAGGGGTATCCCTGATCATTTTGTTGGACCATCAGATAATATTTTGGATCATATATATGGTCCAGATTACCTTTTGGACCATCAGATAACTTTTGGGGTCATAAATAGCCAAATAGGTGTCCCAGATTCCTTCCCCCACAGCCCAGGCAGCGCAGTACTCACTCTGAGAGGGGCGTCCATTTCTCGTACCAGTTCTGGCCCCGGACCCAGAGGAAGGCCAGGACCTGGAAGGCCAGACAGGTGAGGATCTGGGTCAGCACGGAGAACAGCAGAGGGCCTGAGATTAGACTGGACGGGGGGCGCCGTGCCACCAGAACCTTCCACGCCGGGTTCAGACTCACTTACAATAAATAATGAACAATAGGAAATCAATAAAAATGGCAGTACATTTTTTTAAATCAATTTTAGTCATTCATTTTAGTGATACAGCAATTAGGATGTGAATATTTGAGTCCCCATAAAGAAACTATCAATGTCTGCTTGGATACTCAACTCAAGTAATGCCGGTTAAAGCATTCTGGAGACAGGTTTCTATTACTCACTTGTGAAGGCAATGATCAGAATGATAGCAACGTCAATGAAGAGGAACTGGAAGTCTCCCAGGTTGCTGAGGATCTACAACATGGAGACACAACCCCTTAAAACTGATCTCAAACCAGTCATTATCATATTCGTCAGTTGATCATAGCAGCTACACTTATCTCAAACCGGCTGTTACCATGTTTGTCAGTTGAGCTTAGTAGCTAAACTGATCTGGGACCAGTACTCACAGAGTAGAGGAGCGTGACACTGAGGTACTGGATGATGCTGTACAGGGCCATGAACTTGAACACACAGAAGGAGGTGATGAGAGCAGCTCGCCCCTCTCTGTGGAGAAACAACAGGCCATCATTCAGCCTGGCAACTCTGAGACTACTTTGATACAGCACTTCAGATACTTCAACAGATACATTTTATTCCACAGACAGATATTTCACTGGTACTTGTGCCAAGTAATTTATAACAACTGTATAAGGACTGTCAAATAAAGAGACATTTGACATTGTTCATGAAAAGGGATGCTAGTTCCTCTATAGGTTTATTCCAAGATTCCTGCCTTCAAGGGAGTTGTCCCTGACCACTGTGCTTTTGCCTTTGCATTGCTTGCTCTTTGGGGCTTCAGGCTTGGGTAACTGTAAAGCACTGTGACAACAGATGACGTAAAAAGGGCTTTATAAAAAAACATCTGATTGATGCTACAGTACCTAATGAGGTTGGGCACACAGGAGATGTTGGCGATGGAGGAGGTGAAGGGGGAGGCGACTGAGGCCTCCAGCTCTGACAGAGAGATCCCACTGTGAGCTCTCTTTAGGGCCTGGAGATAACAGAGGGAGGAGGGGAGGTCACTCAAATCGGCTCCAAATAATTGCTTGGAACATTGGTTGTGGGTTTAATTCCCGTGGAGGCCAGGTGAAAGGTACAGAGCCATACAGGATAGCATGAATAGCCTGTCTGGTAAAATAGATTTTATAGCAGAGTTATAAGAGGGCGGCATTACAGGAAAGAGACGTCTGTTCCTAATAGTGGTGTCATGAGAATACTGTCCCCTTATGGAATCTATTGACCAATGTCATACTTCTTGAAAACAGCTGATCCTATAGTCTGAACAGTGGCCCTGATCATAGCAACACTAATCTGCCCCATTCAAGCATTCTTTACAGTAATATATGCCATTTAGCAGCTGCTCCTATCCAAAACAACTTACAGTCATGTGTGCATACATTTTACGTAAGGATGGTCCCGGGAATTGAACCCACTTTCCTGGTGTTGCAAGCGCCATGCTCTATCAACTGAGCTACAAAGGACCACATTAATTGCAGTAAAACATGCTTTTATATTATGAGATGAAAAACACTCAGTACACCTCTTCAGAACAGTAGTACACATAAAAATGACAACCCCATACTTACGCCACAGTCATTGGCACCATCACCACACATCCCTACAGTATAGCTGCAAAGAATGCAAAAAAAGAGGCAGAAATTAAAGCAAAGTAGTCAACATATTACTTCGCTGGATGACAGAAATTTAGCATAATGTAGTTTCCCAGTAAGCACAAGACGTTGAAAAGATGTATTTTCAACGTGATTCCAAAAGGATGTATTTTCATCCCAAAAAAACAACTATTTTGAACGTCTTGTGCTCGTAGGGGTTAGTGCTGAAGAGGAGACTCACTCCACACTCTGTAGGACCTCTACCAGCTGAGTCTTCTGGTCAGGAGCCATGCGGGCGAATATTGTGGCACGCAGTGCCAGCTACAGCACCACCCAGTGGACAGACAGAGCATAACGCTAGCATCAAATAACGCTGTATTAGTGTGACTAAAGCTGCGTTTACACATGTAGCCCAATTCTGATCTTTTGCCCATTTATTGGCAAAAGAGCTGAGCTGATTGGTCAAAAGACCAATGAATGGAAAAATATCTGAATTCGGCTGCCTGTGTAAACACATCCATGATGTCCATAAGGGTTTACCATCTAGGTATTACAAACCCAGCTCAGTTAAGGGAGGCACTGAACACTAGAATGTAGCAATTTAGTACATCTGTCATCCTACAGTCATTTCATTTCTATTGTCCAGAGTGATGGAGTTTGGCACTGACCTTTTGGACTAGGTCAGGGAAGTGTTCAGTGATGACAGCAAAGGACCTGCCACTCATAGCAAAGTGGTAGCCGTGCTCCTGCTGCTTGTGCTGCTCACCATAAGCCACATGGCCCACATCCTCAAGGCTGATTTCCACTGACTGGGGAACATTAGAGAAAAGGGGGACATGAACGGCCATGATGGATCATCAGTTGCAACAACATTAATGAGGAAAAGAGAAACTGTGTCCTTAGGCTACAGGACATACAATATACTGAATATAAAGATACTGCGATATTCATCCAGGGAGTACTTTTTAAATATAAAGATCTTGTTTCCAAGTGAGACTTGCTTAATAAACTCATATCCTGTCTTTATAGAATAGTTTAATATCAATCCATGTCTTTTAATTAAGTTTTTCCCCCTCACCTCAACACGATTGTCTTTGCTGGTGTGGTTCTCTGTGTAGTGCCAATTGATCGTAGCAGGCTGGATGTCTTTGGGAGGTGTGGCGTCTGCTATGATGACCCTCTCATGAGGGGTTATCATGCCACAGTCTCTGGCTACTGATATAGCGGTTAGCATATTATCGCCTACAGACAGACAGAGAGATGACAACAAGATGCAAAACAGGTTAAATTACTAAAATGTAAAATGCAAGATGTAAAATGTACATTTTCATTGTTATCAGTGTAAGTGTGGCAGCTAGTTGTAGTTAGCTTAGTCATTCCAAATGACATAATAGCAGTTTAAATGGCTTTGCAGTACTGATGGTTACTTCAGTGTAAAGTGCTGGTGGGACTATGGTATTGAATATTGGTAAGATTGGTACATGCTACAGTACAAAAAGGCACTAGCAAACCTAAACAATCTCCCAGAATACTGACAACATTTTGTATTGTAGATGAAGACTGTATACGATTGGCTTATTCACCTGTAACCATCACAGTGCGGATGTTTGCACGTCGCAGGTCTTTTAAAACCCCAGCAGTCTCTTCCTTTAGCTTGTTTTGCATGATTATGAGCCCAAGGAACTCCATATTGGTCTCTATGAGATCTCTGACAGGTATAGAAAACAGATGAATTTATTAAAGAATAGGAATTTAGCCCACATAATCCAGCAATTAAAAAAGTTACACTATTTGTGAAAGGGGAAGTTCACAAATTCACACATTCAAATGTCTTGAATCTTCTAGCAAGAAATAAGTCAGTTCTCAATCCTGTGATTCTATTCAGCACATTGTATTAAGCACATTGTACTACCTGTTGAGGTTCTGGACCTTGTGCCAGGAGAGTTTGGCCTCCAGCTGGCGATGGGCCAAGGCTATGACTCTGAACCCCTGCCTGGTGTAAGACTCCAGGGTCTCTGTGAAGCTCTCTGGTACTAGAGTAAGAGAAAATAATCATTCATTGGGTTATAGTCTATTAACCTGCAAGCATGTTCATGTAAATGCGTAAGCCTGTCTTGACCGTGCACATACAGGTGGGGTACAGGGATAGAAGTACATGTTCTGGCAAACTGCTGCCTGGTAAGACTGAATAAAGGTCTAACTAACTTGTGTCCTCTGTGCAGAGGCTGGCCACAACCTCTGGCGCCCCTTTGAGGTAGGCGTCCATGCGCTTCTCCCCCAGCTTCCGGACCACCACACTCATCCTCTGTAGAGCTGACGAGAAAGGAAACTGGCGGACGATCCCAATTTCATAGGACAACTGAGAGACCGACAGCACAAGGTCAAACAAAATCCATTCAACCGTTCAACTTTTCCCATTCATATACAAATCAATATTCAAAGAAGGAAAGAAAGATGCATTTGAAAAAGCCCTCACACTACTTACCGTCAGCTCAGACAGCTCCTAAAAACCCAAAGGAGAAAAGAAGGGTTAAAGGACATAGTTAAGGTATATCTACCAGATATTGAGATGTAGCGAGGTAGGAGAGAGCATACTATGGATACTGTACCATGTTCTGTGCTAGATTGACTTCCTGGTTGACCTCTGGGAGCACCTGTTTGGGTGGCCGCACCACAGTGGGCATTATTGGATTGTGGAGGGCTGTTTCTTCCTCTGTTGGCTCCTCTAGAATCTGAACATCACAAACATTGGTGTTAAACAACATTAGTGACCCATATGAAAAAACTGGCAGCCCCTTCTGAAAGGCTAAACATGATTTAGACGGGTAACCCAGGGGCCAGTCTGCCATCTTGCCAAGGCAACGATGTAACATTGCTGAATGTAGAAACAGTCTGGCACCAGTGGTAGGGATTTTGTGCTTGTGTTAGCATGTAGCATCTTCCAGCTATTCTGTTACCATAGCTCTAACAGAAAGAATCCCACTGCTGCCACTATCTGTCAATATGTTTTGTGTTGTAGTCACGACATACAAAGATATGAAGAATGTGTCAGAGCATGTTTCAGTCAGCAACAGTACATATACAAGTTGGAACATTTCCATTTCCTGTGTAATACCAGTATGTGTAACACATTGCTACATTAGTATTACAGAAATGCAGTTAGCGTGTAGCATTGTTAGCATAACTACACTGAACAAATGTAGGAGAGATTATCATTCCAATATTGTCTTGGAGCCTCTACAACTCTTTCTCCACAACTCTTCATTGGAATCCCATTGACTTGGCTATCTACAAACTACACTGAATAACAATATAAAACACAACATGCAACAATTTTACTGAGTTACAGTTCATATAAAGAAAATCGGTCAATTGAAATAAATTCATTAGGTCCTAAATCTATGGATTTCACATGACTGGGAATTCAGATATGCATCTGTTGGTCACAGATACTTTAAAAAAAGGTAGGGGCGTGGATCAGAAAACCAGTCAGTATCTGGTGTGACCACCATTTGCCTAATGCAGCGGTGACACATCTCCTTCACATAGAGTTGATCAGGCTGTTGATAGTGGCCTGTGGAATGTTGTCCCACTCCTCTTCAATGGCTGTGCAAAGTTTCTGGATATTGGTGGGAACTGGATCCCGCTGTCGTACACGTCGATCCAGAGCATCCCAAACATACTCAAGGGGTGACATGTCTGGTGAGTAAGCAGGCCATGGAAGAACTGGGACATTTTCCCTTCCAGGAATTGTGTACAGATCCTTGCGACATGGGGCAGTGTATTACCATGCCGAAACATGAGGTGATGGTGGTGGATGAAAGGTACAACACTGGGCCTCAGGATCTCGTCACAGTATCTCTGTGCATTTAAATTGCCATCAATAAAATGCAATTGTGTTCATTGTCCGTAGCTTAAGCCTGCCCATACCATAACCCCACCGCCACCATGGGGCGCTCTGTTCACATCGGTGACATCAGAAAACCGCTCGCCCACACGATGCCATACATGGTATCTACACAGTACAGTTGAAACCGGGATTCATCCGTGAAGAGCACACTTCTCCAGAGTGTCAGTGGCCATCGAAAGTGAGCATTTGCACACTGAAGTCGGTTACGACGCAGTCAGGTCAAGACCCTGTTGAGGACGACGAGCACACAGATAAGCTTCCCTGAGACAGTTTCTGACAGTTTGTGCAGAAATTCTTCGATTATGCAAACCCACAGTTTCATCACCTGTCCGGGTGGCTGGTCTCAGACTGTTGCAGGTAAAGAAGCCGGATGTGGAGGTCCTGGGCTGGCGTGGTTACACGTGGTCTGGGGTTGAGAGGCCGGTTGGACGTATGGCCAAATTCTCTAAAACGACGTTGGAGGCGGCTTATGGTAGAGAAATTAACATTCAATTATCTGGCAAGAGGTCTGATGGACATTCCTGCAGTCAGCATGCCAATTGCACGCTCCCTAAAAACTTGAGACATTAGTGGCGTTGTGTGACAAAACTGCACATTTTAGAGTGGCCTTTTGTTGCCTCCAACATGAGGTGCACCTGTGTAATGATCATGTCACGGTTGTCGTAAGGAGGAGCGGACCAAAGTGTCGTTCCACATTTTATTTATACTGTGAAACTATGCAATACATAAACTGAATGACAAAAACAATAAACCGTGACGCAGAGGTGAAACATACACTACTCAAAATGAACCTCTCACAAACCCAGGTGGGACAAACACCAACATAAATATGACCTCCAATTAGAGACAACAATGACCAGCTGCCTCTAATTAGAGATCATCCCAAACAAAGCCCAACATAGAAAATCCAACCTAGAAAAAAACCCTGTCATGCCCTGATCTACTCTACCATAGAAAATAACAGCTTTCTATGGTCAGGACGTGACAGTACCCCCCCCAAAGGTGCAGACCCCGAATACACCTAAAAAACTAAAAAAGGGAGGGTGGGGAGGGGACAAATGTCTATGGCGGTTCTGGTGCAGTACACAGAACCTTCTCATCCAGTGGATCCTCCAGCAAAGGAGGCGGCTCCGGTTCGGGGCGTAACCCCTGCTCCGCCCGCTGATCCCTCCGTTTTTGTGTCACCGGACCGTGGATCATCACCCCGGAGGTTCTGGACTGCAGACCGCCGCTGGAGGCTCCGCGCCGCGGGCCGTCTCAGGAGGCTCCGCGGGCCGTCTCAGGAGGCTCCGCTCCGCGGGCCGTCACAGGAGGCTCCGCGGGCCGCCGCGGGCCGTCTCAGGAGGCTCCGGGCCGCGGGCCGTCTCAGGAGGCTCCGGGCCGCGGGCCGTCTCAGGAGGCTCCGGGCCGCGGGCCGTCTCAGGAGGCTCCGGGCCGCGGGCCATCACTGGAGGCTCCGGGCCGCCGATCATCACTGGAGGCTCCGGGCCGCCGATCATCACTGGAGGCTCCGGGCCGCCGATCATCACTGGAGGCTCCGGGCCGCCGATCATCACTGGAGGCTCCGGGCCGCCGATCATCACTGGAGGCTCCGGGCCGCCGATCATCACTGGAGGCTCCGGGCCGCCGATCATCACTGGAGGCTCCGGGCCGCCGATCATCACTGGAGGCTCCGGGCCGCCGATCATCACTGGAGGCTCCGGGCCGCCGATCATCACTGGAGGCTCCGGGCCGCCGATCATCACTGGAGGCTCCGGGCCGCCGATCATCACTGGAGGCTCCGGGCCGCCGATCATCACTGGAGGCTCCGGGCCATGGATCATCACTGGAGGCTCCGTGCCTTGGATCATCACTGGAGGCTTCGTGCCTTGGATCATCACTGGAGGCTTTTTACGTGGAGCTGGAACAGGTCTCACCGGACTGGGGAACATCGCTGGAGGCTCTGGACTGGGGGATGTCGCCGGAAGCTCTGGACTGGGGGATGTCGCTGGAAGCTCTGGACTGGGAAGGTGTACAGGAGGCCTGATACTGGGGCTGGCACAGGTGGCGCCAGACTGGTGACACGCACCTCAGGGCAAGTGTGAGGAGCAGGCACAGGGCGTACCAGGCTGGATAGGCTCATTGGAGGCCTGGTACGTGGGGCAGGCACAGAGCGCACCGGGCTGTGAATGCGCACTGGCGACACAGTGCGCATCACCGCATAACACGGTGCTTGCTCAGTCACTCGCTCCCCACGGTAAGCACGAGGAGTTGGCTCAGGTCTTCAACCTGACTGCCAATTTCCCCGTGTGCCCCCCCCCCCCCCAAAGAAATTGGGGGGCTGCCTCTCATGGTTCCCTTGTTGCCGTGCTCTCGCTGCCTCCACCTGTTCACATGGGAGGCGCTTTTCTCCTGCCCTGGATATTCCTCCAAAGCCTTGGATATACTCCTCCTCATCTCCTCCCAAGTCCACTGGTCCATTCCACGCTGCTTGGTCCTTTGGTGGTGGGAGATTCTGTCACGGCTGTCGAAAGGAGGAGGGGACCAAAGTGCAGCTTGTGTGTCATTCCACATTTTATTTATACTGTGAAACTATGCAATACATAAATAAACTGAATGACAAAAACAAACCGTGACGCAGAGGTGAAACATACACTACTCAAAATTAATCTCGCACAAACCCAGGTGGGACAAACACCAACTTAAATATGACCTCCAATTAGAGACAACGATGACCAGCTGCCTCTAATTGGAGATCATCCCAAACAAAGCCCAACATAGAAATATAAAACTAGAACAACCCAACACAGAAAATCTAACCTAGAAAAAAAACCTGTCACGCCCTGACCTACTCTACCATAGAAAATAATAGCTTTCTATGGTCAGGACGTGACAGATCATGCTGTTTAATCAGCTTCTTGATATGCTACGTATACTCCCGCTCCCCCTCTCTGGCGCTCGTTGTCACCAGTTTACTTATTATTACGCACACCTGCCACCATCGTTACGCACACCTGCGCCTCTGGACTCCACTCACCTGGACTCCATCACTTCTATGATAACCTCCCCTATATCTGTCACTCCCTTTGGTTCATTCCCCAGGCGGTATTAGGCATGTTTCTCATGTTCATGCTACTCGTTTTGTATTGTTCCATGTTTTTTGTATTATTAAATACACCCCCTGTACTTGCTTCCTGACTCCCAGTGTCTGCATTACACCACACCTGTCAGGTGGATGGATTATCTTGGCAAAGGAGAAATGCTCACGAACAGGGAGGTAAACTAATTTGTGCACAACATTTGAGAGGAATAAGCTTTTTGTGCATATGGAACATTTCTGGGATCTTTTATTTCAGCTCATGAAACATGGGACCAACACTTTACATGTTGTGTTTATAATTTTCTTCAGTATAGAACAGAAACTACTGTAGGTTACAATATCCACACAAGAACAGAGACAGCGTTGGAGAAAAAAAAAAACATTGCGACCACATCGAGACAGCCTTGCGACCGACTGACCCAGCCTGTAGCGTTGAACATCTTGAGGTCCAGTGGGTCTCCGGAGAGTTCTCCCTCTAGCTTGGTCAGAGAATGGCAGGTGGCCATGCAAGACACAAACGAGGACCTGACTAGGGTCTCATTGGCTGGGTCATCCTCTGGGGGAGAGAAGCTGAGAGAAAGAAGTAGATTGAAAGCTGATCTAAGACCAATTTTGTGTTTTCACCCATAGGGGGCTGCAGCTAAGTAAACACGTGTAAATTGTGGGTTTCTGATTGAATAGCTTTAAAAAGGTAACTACAACATTATGTAAATGTGTAACTATGCCTTTAAAAGGACAATCTGCAGTTTGCTACATCCATTTTGGCCCTACAAATTCATATGTATCCATTGATTCTTGAGGAACTTAACTTGTAAATACCTCATGAGCTTAGTTCAACTGCCGTACCCCATCAGATCCCAAAATATGAGCTTGTTTAACTCCAAGTAAATGTAAATAAACAATGTAATGCCTCAAAACATGGTTAGAACTATAATTTTTGATATCATGGATGGTCAGCCCTTGCATCCATATCTCTGTCTATGAATATGAAATTGGTTACATTTCTCCAGCCCAATCCCTCAGCTTTTTACCAAAACAGTGGTGGGCTTTGTTATCGTTTCAACTGCTGATTGCCCCTTTAACGGGGTTTCACGAGGGGACTAGTGGGGTCACAGAGAAAGGACTGGGGGAAACAAAGGAGCTGTGGTATTCATCCACTGACTTCCCCATAACAATGGAGGGGTCAGAGACAGTAGATAACTGATACATGGTAGAAGAGAACATCTCTCCTTAGCCATGGTGGCCATGATGAGAAACATGGACACCTCATATCCCCCTCATTCTCACCTGCCATTTTCAACTCTCTGGATCCCCCAAAGGTCCAAACCATCTTCAGTGAGAGTACCAGTCTGTGTGAGGAGCAGGACAGTTACACAGAAATATACTGTAGCTTCATTCTACAACTGTCTGCATTTTGTACCTGTGTGCTAGCTAAAGATTTCTGAATACTTTAATTTAAAATCACAGAATCATAGTTTTACAAAAACATACTACTAGATAGAGCAATATGTTTTGTTAGTGATTATAACAGCCTGATACTTGGCATGAAGTTTGAGTTTACGTGGCGTAGAGGGTACCTTGTCGAAGCAGATGAGGTTGAGTTGGCCACAGATGTTGATCCTCTGGGGGCTGATGCAGAAGATACCCACACGTTTCAGCCGGCGCTGGGCATAGACTATGCCAGCTGTCATGGCTGCAGGCAGCGCTGGGGGCACCGTGATGGTGATAATGTCCAGAGACTCAACCACTATGGTTTTGGCTGGAACCTGTTCAAAGAGAAGAGAAGAACCTTGTAATAAGTTTGGCTGGAACCTGGACATGGAAAATACTCAATGAAATTGACAAACTGCAGACATAGGGAAACAACACTATTGCTGGACTTAACTGTCTCCATACTGATATGTTTCTATTTTACTATGAGATGGTCGTATTCTTCCAAAAAAGAGAATTGGTTGGGAATGGGCCATGCATGGTTAAATAATGGTCAATTCATACACTGCCAGAGGACTATTTCCACAAATTTAAAACTAAGCCAAAAATACAGGATGGATACTACACATTGATTGTGGAGTGGGTAGGTATAATGCTCTTTGAGTACTAGCGAATAAAGCACTACACAAATGCAATCCGTTTTCAATGCCTGAACAGACAAACTGCAAAGTGCAGTACCTGGTTTATGATGCTGAGGACGATGGTGTAGATGAAGCCAATGCCGGCCACTCCCACCAGACAGAGCAGGAAGAGATAGGCATCTCTGTACAGCTTGAAGTCAGTGGGCTTGGGGTACAGGATGGAGCGTACCAGCTGGCCCTTCTCTGTGCTGAAACCTGACAGACAACAAATATTGGAAATAACCTAAATAGCATTTGAATTGATGAGCTGCAGAGTGCCATATTAACCCTTTAATTGAGTACATTTATCTCACATCCCAGTGGAAGCTGGTAGCTCATCCTCACCATGTCTCTCTCCACTGTTGTATTCAGGGAAGGTTGGTTTATAACTGAATGCACACAAACACTTTGAGCTAGACCTATAACAACTTTATAGCCCTGTGTATGTCAGTTAACCTAGAGTCTGAGGCCCATGCACTAATACACATATGCTATATTTAAGATATAAGGTATGGGGGGGGTGTGTGGTATATGGCCAATATACCACAACTAAGGGCTGTTCTTGAGCATGACGCAACGTGGAGTGCATGGATACAGCCCTTAGCCCTGGTGTATTGGCCATATACCACATACCCCAGAGGTGCCTTATTGCTATTATAAACTGGTTACCAACGTAATTAGAGCAGTAAAACATTTTTGTCATACCTGTGGTATATGGTCTGATATACCATGGCTGTCAGCCAATCAGTATTCAGGGCTCGAACCACCCAGTTTATAATAGGTAACAAATGTGTATTAGGTGTATTAAGGTCAATGAAAAACAGCTCCATAACAGAAGACTGGAAACAATAAGTGGTCTCACCAGTCCTGACCACCACGGCCTTGACCAGTTCCCCAGTGTAGAAGCGAGTCTGAATGATGTGAGTGCCACAGAACAGCGTGTGTCTCTTGTGTTCCTCTATGCTATAGAGGCCAGCCCCATCTTCTCCTGAGCTGGGTAGGCTGGTCTTGGTGACAGGCACACTCTCACCTGGAGAGGACCAATAGAAAGACTCTTTAAATATTATAGGTACACATAACATGATTACACTACAATGGAACCATAGCAGCTTTTATTATGGCATACGGGGCCTGTTTTCAGGACCCAGATTAAAGCTAGCCCTGAACCGAAAAGCACTTTCAAATTAGTTTTCCCATTGAGCATGTTTTTTTAGTTCAGGACAAGGCTTAATCTGGGTCCGAGAAACTGGCCCATAGTGTTCAAATTAAAGGAAGAACATTTTATAGTCACCTGTCAGCATGCTCTCGTTGACGATGCAGTTTCCATGAACCAGCACGGCGTCACAGGGCATGATCATTCCATTGGACGGGATGACGATGACATCACCAGGGACCAGCTCTGTGGACATGGCCTCCTCGACATCTGTGTTCAACACAACACCACAGGGGTATACTACAAAGCAGGAGCCAGCTAACTGTGATAAACAACCAGAAATAACTATGGATTTTCTGTTTCATTAAGAAAGCTAAACTAAATTTAAAAAAAAAGTTATTTCATAATATTTAGGCAAGTTAGCTGGCTAACTCCTTGATCCGGTTTGTAGTATACCCCTCTGGTCAGATGACGAACCCATAACAAGCAGCATAGTCCATAAGGAGGACTTGTTTTTCCTTCACAATAATTAAATAAATAAATAGAAATGTGTAATAAAAGATGTAGGATGAAATTATACCCATTATCAAATCATTATCAAGTACACATTGTCAACCATTATCAAATACACATTTTAATGTAATACTTCAAAAGTGTAACCAAAACAATGGAAAGGAGGAGGTCACTAATAAAATGCAATAGTAGATGAATACACTTGAATACACTACATTAATCTCTATAGAGCCAGTCTTATCAGGCCTGTTACATACCTAGAGTCCCTCTGCACACTGAGACACGTACAATACTGTGGGTTGCCACCATGTCATGCAGCATGATGTATTGCTGTAAGCAGAGAAAAAGGGAATCCATTAAAAGAAACACAAGCTAAACAACACAGAAGTAATCTATTCTATTCAATCTAATATGCTTTAAGTGAGAATTGGTTTGAACCCGAAAAAAGGAAATTCACGAGCACCACAATGTCTATTCCACCCATGCTCTACCAAGGTTTTCCAGCACACAGCTTTGACCTACTACAGTAGCTATGTTGGTATTGTACTTCAGACTATGTGTAGGCAGGTTGCTTAGGATTCAACCCTTCTCTTATATGATGGTAGGGAGATTTGAAGTTAACGCTAGCCCGCCAGCCCCCCCCACAAAAACTATTCTGTCAATGCCAAGGAACGAGTAACATTTAACTCCGATAACTCCGATTGAAAGGCAACATGGCTGCCACTTCCGCTACATGAGGAAGTGCTTAGTCTAGGACGATCACCCACCTTCTTGACGGTGTACAGCGAGGTAGCTATGGATATGACAGACATGAAGACTATGGCAGCGGCGTAGTAGTAATACTGTTCAATGCTCCACAGAATCACGCTGAAGAGCTGGAATATGTAGAACGGATTCAGGACCTGAGGTTGAAAGAATT
Organism: Salmo salar; assembly: GCF_965601325.2. NCBI lineage: Eukaryota > Metazoa > Chordata > Actinopteri > Salmoniformes > Salmonidae > Salmo > Salmo salar. The sequence goes on from NC_138293.1 coordinate 14,067,522, forward strand.
AATATGGGGAAAAAGTCGGAAATTATTGAGATAGTTTCATCCTATGCAGCTTTATTGTCAGATTTATGGTTGTTATATTGTCAATTTATTCATTATAATTTTAGATAATGGATTGTTATTATCAGATGAGTCATTGGAAAATAAGCAGCATTTACTCTAAGGCAGTGGTTCCCAACTCTGGTCCTTGGGTATCCCAACAGTACATCTGTTTTATTGTAGCCCCAGACAAGCACACCTGATTCAACTTGTCAACTAATCATCAGGCCCTCAATGAGTTGAATCAGGTACGTTTGTCCGGGGGCTACAACACAAATATGTGTGCTGTTGGGTGTACTCGAGGACTGGAGTTGGGAACCACTGCTCTAAGGTACAGTAGTTATTCCTAGCCATGTGACCTGACCCATAAAAACTCTGGGGCCTAGTTGAAGACTATAAATAGGCTCCAGGGTTTTTCCAGGTCAGGTGATCAAGAAAAACTCCAGGTCATACTTGTTGTTGTGTGAAAGAAAATGTATCCAGTAACCTACCTCTTTTATGAGTAGCTTGAACACAGATGGCACCCTAACTGCTATCTCATTCACTTCAAAGAACAGTCTCCTGTTGAAACCGGATTAGAAACCATTAGCATTTTTGCCAGCTTTCTCACACGCCAAAGGGCCAATGTGTTCAAATACCGGTATGCACTGTATGCTTGTGCGGACTAGCCAGTCTTAGCTGTACATTCAGAGATAAATTCCAACATTCAAAAGAGCCGTTGGGCCAAATGAGATTCAAGAACAGATGGTGTGTTTAATAGTGCCTGTAGGAACAGGGATGATTATGCCTATGTGTAAGGTAGAGGTGCAGCAGAGGAGGCTGGTGGGAGGAGCTAGAGGAGGAAGGGGCTCATTGTAATGGCTGGAATGGAATAAACGGAAAGGTATCAAACACAAACATATGGAAACCACGTTTGACTCCGTTCCTTTCATGACATTTCGGCCATTACAATGAGCCCGTCCTCCTATAGCTCCTCCCACTAGCCTCTTCTTATGTACTGTGTATGGAAGTAGAGGGTTGTGGGTAATGTAGGCTACCTGTAGTCCTGAAGTAGTTTGCTGAGACCAGAGCTGTGGTCAGTGTGGATGCTGGAACAAGTCACCCTGACATCCTCCAAACCTCTAGAAGAGCAGCACACACAGTCACCTCCATGGTAATACTGTATACTTACCACCTTTCATATAAGGATGATAGAGAATGTCCATGTTTTAAAAGTAGCTGGACAATTACACATGTATGGGGGTTACTGTGATTTTGCAATAGGGCTCTTACTTAAACACTTCAAAATTCTGAAGCAGATCATTCCAGTAGTATTTTGTGCTGTGGTGGGTGAAGTAGCAAACCTGATAGAAAGAGAGATGTAGTCAGAACACCAAGTAATGTTCAGAAATCAACTGAGGGCTTTGGATCTGTATCCATCACTTCATGCGTCTCAATAATCTTGGATACCTTCCTTCCCTCGTATCCTTTCCTCCAGGACCACTGATCTATAAATTTCACCCATCAGTTGTCTTGAAGGAAAGGACATGAAGGGAGAGAGCCATTCAAGACAACTGGGACACTGTTTGTTAATGGATATCAGAGGCCATTGCCTTACCTGAACTGGCTGGATATGGATGTATTTTCCCTGATGTCCATCTTGGAGGGCACTGAAGGAGTGTATACTGTCCCCATTAGGTATGTGCAGAGGGCTTAGGAGATCGACATCGTCAAAGGGTCTCTTTCCAGGGGCTAGCATCACATGTACCTTGGTCCGGAACCACCTCCGAAACTCGTCCTGTTAGAATTGAACCAATGTCAAGTCATCCAGTTAACATTGTCCCCAGGATAAATTGCGCACAGCACATGGACTTCGAGCTTGGGGAGGATGTGGATACCATCCATTTGATGCTGTAAGACAGTGATAGTGATTAAGCAGACTGACTCTTCAGTAGAGAATTGGTTATTGTAAATTACAATTTGTAATGTAGTCTCAAGCCAATGTTATCTTTACTGTTACTTAGGTCGTAGTAGTTTTTATTTTATTTTGGGGGGGGGGGGGGGGGTTAGATCAGCTTTAATATTGCGGATAGATTGTAGCTTCCATCAATGTAATTGTCTGCATCATTTCCAATCTCACATATATTTTGGGGATATATATATATATATATATATTAGTGAGGGGGAAAAAGTATTTAATCCCCTGCTGATTTTGTACGTTTGCCCACTGACAAAGAAATGATCAGTCTATAATTTTAATCGTAGGTTTATTTGAACAGTGAGCGACAGAATAACAACAAAAAAATCCTGAAAAACGCATGTCAAAAATGTCCCACTCCTCTTTGCACACACACACACACACACACACACACACACACACACACACACACACACACACACACACACACACACACACACACACACACACACACACACACACACACACACACACACACACACACACACACACACACACACACACACACACACACACACACACACACACACACACACACACACACACACACACACACACACATATATATATATATATATATATATATATATATATATAAATAAATAAAGTGTAGATATTGTGAATGTTGTAAATTTGTAGCTGGAAACAGCTGACTTCTTAAAATGTATTATCTACATAGGCGTACAGAGGCCCATTATCAGCAACCATCAACCCTGTGTTCCAATGGCACGTTGTGTTAGTTAATCCAAGTTTATCATTTAAAAGGCTAATTGATCATTAGAAAACCCTTTTGCAATTATGTTAGCACAGCTGAAAACTGTTGTCCTGATTAAAGATGCAATAAAACTGGCCTTCTTTAGACTAGTTGAGTATCTGGAGCATCAGCATTTGTGGGTTCGATTACAGGCTCAAAATGGCCAGAAACAAAGTACTTTCTTCTAAAACTCCTTCTATTCTTGTTCATCTTCAGTTTCTTGGCCATTTCTCGCATGGAATAGCCTTCATTTCTCAGAACAAGAATAGACTGACGAGTTTCAGAAGAAAGTTCTTTGTTTCTGGCCAATTTGGCCACCCCAACCTTTTGAACGGTAGTGTATATACTAGAGGTCGGCCGATTAATTGGTATGGCCGATTAATTAGGGCCGATATCAAGTTTTCATAACAATCAGTAATCGGTATTTTTGGACACCGATTTGCCGAATTTTTTACATTTACTTATTTACATATATACACATATATATATATATATTTTTTTGTATACACCTTTATTTAACTAGGCAAGCCAGTTAAGAACGCATTCTTATTTTCAATGATGGCCTAGGAACGGTGGGTTAACTGCCTTGTTCATCGGCAGAATGACAGATTTTTACCTTGTCAGCTCGGGGATTCGTTTTTGCAACCGTTTATACATACATATATATACACATACATACATACATACATACATGCCTTTTTAAAATATATTTTATAATTTCCCACAAACCCTACCACTCCTCCCCTAATTGGAGTAAACTAGTGAACACCACCACTTAGGCTTCTACTTCCAGCTTTATACGTACTATATACATTTTACAGTCACAATCTATTTTACAGTAGTTATATTTTGTTTGTTTTTAGTTCTGGCCTTCCTCCATTTCTGATGTTCATCCAGTTATATTTTCCATATCTTTTTAACTGTGCTATATTTCACAACATTTTTACAGACACAGTATATTTTACATTTGTTATCTTGTTGTTATTAGTCCCACCCTTCAGCTCCATTCAATCCCTTTCATCGATCTCTTAACACCATCCACATTGGATTCCTATTTACTATATATTTTTCATCTGTGCTGTGATGTTTCACAAAAGTTATGAAACTTTCTATTCTCATAGTTTCTACAGATTGTAAATTAAAGAAACATTTTTGCTAAAAGTTTTATTAAATTATGGATCGATTGACTAGGACTTTTCAAATCACCCAGTGAAAGGTTATCTTTGGTGAGTAAGATTAGTGTACCGTGGATCTTAGCAGCAGTGTCTGGGCCTCCCTGATGAAGGGGGTCCGTGTGCAGGTCCCTCTCACTCCCCACTCAGGCAGCCAGTAGAGCACCAGAAACAGCAGCCCCCCGGTGCACACCGCCCCAACGGCCACCAGAACCATCTTCCAGGGGCACGGCCGGTAACCCCACACCTCCTATAGACACACAATGAGATTGTGGCACATGTTGGGTCAGAGAGCAAAATTTGGCTGTAACACCTCTTGGACGGAAGCTCAGCTACTCTAGCCCCTACCCAAGGCACTTCTTAAAGGATCCGCACTCTTAAAGGATCCTCAATTTTCACCTAAAATGACATACCCAAATCTAAGGAAGTATTAGATCAATATTAGCTAGCTACATCACACCACCTGCTAGGCTATGCTAGCACAGCGGTAATCAGTATGGTATATACAAGGCTAAGCCTAGATGGCCTTTCACTCTATATACTTACACATAGTATCCAGTCATCTCTGATCTACATAAAGACCCTAGCTGGGCCCTAGGGGTAGGAGCTTGGCTCTTGACAGAGTTATGGTCTTTGGAGTGGCATGCATGATATGGTGTTTGTTCAGTCACTCACCATCTCGTTCTCCAGGCCCTGGTTGATGATCTTCACGTCTTTCTTCTCCATCCTGTCAGAAGTGTTTAAAGGTCCCACTGAAACAACAGGGAACATCTTACTCAGCGTCTTGGAACTGTTTGCCATTGTAAATATTCCTGTTTGGGTAGCATGTTGGATTTTGTCTAGTTATGTTTGAATTGAAGCTGCGGTATTTGAGTTGAAACCAAAGAATCCAAAAACATGTTCTACCTTGGCACTATCACCTTTGCCTGCAGCAGTTTAGGCCTGGAATGCTGTCACGCCCTTTTTGACAAATGTGTGGGTTTAATGTACTATACATTGCAAGATGGCGCCGAGAGAGATGGCAGCTTCACTTCAAGTCCTTAGGAAACTGTGCAGTATTTTTTCTTAATGTATTATTTATTACATTGTTGGCCCAGAAAACCTTAACCTGTTGGGGCTAGGGGGCAGTATTTGCACGGCTGGATAAAAAAATGTACCCGATTTAATCTGGTTACTAATCCTACCCAGTAACTACAATATGCATATACTTATTATATATGGATAGAAAACACCCTACATTTTCTAAAACTGTTTGAATGGTGTCTGTGAGTATAACAGAACTCATTTGGCAGGCAAAACCCTGAGACATTTTCTGACAGGAAGTGGATACCTGATGTGTTGTATTACCTTTAACCTGTTAGGGCTAGGGGGCAGTATTGACACGGCTGGATAAAAAACATACCCGATTTAATCTGGTTACCACTCCTACCCAGTAACTAGAATATGCATATACTTATTACATATGGATAGAAAACACCCTAAATTTTCTAAAACTGTTTGAATGGTGTCTGTGAGTATAACAGAACTCAAATGGCAGGTCAAAACCTGAGAGATTCCTTTACAGGAAGTGGCCTGTCTGACCATTTCTTGAACTTCTTTTCCATCTCTATCATTTACTAAGGATCTCTGCTCTAACGTGACACTTCCCACGTCGTCCATAGGCGCTCAGAGCCCGGGAAAAAACAGAATGTCGTCATTCCAGCCCCAGGCTGAAACACATTATCGCCTTTCTCAAGTGGCCGATCAAGGGACACTGGGCTTAGGCGCGTGACCAGACCGCCCCCGCCTTTGGGATTTTTTCCTCTGTTTGCCGAAAAGGAGATTCCCTGTCGGAATATTATCGCTTTTCTACGAGAAAAATGTCGTAAAAATTGATTTTAAACAGCGGTTGACATGCTTCGAAGTACGGTAATGGAATATTTAGAATTTTATTGTCACGAATTGCGCCATGCGCGCGACACTTCTTTACTATTTCGGATAGTGTCTGGAACGCACGAACAAAACGCCGCTATTCGGATATAACGATGGATTATTTTGGACCAAACCAACATTTGTTATTGAAGTAGCAGTCCTGGGTGTGCATTCTGACGAAGACAACAAAAGGTAATCAAACTTTTATAATAGTAAATATGATTATGGTGAGTGCTAAACTTGCCGGGTGTCTAAATAGCGAGCCCGTGATGCCTGGGCTATGTACTTAGAATATTGCAAAATGTGCTTTCACCAAAAAGCTATTTTAAAATCGGACATATCGAGTGCATAGAGGAGGTCTGTATCTATAATTCTTAAAATAATTGTTATGCTTTTTGTGAACGTTTATCGTGAGTAATTTAGTAAAATGTTAGCGAATTCCCCGGAAGTTTGCGGGGGGTATGCTAGTTCTGAACGTCACATGCTAATGTAAAAAGCTGGTTTTTGATATAAATATGAACTTGATTGAACAAAACATGCATGTATTGTATAACATAATGTCCTAGGGTTGTCATCTGATGAAGATCATCAAAGGTGAGTGCTGCATTTAGCTGTCTTCTGGGTTTTGGTGACATTATATGCTGGCTTGAAAAATGGGTGTCTGATTATTTCTGGCTTGGTACTCTGCTGACATAATCTAATGTTTTGCTTTCGTTGTAAAGCCTTTTTGAAATCGGACAGTGTGGTTAGATTAACGAGAGTCTTGTCTTTAAATAGCTGTAAAATAGTCATATGTTTGAGAAATTGAAGTAATAGGATTTTTAACGTTTTGAAAATCGCGCCACAGGCTGCCAGTGGCTGTTACGTAGGTGGGACGCAAGCGTCCCACCTAGCCCATAGAGGTTAAACCTATGCCATTGAAAAACACAGGGGCTGAGGAATATTTTGGCACTTCCTATTGCTTCCACTAGATGTCACCAGCCTTTACAAAGTGTTTTGAGTCTTCTGGAGGGAGATCTGACCGAACAAGAGCCATGGAACGATGATGGCCCATTAGACACCTGGCGCGCGAGTTCATGTTGGGTACCCTCGTTCCAATACGTTATAAAAGAGAATGCATTCGTCCACCTTGAATATTATTCATGTTCTGGTTAAAAAAGGCCCTAATGATTTATGCTATACAACGTTTGACATGTTTGAACGAACGTAAATATATTTTTTCCCCTCGTTCATGAAGTGAAGTCCGGCGGGCTTAGATCATGTGCTAACAAGACAGAGATTTTTGGACATAAATGATGAGCTTTTTTGAACAAAACTACATTTGTTATGGACCTGTGATACCTGGAAGTGACATCTGATGAAGAGAATCAAAGGTAATGGATTATTTACATAGTATTTTCGATTTTAGATCTCCCCAACATGACGGCTAGTCTGTATCGCAACGCGTATTTTTCTGGGCGCAGTGCTCAGATTATTGCAAAGTGTGATTTCCCAGTAAGGTTATTTTTAAATCTGGCAAGTTGATTGCGTTCAAGAGATGTAAATCTATAATTCTTTAAATGACAATATAATATTTTACCAATGTTTTCTAATTTTAATTATTTAATTTGTGGTGCTGACTTGACTGCCGGTTATTGGAGGGAAACGATTTACTCAACATCAATGCCATAGTAAAACGCTGTTTTTGGATATAAATATGAACTTGATAGAACTAAAAATGCATGCATTGTCTAACATAATGTCCTAGGAGTGTCATCTGATGGAGATTGTAAAAGGTTAGTGCATCATTTTAGCTGGTTTTATGGTTTTGGTGACCCTGTCTTTGAATTGACAAAACATTACACACAACTCTTGTAAATGTACTGTCCTAACATACTCTAAATTTATGCTTTCGCCGTAAAACCTTTTTGAAATCGTAAAACGTGGTTAGATTAAGGAGATGTTTATCTTTCAAAGGGTGTAAAATAGTTGTATGTTTGAAAAATTTGAATTTTGACATTTATTTGGATTCAAATTTGCCGCTCTTGAAATGCACCTGCTGTTGATGGAGTGCACCACGGGTGGGACGCTTGCGTCCCACCTAGCCCATAGAGGTTAAATATTATTACATACACCCGGGAAGAACTATTGGATATCAGAGAGACGTCAACTTACCAGCACAACGACCAGGAATATGACTTTCCCAAAGCGGATCCCAGGGTATTTGAACTGATTCCAGAGGCCGACCCAAAACAACACCGTCAGAGGAGAGGGTGCCGGAGCGGTCTTCTAGTGAGGCTTTGGATGCGCGCACACCACCCACCGCTTCCGAGTATATTACTAGCTAATGTCCAGTCCCTAGTTAACAAAGTAGATGGAATTATTGCAAGAGTTGCTTTCCAAATAGATATCCGGGATTGTAACATACTCTGTTTCACGGGTGACACGGCTAGCTGGGGCATACTGTCGGAGTCCGTACAGCCAACGGGATTTTCAGTGCATTGCGCCAACAGGAACAAACATCTCTCTGGTAAGAAGGGCGGGGGTGTATGTTTCGTAATTAACGACTCATGGTGTAATTGTAACAACATACAAGAACTCAAGTCCTTTTGTTCACCTGACCTAGAATTCCTCACAATCAAATGCCAACCGTATTATCTCCCAAGAGAACTCTCCTCGGTTATCGTCACAGCCGTGTATATCCCCCCGCAAGCGGATACCAAGACGGCCATCAAGGAACTTCACTGGACTTTATGCAAACTGGAAACCATATATTCTGAGGCTGCATTTATTGTAGCTGGGGATTTTAACAAGCTAATCTGAGAACAAGGCTACCTAAATTCTATCAGCATATCAATTGCAGTACACGAGCGAGTAACACACTCGACCACTGCTACTCTAACTTCCGCGATGCATACAAGGCCCTCCCCCGCCCTACTTTTGGCAAATCCCCTCCCCTCCTATAGGCAGACCCTAAAACAGGAAGCACCCGTGCTTAGGTCTATCCAACGCTGGTCTGACCAATCGGATCCCACGCTTCAAGATTGCTTCGATCACATGGACTGGGATATGTTCCGCATTGTGACCGGAAACATGACCGAATATAAACAGTGTAGCATTTCCCTCCGCAAGGCAATCAAACAAGCTAAGCAACAGTACAGAGACAAAGTGGAGTCGCAATTCAACGGCTCAGACACGAGAGGTATGTGGCAGGGTCTACAGTCAATCACGGACTACAAAAGAAAAATCAGCCCCGTCGCGGATCACGATGCCTTGCTCCCTGACAGACTAAACTAGTTTTTTGCTCTCTTTGAGGACAATACAGTGCCACTAACACGGCCCGCTACCAAAACCTGCGGGCTCTCCTTCACTGTAGCCAATGTGAGTAAAACATTTAAACGTGTTAACCGTCGCAAGGCTGCAGGCCCAGACGGCATCCCCGGCCGCGTCCTCAGAGCATGCGCAGACCAGCTGGCTGGTGTGTTTACGGACATATTCAATCAATCCCTATCCCAGTCTGCTGTCCCCACATACTTCAAGAGGGCCACCATTGTTCCTGTTCCCAAGAAAGCTAAGGTAACTGAGCTAAATGACTACCGCCCTGTAGCACTCACTTCCATCATCATGAAGTGCTTTGAGAGACTAGTCAAGGGCCATATCACCTCCACCCTACCTGACACCCTAGACCCACTCCAATTTGCTTACCGACCCAATAGGTCCACAGACGACGCAATCGCCATCACACTGCACACTGTCCTAACCCATCTGGACAAGAAGAATACCTATGTAAGAATGCTGTTCAGCGATTACAGCTCAGCATTTAACACCATAGTACCCTCCAAAGTCGTCATTAAGCTCGAGACCCTGGGTCTCGACCCCGCCCTGTGCAACTGGGTCCTGGACTTCCTGACTGGCCGCCCCCAGGTGGTGAGGGTAGGTAACAACATCTCCACCCCGCTGATCCTCAACACTGGGTCCCCACAAGGGTGCGTTCTCAGCCCTCTTCTGTACTCCCTGTTCACCCACGACTGCGTGGCCATGCACGCGTCCAACTCAATCATCAAGTTTGCAGACGACACAACAGTGGTAGGCTTGATTACCAACAACGACGAGATGGCCTACAAGGAGGAGGTGAGGGCCCTCGGAGTGTGGTGTCAGGAAAATAACCTCGCACTCAATGTCAACAAAACAAAAGAGATGATCGTGGACTTCAGGAAACAGCAGAGGGAGCAGCCCCCTATCTACATTGACGGGACAGTAGTGGAGAGGGTGGAGAGTTAAGTTCCTAAGTTCCTCAGGAGGCTGAAGAAACTCGGCTTGTCACCAAAAACACAAACTTTTACAGAAGCACAATCAAGAGCATCCTGTCGGGCTGTATCACCGCCTGGTACGGCAGCTACTCCGCCCATAACCGGAAGGCTCTCCAGAGGGTAGTGAGGTCTGCACAACGCATCACCGGGTGCAAACTACCTGTCCTCCAGGACACCTACACCACCCGATGTCACAGGAAGGCCAAAAAGATCATCAAGGACAGCAACCACCCGAGCCACTGCCTGTTCACCCCGCTAACATCCAGAAGGCGAGGTCAGTACAGGTGCATCAAAGCTGGAACCGAGAGACTGAAAAACAGCTTCTATCTCAAGGCCATCAGACTGTTAAACAGCCATCACTAACATTGAGTGGCTGCTGCCAACATACTGACTCAACTTAAGCCACTTTAATAATGGGAAAATTGATGTAATCAATTTATCACTTGCCACTTTATATTATTTATATTAGATAATGTTTACATAATCTACATTATTCATCTCATATGTATATACTGTACGCCATACCATCTACTGCATCTTGCAATCTTGATGTAATTAGATGAATCACTAGCCACTTTAAACAACGCCACTTTATATAATGTTTTCATAACCTACATTACGCATCTCATATGTATATACTGTACTCTATACCATCTACTGCATCTTGCCATCCTGATGTAATGTATCACTAGCCACCTTAAACAATGCTGCTTTATGTTTTCATACCCTACAATACTCATCTCATATGTATATACTGTACTCCATACCATCTACTACATCTTGCCTATGCCGTTTGGCCATCACTCATTTATATATTTTTATGTACATATTCGTATTCATTCCTTTACACTTGTGTGTACAAGGTAGTTGTTGTGGAGTTGGTAGATTACTTGTTAGATATTACTGCATGGTGGGAACTAGAAGCACAAGAATTTCGCTACACTCGCATTAACATCTGCTAACCATGTGTAGGTGACAAATAAATTTGATTTGAGAAGTTGCAATCGCCATCACACTGCCCACTGCCCGATCCCATCTGGACAAGAGGAATACCTATGTAAGAATGCTGTTCATTGACTACAGCTCAGCATTCAACACCATAGTACCCTCCAAGCTCATCATTAAGCTCGAGACCCTGGGTCTCAACACCGCCCTGTGCAACTGGGTCCTGGACTTCCTGACGGGCTGCCCCCAGGTGGTGAAGGTAGGAAAAACATCTCCAATCTGCTGATCCTCAACACTGGGGCCCCAGAAGGGTGCGTTCTCAGCCCTCTCCTGTACACCCATGACTGCGTGGCCATGCACGCCTCCAACTCAATAATCAAGTTTGCAGACGACACTACACTGGTAGGCTTGATTACCAACAACGACAAGACGGCCTACAGGGAGAAGGTAAGGGCCCTCGGAGTGTGGTTTCAGGAAAATAACCTCTCACTCAAGATGTCAGCAAAACAAACGAGATGATCGTGGACTTCAGGAAACAGCAAAGGGAGCACCCCCCTATCCACATCGACAGGACAGCAGTGGAAAAGGTGGAAAGTTAAGTTCCTCGGTGTACATACAGTGAGGGAAAAAAGTATTTGATCGCCTGCTGATTTTGTACGTTTGCCCACTGACAAAGAAATCAGTCTATAATTTTAATGGTAGGTTTATTTGAACAGTGAGAGACAGAATAACAACAAAAAAATCCAGAAAAACGCATGTCAAAAATGTTATAAATTGATTTGCATTTTAATGAGGGTAATAAGTATTTTACCCCCTCTCAATCAGAAAGATTTCTGGCTCCCAGGTGTCTTTTATACAGGTAACGAGCTGAGATTAGGAGCACACTCTTAAAAGGGAGTGCTCCTAATCTCAGTTTGTTACCTGTATAAAAGACACCTGTCCACAGAAGCAATCAATCAATCAGATTCCAAACTCTCCACCATGGCCAAGACCAAAGAGCTCTCCAAGGATGTCAGGGACAAGATTGTAGACCGACACAAGGCTGGAATGGGCTACAAGACCATCGCCAAGCAGCTTGGTGAGAAGGTGACAACAGTTGGTGCGATTATTCGCAAATGGAAGAAACACAAAAGATCTGTCAATCTCCCTCGGTCTGGGGCTCCATGCAAGAGCTCACCTCGTGGAGTTGCAATGATCATGAGAACGGTGAGGAATCAGCCCAGAACTACACGGAGGACCTTGTCAATGATCTCAAGGCATCTGGGACCATAGTCACCAAGAAAACAATTGGTAACACACTACGCCGTGAAACTCTGAAATCCTGCAGCACCCGCAAGGTCCCCCCGCTCAAGAAAGCACATATACATGCCCGTCTGAAGTTTGCCAATGAACATCTGAATGATTCAGAGGACAACTGGGTGAAAGTGTTGTGGTCAGATGAGACCAAAATGGAGCTCTTTGGCATCAACTCAACTCGCCATGTTTGGAGGAGGAGGAATGCTGCCTATGACCCCAAGAACACCATCCCCACCGTCAAACATGGAGGTGGAAACATTATGCTTTGGGGGTGTTTTTCTGCTAAGGGGACAAGACAACTTCACCGCATCAAATGGACGATGGACGGGGCCATGTACTGTCAAATCTTGGGTGAGAACCTCTTTCCCTCAGCCAGGGCATTGAAAATGGGTCGTGGATGGATATTCCAGCATGACAATGACCCAAAACACACGGCCAAGGAAACAAAAGAGTGGCTCAAGAAGAAGCACATTAAGGTCCTGGCGTGGCCTAGCCAGTCTCCATACCTTAATCCCATAGAAAATCTGTGGAGGGAGCTGAAGGTTTGAGTTGCCAAACGTCAGCCTCGAAACCTTAATGACTTGGAGAAGATCTGCAAAGAGGAGTGGGACAAAATCCCTCCTGAGATGTATGCAAACCTGGTGGCCAACTACAAGAAACATCTGACCTCTGTGATTGCCAACAAGCGTTTTGCCACCAAGTACTAAGTCATGTTTTGCAGAGGGGTCAAATACTTATTTCCCTCATTAAAATGCATATCAAAATTGTTGTTATTCTGTCTCACTGTTCAAATAAACCTACTATTAAAATTATAGACTGATAATTTCTTTGTCAGTGGGCAAACGTACAAAATCAGCAGGGGATGAAATACTTTTTTCCCTCACTGTATAACTGACAAACTGAAATGGTCCACACACACAGACAGTCTAGTGAAGAAGACACAACAGTGCCTCGTCAACCTCAGGAGGCTGAAAAGAAATTGGGCTTGTCACCGAAAACCCTCACTAACTGTTACAGGTGCACAATTGAGACCATCCTGTCAGGCTGTATCATCGCCTGGTATGACAACTGCACCACCCACAACCGCAGGGCTCTCCAGAGGCTGGTGCAGTCTGCACAACACATCACCGGGGGAAAACTACCTGCCCTCCATGACACCTACACCACCCGATGTCACAGGAAGGCAAAAAAGATCAAGGACAATAACCACCCGCGCCACTACCTGTTCACCCCGCTTCCATCCAGAAGGCGAGGTCAGTACAGGTGCATCAAAGATGGGACAGAGAGATTGAAAAGGCCATCAGATTGTTAAACAGCCACCACTAGCACAGAGAGGCGGCTGCCTATCTACAGACTAGATATCATTGGCCACTTTAATAAATGGAACACTAGTCACTTTAATAATGCCACTTTAAGAATGTTTACATATCTCGGATTACTCATCTCATATGTATATACTGTATCCTTCATTATCTATTCTTTATTTGTTAGATATTACCTGTTACATACTGCTGCACTGTCGGATCTAGAAGCATAAGCATTTCGCTACACTCGCAATAACATCTGCTAACCATGTGCATGTGACCAATAAAATTTGATTTGAATAACTAACATTATTGACTGACAAACTAATCTCAGACCTCCATTAAAAAAGGCTGTCAGCTCTTCAACCCTGTCTGTGTCAATAAAGATGAATGGGTTCAGGACACCTACGCCTCGCTCTCAAAAAAGTTCAACACCTTCTTTGCCCGTTTAGAGGAAAACAGAGCCGCCAACGTGGGCCACGCCGCTCACGAGGACTCTGCGTACTCTCGATCTTTTGACACAACTGTCTTGTGAAGAGGGCACGACAAGTCCTCAACTGGCAGCTTCATTAAATAGTACCCACAAAACACCAGTCTCAACGTCAACAGTGAAGAGGCAACTCCGGGATGCTGGCCTTCTAGGCAGAGTTGCAAAGAAAAAGCCATATCTCAGACTGGCCAATAAAAAGAAAAGATTAAGATGGGCAAAAGAACACAGACACCAGACAGAGGAACTCTGCCTAGAAGGCCAGCATCCCAGAGTCGCCTCTTCACTGTTGACGTTGAGACTGGTGTTTTGCGGGTACTATTTAATGAAGCTGCCAGTTGAAGACTTGTGAGGCGTCTGTTTCTCAAACTAGACACTAATGTACTCTTGCTCTGGTTCTGGTTAGAGCCAGTTTGCGCTGTTCTGTGAAGGAAGTAGTACACAGCGTTGTACGAGATCTTCAGTTTCTTGGCAATTTCTCGCATGGAACAGCCTTAGTTTCTCGGCAATTTCTCGCATGGAACAGCCTTAGTTTCTCAGAACAAGAATAGACTGACGAGTTTTAGAAGAAAGATCTTTGTTTCTGGCCATTTTGAGCCCGTAATCGAACCCACAAATGCTGATGCTGCAGATACTCAACTAGTCTAAAGAAGGCCCGTTTTATTGCTTCTTTAATGAGGACAACAGTTTTCAGCTATGCTAACATAATTGCAAAAGGGTTTCCTAATGATCAATTAAGGTTAAAATGATCAACTTGGAATAGCTAACACCATGTCATTGGAACACAGGAGTGATGTTTGCTGATAATGGGCCTATGTAGATATTACATTTTTTTTTTAAATCAGCCGTTTTCAGCTACAATAGTCATTTACAACATTAACAATGTCTACACTGTATTTCGGATCAATTTGATGTTATTTTAAAATGGACAAAAAATGTGCTTTTCTTTCAAAAACAAGGAAATGTCTAAGTGACCCCAAACTTTTGAACGGTAGTGTACATATATATTTATATTCCAAACTCTGACATTGCTCGTTCTTACATGTCTTCATTTCTTGTTCTCATTTAGTTTTTTTCTTTTTGGATTATGTGTGTATTGTTATTGTATTGCTAGATATTGCTGCATTGTTGGAGCTAGAAACATAAGCATTTCACTGCACCTGCGATAACATCTGAAAAAATGCTGTACGCAACCAATAAACTTAGATTTTCATAAAGATGTTGCTGCTCTACATTTTGCATTCCATCAAGAAGAGGTTTTAAGTTGACGCCCTACTTCCTCAGACCAGAGGGAACATGGTTCAAGTAGGCTGGAGAAAGGTAACACAGTCTTAACCAATTACGATAGCAACAACAAAATCATATAGTTGGTGTGAAGAGGAGATGTAAAATGAGAGCACTTTTGGTGTAAACATTCTACCAGTGAAAAGGGTGTTTTTCCTAGCTTCTTTACATTTAGTTGATGATTAGTCAGCTCTTCTTTACAGATGCCAACTACCAACAATAAAGGCAGGCTTTTGGCAGTGGAAGAAGCTTGAAAGAATGTAAACACACTACTTAAGTTATTGTCACCTTCTTCCTTACTAAAAGCTGGTGACCTTCCCCTAAAAGTGATATCCTCATTTTTTCTGTCTTGTTCAAGAACTGACTCTTCTGTTCGGTCATTTCATTTAGTCAACATTAAGCATTTCTACTGAAATGGTGGACCATTCTGCATCAGAAGAATTTTTAACTATTTTAAGGCTGGATGTGCTCAATGTTGGTCTATTTCAAACTGTAACACATCACAATACAGTAACTATAGTGATAGCCTGTATGGCAGAGCAAAGGAGAAAATTACTCCAAATGTCACTTAAATCGTGATGCGTGTGAATCCTGACTACATTCTTGTTTAATTTACGATTCACAGTCAGAACATTATCAAATACATTGTTTAAAGCCCCTTTTACATCAGTCGTTGTCAGTCCAAGTGCTTTACAGATACCCAGCCTAAAACCCCATAGAGCAAGCAATACAGAAGCAGAAGCACAGTGGCCAGGAAAAACTCTCTAGTTGGCAGGAACATTCAGTAGGAAGAAACCTAAAGAGGAACCAGGCACCGAGGGGGTGGTCAGCTCTCTTCGGGCTTTTCCGGGTAGAGATTTAATTTAAAGAAATGTTAAACTTTTTTAACCTTTATTTAACTAGGCAAGTCACTTAAGAACAAAACCTTATTTACAATGACGGCCTACCCTGGCCAAACCCGGACGACACTGGGCCAATTGTGCGCCGCCCTATGGGACTCCCAATCACGGCCGGATGTGATACATCCTGGATATGAACCAGGGACTGTAGTGCCTTAGACCGCTGAGTACATGTGGCCATTAAGGCCAGATTCCTTTTCAAGATGTTCAAACATTCATAGATGACCAGCAGGGCCAGATAATAACCATAATGGCTGTAGAGGGTGCAAACCTTTCATGACCCTTAAGTTCGGGTTAGGGTTCTAAGTATATAGCCTACAAAAGAAGGGGACCTTTGGCCGGTGAGGTTTTGTGCATTTGCCTGTAACTAATTATAAGTTATGTGAACATGCAACTGATAACTGATCAATAACCATTTCTACTACCCTGATTTGATAAGAGATTAACTTCCAACTTTATTTCACCAGTAAAAGTAATAGTAGGGTAATTCCACCAATTTGGTGTAACTTGGTCCCAAAAAATGTTTGTTAACATTCTGTCATAAAGAACCCACGTTCAACTTTACAAAATAAGGTTAAATAAAAAATGACTAGAGTAAGTGCCAAATAAAGTAACAGGGTTGATGATTTCTTCTTAAATAAGCCATAAATCCCCTTGTGACAGGGGGAATGGAAGCTTGTTGTGTGCAACAGGGAGTGGCAATTGAATGCAGGCTTCACAAAAAAATGTAACTGTTAAAACATTTCTAGCCTGTCAATCTATTGGCAACAGGGTTGATATTTTATGCTCAAACCACTCAGTTTTCCACCACCAAACACCAGTACATTGCCAGAAAGAGTAGAACCAGTGTTTACTCTGATTTGACTATTAGATGTTTCTTTTGAAAACAATATGTATATTTTTATTGGATTTATTTAACCTTTATTTAACTTGGTTAAGAACAAATTCTTATTTACAATGACTGCCTAGGAAGAGTGGGTTAACTGCCTTGTTCAGGGGAAGAGGAAGGCTTCACCATATTAAAATGAGAGTTCAGTTCACCTAACAGGGTTGACCTTAAAATGAGGGACAGACATAAATGAACGACTAATCACATGAAATGAATAATAAATCTTCAGAAATGACTTTGTCAGAACAATAAAATAGCATGGGCTTTACAATGATGGTGAACTTGGCGACAGTTGGGGATTCAAATCTTCCTAGAAGTGACATAGGGTTGGAGGGACAAGCCTTTATTCATATATATAAAAAAATAATAATAATTATCCATGAGGTCTATAATAAAGGGCACTTCATTTAATATAACAGGCTTGGTGCACAATGTGTACTTAAAATATCAAAGAGACGCAAAAGGCACTCTTTTTGTGGACCGACCCAGCAGTAATGGTGGTCTACTACTTTACAGTAGGAGATAATACCTACCACTTTAAATCTAGCTGTAACTTTCACTAGTTATTGTACACACCAGTCACTGTTAATGGCAAAAATGTTTATTTTTGTGGCTATTATTTAAAATTGTTTCAAGTAAAATAATAAACATTATCATCGTAATTTCTAGACAATTTGTAATCTATTTTAAAAACCCATTCAATAAAGTATTTGAAAGTCCACACATGGTAAATACTGAGTTTAGATAAATATTTACCATTAGGTTACTTCACTACTGTAATATGCCACACAAGAAAAGTTAGAGCTTTCTGGGTTCCTTGCACGACAGTTCGAGTGTAACGTTATCTGTTCAAACATTCCCCCATAGTACATGCTACAGTTGTAACAGGGCTGTATGACGTAAGACAACATGTTTTTATCTCGCTGGGTCTTGTTATATGTTCGATATATATTATTTTTTTATAAACATTTAAAATACTCACCAGAACCCTCTGGCCTCTTGCTGTCAGAAATCACTCATATTGCGGGAAAAATACGGATTCAGAATTTCACCGTGCACAAATGTCTTCTACAACTTATGTGGCCTGTAAAGTGTCCACAGAAAGGGCGCGTGTGCAATATTGACAATGTGCTGTGGTATATTCCGTGCGCGTACAGACCGTCCGAAACTGGTTCATTCACGACCATGGAGGAGGAAGTGAAAAACAGGATGTGAGGACACATTTTGCGTACGCCTATTTTCTCCCATTATCTTATTATTTCCTATCGCCGTCAAACCCTCTGGGAAAGTTAAAACCAGACGGAAGAGGAAGCCCCTTACCATTTTTTTCTGGTTCATATACAGTCAGGTGTCGCGTTCAAGACAACTGGAAACTCGGGGAAAAAACGTGGTCCGATTGACACAAATCGTTTTGAACGGTCATCCAACTCGGAATTCCAAGTCGAAAACTCGGGCGTTTCTAGAGCTCATACTTTCCGACCTGAAGATCACTGACATCATATGATTTTACCTCGTTTTTTCCCGAGTTCCCAGTTGTCTTGAAAGCACCATATGACCACGTTTACATGCACGCCAGTATTCTGTTTTTGAGTTGATGCATATGAACATCCTATTTACAATAACCAGAATAAGCTCATATATCCCGGTTTTGAGAAACCTTAATAAAATGACTGGGATATGCTTATCTTAGATAGGATACTGTGGCATGTAAACGTCTTATCCCGTTTACTGTTGTTTTTCGCGGTCTGCACGGGCTGTTTCGCATAGCAGGCTATCACCTTTGAAGTTCAGACGGAAACAGTAATAATTGGAATAGTAACTGAAGTCTGGACACTGACTCTAGACATTACATGTAGCCTATAATAATATTAACTCCTGTAGAATTAAGTGTTTCTTGCAGTAAAATGTCAACTTTGTCTCTGGAACAGGAGTGGAGAAATGTTATTTATTTCTTCCATCTTGAGAAAATGTGAACGTGTGCTTTGGGACCTTGTGTAGCCTAACACTGATTTTATTTTCCAGCTACATAAAAGCTGAGAGTATTTCACTTTAAACCAAAATATGCATCCAAGACAAACTGAAATACTATCATTTTCAAGGCTTTTCATTTCCTTAAAACCGGTCAGTGTCTCCACTCCACGAGAGAAGCAAAAATGAAAGAGAAAACTACCAATGTCAATTAGATTGTTGATTATGCATTCATTCTATGGATTTATGACATCACTCTGGTGAGCAAGGCTTTATTTAATATTCTAGAGCACCAGGTAATGACAGAAGATCTGCTGCATGTATCTAATTATAGACAAGTTGACTAACAAATAGCCTACCTAATGTCGGAAATTATAAGCAGAAAAATAACTAAATGACTGAGGCATAAAACCTTTTTTTCCCCCATCCCCTGTAAAAAAAAAAAAATTGTTCTGCCATCCCTAGGCAAGTTATGAATATTCTGTTTATTCATGGGTACCACAGGAATACTGGTGAGCGGGATATCAAGGGGCATGTAAACATCTTATCCTGAATAAGACCTCAGAGGTGCACTATGCAGAAATCACTCCGCCATTTCCTGTTTGCTAAAATTCTAATTTCAGTGTATGTGACAAACAAGCAAGTATAGTGTGGAGAATCATTGTACCATCTAAACCGCTGTGAAATATATTTTCCATAACCAAAAATATTGTATTTTCAGCTGTTTGAAACTGGTATACAAAACCTAAAGAACGGGAAGCAGAGAAATTGCACACATAGGACAGATCTACCGCTTTTTAGACTTGCTTTCAATGACAATGATAGATCTGGTCAGATCACCCAAAAAGTTACATATTGCAGCTTTAACCAGGTTATGAGCTATTATCCAGAATACTGTGCGTATGTAAACGTGGTCAATGAAGTAGGTAGACCAGACCCAGCTGCTATGCATTGGTGTCTATGTGAGAGTCACCCCTTAATAACCTTTTACTGTAGTGGGCTAAATCAGGGTTACACAGAGTGATTCTTGGTGGTCTTAAACAAATCTACTTTGAAACAAAAGTATACACCTCACACACATGGGCTTAAAAAAAGAAGACACCTGTACCATGGCAGATATAGAGTTGAAATCTATTACATTTTGAGATTGTATCCCAATATCCCAATTTATATACATCACAGAAGACTGAAATATAACAAAACTGTTTGATATAGAAACACCTGATTTTCATCAGTTTTTTTTTAATAATCTTTGTTAATTATGAAATTATGAAAAATATTATTACCATTCCACCCATGAGGCCAAAGAGGGTGCTTTTGGTCATTGACTCCAGCAAAGGGATTATACATATATGTAGACTTTTTTCAATGGTAAACAACCTGAGTAAGACGTCTTAATTTATCCACCATCTTTGGTTAAAACAGACCTCAAAGACTGGGATTGCATCATCCAACTCAATGTGTTACATCTACTTGCATGCAAGACTTTTCTGTTTTCTTGGGGGGAAATAAGAAAATGTTCCAATTCATTCTGAAATGTTTCTTCCATCGGTTTACACTACCCTATCATGCCTATCCAAGAGATGGCAGTGTTCTACAACAGTTAACCATGACCTAAAATCGATTGGCATCAAATAACAATGTGTGTAATATTCCAATCATTACGGTCACATCACATACATTTTACACCAGGTTGGACATTTTTGACTAAGAAAACATTAGCCAAATGGGCACCTGCTGAAAACCTACAGTATATATATATATATATATACAGTATGTACTGAACAAAAACAAACATGCTACATGCAACAATGTCAACAATGTTACTGAGTTACAGTTCATATAAGGAAATCAGTCAATTGAAATACATTCTTTAGGCCCTAATCTATGGATTTCACATGACTGGACAGGGACGCAGCCATGGCGCAGCCACCCACTTAGGACCCAGGCCCATCCACTTGGGAGCCAGGCCCATCCACTTAGGAGCCAGGCCCATCCACTTAGGAGCCAGGCCCATCCACTGGGGAGCCAGGCCCATCCACTTGGGAGCCAGGCCCATCCACTTAGGAGCCAGGCCCATCCACTGGGGAGCCAGGCCCATTTACTGGGGAGCCAGGCCCATCCACTGGGGAGCCAGGCCCATTTACTGGGGAGCCAGGCCCATCCACTGGGGAGCCAGACCCATCCACTGAGGAGCCAGGCCCATCCACTGGGGAGCCAGGCCCATTTACTGGGGAGCCAGGCCCATTTACTGGGGAGCCAGGCCCATTTACTGGGGAGCCAGGCCCATCCACTGGGGAGCCAGGCCCATTTACTGGGGAGCCAGGCCCATCTACTGGGGAGCCAGGCCCATCCACTGGGGAGCCAGGCCCATTTACTGGGGAGCCAGGCCCATCCACTGGGGAGCCAGGCCCATCCACTGGGGAGCCAGGCCCATCCACTGGGGAGCCAGGCCCATTTACTGGGGAGCCAGGCCCATTTACTGGGGAGCCAGGCCCATCCACTGGGGAGCCAGGCCCATTTACTGGGGAGCCAGGCCCATCCACTGGGGAGCCAGGCCCATTTACTGGGGAGCCAGGCCCATTTACTGGGGAGCCAGGCCCATTTACTGGGGAGCCAGGCCCATCCACTGGGGAGCCAGGCCCATCCACTGGGGAGCCAGGCCCATTTACTGGGGAGCCAGGCCCATTTACTGGGGAGCCAGGCCCATCCACTGGGGAGCCAGGCCCAGCAAATAAGAATACGTTTTTCCCAACAAAAGGGATTTATTACAGACTAACCGGTGCCCCCGCACATTGACTCTGTACCGGTACCACCTGTATATAGCCTCACAACTGTTATTTTCACTGTCATTTTACTTTTTTTTTTCTTTACTTATCTATTGTTTACCTAATACCAATTTTTTACTTAAAAATTGCACTGTTGGTTAGGGCTTGTAAGTAAGCATTTCACTGTAAGGTCTACACCTGTTGTATTCGGCGCACGTGACAAATAAACTTTGATTGGCTGGTTGGTCTCAGATGATCCCACAGGTGAAGAAGCCGAATGTGGAGGTCCTGGGATGGCATGGTTATATGTGGTCTGCTGCTGTGAGCCCGGTTGGATGTACGGCCAAATTCTTATGGTCAAGAAATTAACATTAAATTCTCTGGCAACAGCTCTGTTGGACATTCCTGCAGTCAGCATACCAATTGCATGCTCCCTCAAGACTTGAGATATCTGTTGCATTGTGTTGTGTGGCAAAACTGCACATTTTAGGGTTGCCTTTTATTGTCCCCAGCACAAGGTGCACCTGTGTAATGATCATACTGTTTAATCAGTTTATTGATATGCCACACCTGTCAGGTGGATGGATTAACTTGGCAAAGGAGAAATGCTCACTAACAGGGAAGTAAAAATAAATAAGCTTTTTCTGCTATTGGAAATTTCGGGGGATCTTTTATTTCAGCTTATGAAACATGAGACCGACACGTTACATGTTGCATTTATATTTTTGTTCAGTATGTATATAAATGTACAGTACCAGTCAAAAGTTTGAACACACCTACTCATTCAAGGGTTTTTCTTTATTTTTTCTATTTTCTACATTGTCGAATAATAGTGAAGAAACCAAAAATCTCAAATTTGGTTTCTTCACTAGGACAGATTTCCACCAGTCTAATGTTCATTGCTTGTGTTTCTTGGTCCAAGCAAGTCTCTTCTTATTATTGGTGTCCTTTAGTAGTGGTTTCTTTGCAGCAATTCAACCATGAAGGCCTGATTCACACAGTCTCCTCTGAAAAGTTGATGTTGAGATGTGTCTGTTACTTGAATTCTGTGAAGCATTTATTTGGGCTGCAATTTCTGAGGCTGATAAGTCTAATGAACTAATCCTCTGCAGCAGGAGTAACTCTGGGTCTTCCTTTCCTGTGGCGGTCCTCATGAGAGACAGTTTCATCATAGCGCTTGATGGTTTTTGCAATTGCACTTGAAGAAACTTTTAAAGTTCATGAAATGTTCCAGATTGACTGACCTTCAAATAAAATAAAATAAAATGTATTTATATAGCCTTTCTTACATCAGCTGATATCGCAAAGTGCTGTACAGAAACCCAGCCTAAAACCCCAAATAGCAAGCAATGCAGGTGTTGAAGCACGGTGGCTAGGAAAAACTCCCTAGAAAGGCGAAAACCTAGGAAGAAACCTAGAGAGGAACCAGGCTATGAGGGGTGGCCAGTCCTCTTCTGGCTGTGCCGGGTGGAGATTATAACAGAACATGACCAAGATGTTCAAATGTTCATAAATTACCAGCATGGTCAAATAATAATAATCAGGGTGCAACAGGGCAGCACCTCAGGGGTAAATGGCAGTTGGCTTTTCATAGCCGATCATTGAGAGTATCTCTACCACTCCTGCTGTCTCTAGAGAGTTGAAAACAACAGGTCTGGGACAGGTAGCACGTCCGGTGAACAAGTCAGGGTTCCATAGCTGCAGGCAGAACAGTTGAAACTGGAGCAGCAGCACGGCCAGGTGGACTGGGGACAGCAAGGAGTCATCATGCCAGGTAGTCCTGAGGCATGGTCCTAGGGCTCAGGTCCTCCGAGAGAGAGAAACAAAGAAAGAAAGAGAGATTAGAGAGAGCATACTTAAATTCACACAGGACACCGGATAAGACAGGAGAAATACTCCAGATATAACAGACTAACCCTAGCCCCACGACACATAAACTACTGCAGCATAAATACTGGAGGCTGAGACAGGAGGGGTCAGGAGACACTGTGGCCCCATCCGATGAAACCCCCGGACAGGGCCAAACAGGCAGGATATAACCCCACCCACTTTGCCAAAGCACAGCCCCCACACCACTAGAGGGTTATCTTCCACCACCAACTTACCATTCTGAGACAAGGCCGAGTATAGCCCACAAAGATCTCCCCCACAGCACAACCCAATGGGGGGCGCCAACCCAGACAGGAAGACCACGTCAGTGACTCAACCTACTCCAGTGACGCACCCCTCCTAGGGACGGCATGGAAAAGCACCAGTAGGCCAGTGACTCAGCCCCTGTAATAGGGTTAGAGGCAGAGAATCCCAGTGGAGAGAGGGGAACCGGCCAGGCAGAGACAGCAAGGGCGGTTCGTTGCTCCAGTGCCTTTCCGTTCACCTTCACACTCCTGGGCCAGACTACACTCAATCATAGGACCTACTAAAGAGATGAGTCTTCAATAAAGACTTAAAGGTTGAGACTGAGTCTGTGTCTCTCACATGGGTAGGCAGACCATTCCATAAAAATGGAGCTCTATAGGAGAAAGCCCTGCCTCCAGCTGTTTGCTTAGAAATTCTAGGGACAATTAGGAGGGCTGCGTCTTGTGACCATAGAGTACGTGTAGGTATGTATGGCAGGACCAAATCGGAAAGATAGGTAGGAGCAAGCCCATATAATGCTTTGTAGGTTAGCAGTAAAACCTTGAAATCAGCCCTTGCCTTAACAGGAAGCCAGTGTAGGGAGGCTTGCGCTGAAGTAATATGATCACATTTTTTGGTTCTAGTCAGGATTCTAGCAGCCGTATTTATGTCTTAAAGTAATGATGGACTGTCATTTCTCTGCTTATTTGAGCTGTTCTTGCCATTATATGGACTTGGTCTTTTCCCAAATAGGGCTATCTTCTGTATACCACCCCTACCTTGTCACAACACAACTGACTGGCTCAAATGCATTAAGGAAAAAAATACTACAAATGAAGTTTTAACAAGGCACACCTGTTAATTGAAATGTATTCCAGGTGACTACCTCATGAAGCTGGTTGAGAGAATGCCAAGAGTGTGCAAAGCTGTCAAGGCAAAGGTTGGCTACTTTGAATAATCTTAAATATAAAATATGATTTAACACTTTTTTGGTTAGTACTTGATTCCATATGTGTTAATTTAGTGTTGAGGTCTTCACTACTATTCTACAATGTAGAAAATAGCAAAAATAAAAACCCTTGAATGAGTAGGTGTGTCCGAACGTTTGACCGGTATTGTATATATGGGTGATTTTGTGGAAAAGTTAACCTGAGCCGGTACAAAAAAAGTTGTCATTTCCAAATGAAACCATGTTCATAATTATCCTTAAAAGGCCAATTGGTTTCTCTTTTCATTGTCAGTATCCTTTTTCAGTGTTATATCCATAACGGTTGTGGATTTGGACATTTCTGTATCATATCTTAGCTTCATTCACCAAATGTTGTGTGCTTTTTCAGAGCTAGTCTTCAGACTCACTGAAGCAACTGCTGCTATCTTGAAAATGTATTCTAGCTAAGCTTCTTGGAAAATATGCTAAAATGTGTTTCTCATACATGGCAGTACTGTTCTTTTGATAGAAAGTTGTTTTATCAACTAATTAGTTCAGTAGTGTCCTTCTGAAATGAAAGCCCCCCCAAAATATACTGACTTTATTCAGTGTCCAGAGAAGTGGACTGTCACTCAGTATAGGCACAGTCTAATTAGCATATTACAGTTTTGAATACAAATTAAATCCTGGTCTACATTCAACTGGTAAAGTAAACTTTTCATACACAGTACGTGTACAAACCACCAGGAACACCTTCCTAATATTGAGCTGCACCCACTTTTTGTCCTCAGAATAGCCTCAATTTGTCAGGGCATGGACTCTACAAGGTGCCGATAGCATTCCACAGGGACGCTGGCCCATGTTGACTCCAATGCTTCCCACAGATGTCAAGTTGGCTGGATGTCCTTTGGGTAGTGGACCATTCTTGATTCTCACAGGAAACTGCAGAGTGTGTGAAACCCAGCAGTTTTGCAATTCTTGACAAAAAAAAACAGTGTGCCTGGCACCTACTACCATACCCCGTTTTAAGTCTGGTCTTGCCCATTCACACTCTGAATGGCACACATACACAATCCATGTCTCAATGCTTAAACATCCTTTTTAACCCGTCTCCCCTTCATTAACACTGATTGAAGGATTTAACAAGTGATCATAGACTGACCAGGTGAAAGCTATGTCATGGAAAGAGCAGGTGTTCCTAAATGTTTTGTACATTGTATACATTATTTTTTTAAATAAATAATTGTTTGAGACAAAAACACAAGCTCCCCCTAAAAATGACGGACAAAATAGAAAAAGACCCAGAAAATCAGAAATTTGGGGACCTTTTAATTGCCCAGTCTTCAATAAAGTCTTTACATGAAATTAACAATTAAAAAGGTAAACTAAAGTAAAACAGACAAAAACATTACATGTACAGTACAATGTGTCAGAATCTTTTCACATATATCTCTAAACAAATTGGTTTGTTTCTTATAATCGTTAGGTGCTCATCAAACTGGTCAGGAAATGTAGACGTTGAATTAGAGCTGTTGCAGCAGTCCATTGTAAAAAACAAAATGCGCCTTCCTTTACTTTTCTTTTTTTAAGTCCTCTTTCCGCCGCCACTACCTCTGCCTGAAAAACAATAACAAACGAAAGCATCTTACAAGGCTGGTAGAATTGTTGGTAGATACAAGTGGAGTAAAGAGAATACATCAAGTATCAATTGACATGTCCTCATCAGTTTGCAACTTCAATTCAACCTATATCAACCGCCCCCAAAAAATCTGAACTTATCACAAGGGGCCACAGTGGCTCTTGTATCTGCTTACCCACATCCATACCCACACAAGCAGTAAGAGTTCGCCCTAGCCTTTTGGGGGCCCCAAGCTAAATTCTGTTCATGGAAAATATATTTCACAGTGGTTTAAGATGGTACAATGATTCTCTACACTATACTTGCTAGGTTTGCATAGTGCATCTTTAATTTCCTGACATTTTGCCATGGGACGGAGAGAAATGTTCACAGTTTTCCCCCCATAAGATCTCTGATGATCAATGCCCTCCCCTGGACAGTAATGCTTAACACAAGTTTAGATAGCTGGCCGCTAGACAAAATATACCATAAAAAAAAAAATAATAATTGCCCCTTATGTATTCTATCACTAACTCAACAGTAAGTTGAGACCCCGGCTAGGTTCCTCCTGGCGGAAATTGATCTACGGGCCTACAAAAGGCGGGCCGCCAGTTAACTATCCCTGACCTAGATGATCTCACCTCCTCGTCCACCCCTGAAGCCGCCACCTCTGCCTCTAAAGCCACCTCTAGCACCGGGTTTCCCTCCGAAGCGCCTGTTGAAGCCCGCTCCTTCTCCACGAGGTCCTCTTTCACCCTGGGGTTTGGCATAGACCAGGGTCACCTTGCTCCCATCAATCTGAAGGTCTGCCATGGCATCCTTGACAACCATGCAGACCTCTGGGCTCTCAAAGTCCACAAAGCCAAACCTTAGGAAGTGGCCAACTGTGAGTATTCAAAAGACATCTGAATGTAAAAATGTGATTTGAAAGGGGCAGGTTTTCGCCACATACCCTCTAGATATGCCAGTCTCCTTGTCTTTGGTGACTCGAGCTTCAATGGCACCTTCAAAGACACTTTTCAAAGTCTCCTCACTCGTCTCCTCGGCAAGATTCCTGACCATCAACGTCTTCGAAGGAACTACAAGAGAACACACACATTACAGAAGTATGAACGATCACACAGCCAAACAACCTCAAATCATTCGCCAACCAATTCTCTGCTATGAGACGTTCATTGGGCAAGTCTAATAGTAATATTTACCAGAGTTCCCTTTGTCACCTTCTGGCCTCTTCTGGTTGAACTCTACTCTGATGGCTCTTCCACTAATCTCTTTGTTTACAGATGATTCCAGGGCTTCTTTGGCATCTTCCACACTTTCAAACTGAATGAAGGCATGACTTCTGAAAGAAAAATGCCTAATTGTTAGAATTAAATTATTTCCAGTCAGAACACGAAATTAATCGCATGAATACTTAATCATTTAATAAAAATTAAAATGCAATTTGATGGCGTTCAACATTTTCAATAGAGCTCAACAAAGCAGATGCAGCAACAACATGCGCCTTCACTCACCCTCTTGGTTTACCATTGCTCTGTGGTATCTTGACACTGACTGCTTTGAGAAAGATTTCCTTCAGGGCATCCTCTTTTACAGCATAAGCCAGGTTGGTCACCAGTAATTCGTTATTTGGTGTGGCCTCAGCTATGGAACAGAACATGTTAACTTCATTCACTTTTCAGAGAACTATGATAAACAAAATGTCTCAACTAATCACTGAATTACAACATACTTTAATCTTGAAGATGCTAACAGGCAACATGACTAGCCATATAGCTAGCGATTCAAGTACCTTGTGCTTCTACAGTAATTTAATTCCCATTGACCTCATTTCTTTCCATCTTTACCTGGAGCTTTGATTATTTTTTGTTGTTGGCTCTTTTCTCCCAAAAAGTCAATAACGATTACACGGCCTTGGACTTCAATCCCCTGCTTCTCCTCCAGCACTTTCTCAGCAATGGCCTCCGTTTTGAACTCTATGTAGGCAATTCTGTCACAACAAAATAGATGCAATAGACGTGTTTAGAACAGAATCCTGGGATAGACATAACTAGCAATTTCACGTGAATATCAAATGGACACGGCATCTCACCCTTTGCTTGGGGTGCCAATGCCTCCAGGAAACCTGATTTCGACAGCTGTGTCAAAGACTTTCTTCAAGTCCTCCTTTGTTGCTGCAAATGGGATATTCTTGACAAACAAGGTCCTGGCATCTTTAGCTGTGAGGAAAAAGACTGTCACTACATGGAAATCAATCAATTCTAGAAATGACTAATATAACAGTAGCAAGGATAACTCACTCAAGATGAGACTAGTACCTTTTTTGTCATCTACTGTGGGGTCTTTGACCTTGGCCTTGCCTAGCCTCATCTTTCGGTCCAGGATCGTCTCCCCATTCAGCTCAAGGGCTTTTGTCAAGTTTTCCTCTGTGTAAAAGTCAACATATGCAAATTTCCTATAGAATGGACAAAAACATGAGGAAGAATCTGGATCATGAAGAAATCTACAAACATTTGTAGAGGTTAAGTTTATGCAGTGCATAAAAATGCCAAGTACTCACTTTGTAATGTCCACTCGAATATCCTGAAACAACAGACTATGCGATGTGAAGAAGTTTGCCAAGGCATCATTAATTTCCTCAATTTTCTTGGATGTGTTCAAGCTTCCAACAAAAAGACAAAAACCTTAAAAAAAAAAAAAAAAACAAGATGCATGATAGCACACTGAAACCATCAATCGCTCAAACAGAGAGGGTGCCATTTACTGCTGTTCACAATCGTACCATCATTAATGCACTTTGTTTTCTTCGCTGGAGAAGTCTCATCCTCTGCTTCCGCTTTTCTCTTTACTGGGGTTGCTGCAACAGCTGGAGAGAGAAATGCAGACATGTATTAAAACACTACTCCATAGATACCCGGATGAAAAATAACTAATGGGTGACATCTGGCAAATATTGGTTACAATTCCGTTCTGTTCTTTGACCTCACCCTGGACCTTAACCTTTTCTGTATCAGTAGTTGTGTCCATCTGTTCCGCTCCTGAAGCTACACAAACAATATTCATTGACATTGGAAATACCTACTGAATTTAAAAACATCGTTTTTTTGTGTTTTGCATTTAAGAAATTTCATATGAACATTATCACCATTCCAATTAGGCTACATGTTGGAACTTGATGTCATACGCAGATTTCCCGTCTACGCTTATTACCACCCCTCAAAGCATTTGCTACCTGGGGCATCTTTGACCTTGTTCTCTTCAGGTTCTGTGGAAACGATGACCTGTGGAGTAGTGGCAGCTTCCTCCTCTGTCGATGCTGGAGAATCAGTCTGGCCCTCTGCAATGCAAGACATCATGTTGTAATCAAAGGCCGATTTAATGTCATTTTAATTTTCTTTATAGCCAAAGTTACATTGGCCCACTTACCAGAGTTATTGTCCTCGCTGATCTTTCCAGTTTTCTTTTTAGAGGTCTTTAATTGGGTTGCCTATAAAACATTTTTGGGGAATGAGCATTTCAGTACATTGCAAGTCATGGTGTGGACTTTGGTGATTAGTTAATAATCGTCAAACAGAACAGGCCGATACTGAGCATTCGAAATAGATACATTATAACTCATTACGTTCAACACGTGTTTCAAGTAAACTGTGATACAAAGTAGCTAGTTAAACATTCCATGAACACACAGTTAGGCAGAGTAACATTGGAGTTCAGCAATAGCTACTTAACGTTAACTTAGCTAATTAGCTAGCGACAAACAATATAATTTCACGTGTGGCCATGTGAGACTAACTGCAGTGAGCCAGTTCGCCTTTAACAATAAGTATATTTTAGATATCGTTCTTACTTTGCCTGACTTTGCCATGTTTTCTGTGTATTCTTTTCTTTCTGCTAACGTTGCTGTACAGCGAACACGACTGTTCACATGTGGGGAGCAGCGATTAAATATTTACTTTCCCGGCATGCAAGTTGACCTAACGCCCGGATATGGTTTCATATTTTCACGGGGATATTTCGCATCCTTGGAACGTCCCTACGGCTATTAAGGTTAATAAGTAAGGATTGTGCTTTTGAATCAGATGTGTAGTGCTAGGGCAAAAAAACAAAACGTGCACCCCTTGGGGTCCCCAGGACCGATTTGGGGAAAGTAAGTTTAGGGGTTAAGGGTTTTAGCTAAATAAAATAAAGGGTTTAGGGCATGGACGTCCCAAGGATTCCAGATTGCAATTACCAGTCATTTACACAGTGGTTATTTAAGGTCTCTACTAGATAGCACAGCCACAAAGCTATATCTTGACTCAAATAAGCTTTTTGGTCTTAATGTAAGATTAGGCATATGGTTAAGGTTGGTTTTAAAATGAATTTTTAATAAGATTAATTGTATAAATATGACTCTGGTAACAACCGACATTTAAGTAACTAGCTAGCTAAATATATCAGTAGTTAGTCAATTTCACGAAGCGAACATCAGAAGTACATGATTCAGGTAGCTAATGCTATCTGGTTTGTAGCGTCTATAGCTAGCTAACGTACTTTCCAGCTTACCAACAACTAGATATCATTCACAACTGATTTGTTATTCAAAGTCCAAGTTTGATTCAAATCAAATTGTATTTCTCACATGCGCCAAATACAACAAGAAGCCCTTAACCAACAATGCAGTTTAAAGAAAAATACGTGTGAAGTAAAAGATAATTAGAGCATAAGTAAAATAACTAACGAGGCCAAAAACACAGGTAGCGGTAAAGAGTCAATATGCGGGGGCACAGGTTAGTTGAGGTAATATGTACATGTAGGTAGAGTTAAAGTGACTATGCATAGATAATAAACAGAGAGTAGCAGCAGCGGCGTAAAAGGGGGAGCAATGCAAATAGTCTGGATAGCCATTTGATTAGCTGTTCAGGAGTCTTATGGCCTGGGGGTAAAAGCTGTTAAGCCTTTTGGACCTAGACTTGGCGCTCTGGTACCGCTTGCCGTGCGGTAACAGATAAAACAGTCTGACTGGGGAGTCTTCGACGATTATTAAGGCGTTAGCTAGCACTAAACCGATGCAACATTGCATTGGCGAGTTAGCCAGCTAGGCTTGCTAGCTGTATATTTAGCTCAACCTCATGAGGAAAATCGAAACCTCTAGCTGGTCAAGTGAACATTTTAAACGCGAGGTTGCTTGTATTGCTAGTTAATGTAGAGTTGGCTAGCCAAGTTGTCTTTAGCTATATAACTTGATGCCATGTAAATTAGTGTTTGCAGCTGTGTCAACTTGGCCACAATCTCTGACTTGGTGATCCTGATGATGAAGCGAGGTAACCACACATCAGTGGATGGAGGAGGCATGGAGCAAAATAACCTTGGTGGAGCTAGGCATCTAACCATCCTTCCAGTCTATGAGATTGGTTAAGGTGACTACTAACTAGCTAGCTAGTCTGCATAACATTCACTACCTATATCTGTACGTTTCTGTATGTTTTCTCTGGTTAATTGTATAGCTAAATACAAAATCTGAGCACTGTCTTTTCAGCCATTTCACTGCTAAATGGTTCCTCGTCAATTCAAGGCAGGCAATAGGTCTCGGAATGGCAAACGTGGACCCAGCCAGTCCAGCACCCCTCATCAGAACGATGCTTATGCCAGACTCCTCGGCCAACATCACAGTAGAAAGTTCTGCCCCACAGCAGGGGGAAAAGAATGGGCCAAACGCACAGAGGCAGGGTCTAGCCCACAGCAACAAACATGACATACCGCTGAGAAAAAGGGACCAGGCATTTATCGAGTGCTCTGACTCAAGTGACTTCTCGCCTTCACCTATGAAAGGTAAGGGAGGAGAAGAGGGCTCTCTGTCCTTGTACATGGACAAGTGGTGTGCTGCAGGGGGTTTCCGAAAAGCAGCCACAGGTGTGCGTAGGGACACCAAAACCAGTCAGGACAGAGATATGGAGTCCGGTGAGTAGTTGTGCTCTCTCAAACAGAGGGACTCCCAGCAGCAACACCAGATGACAAAACGAAGACTACAAAGACCATGCTTCCAAAGTGCCCACAGGTAACCAAAGAACATGAGTCATGGGACGTCTCCCCCAAAAGCCGGTTTAACAGATTTTTTTTTTTTTAAATGAACCTTTATTAGGCAAGTCAGTTAAGAACAAATTCTTATTTACAATGACGGCCTACACTGGACGACGCTGGGCCAATTGTGTGCCGCCTTATGGGGACTCCTAATCACGGCCAGAGGTGATACAGCCCGGATTCGAACCAGGGTCTCTTGCACTGAGATGCAGTGACTTAGACCGCTGCACCATTCGGAAGCCCACTCGGGATGCCGAGGAGGACCAAAGAAGACAGTGTTTGAAACGTACATGACCATGGAGGACGTTTCCAGCGGCCTAAAGAGAGGAGAGCACATTCAGGTGAAGACATTCCCAAAAATAAAGATTAGTACGATGAATACTTGTATCAAACCAAGGAACCACGGTAATCATATGGCTACTTGTTTACCAAAGAACACTGGCTTTGAGACAATGCTGACCAAAAGCTGTATCTATCAAAGATGATCTAAAGCGCTAGGCATCTAACCATCCTTCCAGTCTAAGAGATTGGTCAAGGTGACTACTAACAAGCTAAGCAAAGCTGTAGCATACTAATAGAAACATTTCCATCTTCTTTGCAGGGATCAAGAAGAATCAACCCCAAAAAGTATCATGAGGCTTTCATTGCAGCACCTGTGTGTGTGTACACAAACCGAGAGATACATGTTTGTTTGGACTGTGTGTGTCTACACAAACATGTATCTCTCTGTGTGTGTACACATTTTTTATTTATTTTTATTTTTAAATTATAAGCTGGGCGGTTCCAGCCCTGAATGCTGATTGGCTGACAGCCGTGGAATATCAGACCATATGCCACAGGTATGACAACATTTATTTTAATTACATTGCTAACCAGTTTATAATAGTAATAAGGCACCTAGGGGGTTTGTGGTATATGGCCAATGCAGTGTGTGTGTGTGCCTCAAGAAAGCAAGCGAACTGGATTCAAAGTGACCTTAATGGCATCTAGAGATCTGGTTGTATAAAATGTGTTGCCAGTATTTTTTTGTCTTAATTTCTTTATTTTCCTCTTTTATTCCTCTTCCAGGTTGGTGGAGGAGTTCATGTTGCTGGCCAACGTGCTCTTCTACAGACACTTCACCTCGCTGCAACGCTGATGTCATCGTCCACAGGCTGGCAGACTCTGGGTGGGTGGTGAGAGGAGAGGACACTGGGCTGTGTGTGTGTTTACCCCATAGAGGACAATGGCTTTGTTGTAGAATGAGGGCAAGGAGGCAGTGTCTCTGCTGTCTTGTAGCACACAGAGAAGATTGGGTCTGTGGTGGAATAGTAATGTGTTGAAAGACCAGAGAAGATTGGGTCTGTGGTGGAATAGTAATGTGTTGAAAGACAAAGCTTCCCTTAGATTCCAAAACACCCTGAATCTCAGATGAGGCTTTGTTTCTCCTGGTGTTCTCTCTGAGAGATTGATTGCCTTTGATGGTGTTGTGCTGCCCTCTCTGTAAGAAAAAAGTAGTTCAAGTTGACGTGTGTGCGTGTGCTTGCCCGCGTGTCTTGTCTTTACAATACATTCTCTGCCTCTTTGTGACATTGGTGTGTAGGCTGTGGTCCTCTTCTGTAGCGGAGGTGCAGAAGCAGGCATCCCGCTGTAACGATGACGTGACTGCCTCCGAGAGAGTCCAGGAGCTCAGCTCTGAGCTGTTCTTCATCAAGGTACAACCAAGACACTGCTTAATGTTCCCACTAGAGCATGGGTACTCAACTCTTACCCTACAAGGTCCGGAGCCTGCTTATTCTGTTTTACCTGCTAAGGAATTTCATCCACCTGCTGTCCCAGTTCTAAATCACATTTAATTTGTCACCTACACGTCTTTAGCAGATGTTATTGTGGGTGTAGCGAAATGCTTGTGTTTCTAGCTCCAACAGTGCAGTAATATCTAACAATTTCACAACAATACACACCAATCTAAAGTAAAGGAATGGAATTAAGAATATGTAAATATTTGGACAAGCAATGTCAGAGCGGCATAGACTAAGATGCAGTATATACATATGAGATGAGTAATGCAAAATATGTAAACATTAAAGTGGCCTGTGATTTCAAGTCTATGTATATAGGGCAGCAGCCTCTATTGTGCTAGTAATGGATGTTTTAACAGTCTGATGGCCTTGAGAAAGAAGCTGTTTTTCAGTCACTCGGTTCCAGCTTTGATGCACCTGTACTGACCTTGCCTACTGGATGATAGCAGGGTGAACAGGCAGTGGCTCGGGTGGTTGCTGTCCTTGATGATCTTTTTGGCCTCCCTGTGACAATGGGTGCTGTAGGTGTCCTGGAGGGCAGGTAGTTTGCCCCCGGTGATGTGTTGAGCAGACCGCACCACCCTCTGGAGAGCCCTGCGATTGCGGGCGTTGCAGTTGCCGTACCAGGCGGTGATACAGCCTGACAGGATGCTCTCAATTGTGCATCTGTAAAAAAAAATAAAAAAAAGTCGCCAAACCAAATTTCTTCAGCCTCCTGAGGTTGAAGAGGCACGGTTGCACCTTCACCACACTGTCTGTGTGGGTGGACCATTTCAGTTGTATGCTGAAGAACTTGGAAGATTTCCACCTTCTCCACTGTTGTCCCGTCAATGTGGATAGGGGGGTGCTGTTTCCTGAAGTCCACGATCAGCTCCTTTGTTTTGTTGACTTTGGATGAGAGGATATTTTCCTGGCACCACACTCCCAGGGCCCTCACCACCTCCCTGCAGACTGTCATGTCATTTTTGGTAATTAAGCCTACTACTGTTGTGTCGTCAGCAAACTTGATGACTAGGGTGGCTGGAGTCTTTGACAATTTTTAGAGCCTTCCTAATGACACCGCCTGGTATAGAGGTCCTGAATGGCAGCAAGCTTCCCCCCCGGTGATGTACTGGGCCATGCACACTACCCTCTGTAGTGCCTTGCGGTCGGAGGCCAAGCAGTTGCCATACCAGGCAGTGACGCAACCCGTCAGGATGCTCTCGATGGTGCAGCTGTAAAACCTTTTGAGGATCTGAGGACCCAATGCCAGGTCTTTTCAGTCTCCTGAAGGCAAATAGATTTTGCCCTCTTCACGACTGTCATTGTGTGCTTGGACCATGTTAGTTTGTTGGTGATGTGGACGCCAAGGAACTTGTCGATGAGAATGGGGGCGTGCTCGGTCCTGCTTTTCCTGTAGTCCACAATCATCTCCTTTGTCTTGATCACGATGAGGGAGAGGTTGTTGTCCTTGCACCACACGGTCAGGTCTCTGGTCTCCCTATAGGCTTGTCTCATCGTTGTCGGTGATTAGGCCTACCGCTATTGTGTCATCGGGAAACTTAATGATGGTGTTGGAGTCGTGCCTGGCTGTGCAGTCATGAGTGAACAGGGAGTATAGGAGGGGACTGGGCACACACCCCTGAGGGGCCCCCATGTTGAGGATCAGCGTGGTGGGTATGTTATTACCTACCCTTACCACCTAGGAGCAGCTTGTCAGGAAGTCCAGGATCCAGTTGCAGAGGGAGGTGTTTAGTCCCAGGGTCCTTCACTTAGTGATGAGCTTTGAGGGCACTATGGTGTTGAATGCTGAGCTGTAGTCAATTAATAGCATTCTCACATAGGGGTTCCGTTTGTCCAGGTGTGAAAGGGCAGTGTGGCGTGCAATAGAGATGACATGATCTGTTGGGGCGGTATGCAAATTGGAGTGGGTCTAGGGTTTCTGGGATAATGGTGTTGATGTGAGCCATGGCCAGCATTTCAAAGCATTTCATGGCTACAGACGTGAGTGCTACGGGTCGGTAGTCATTTTCGCAGGTTACCTTAGTGTTCTTGGGCACAGGGACTATGGTGGTCTACTTGAAACATGTTGGTATTACAAACTCAGACAGGGTGAGGTTGAAAATGTCAGTGAAGACACTTGCCAGTTGGCTGCCACATCGACTGCGGAGAACGTGATCACACAGTCGTCCGGAACAGCTGATGCTCTCATGCATGTTTCAGTGTTACTTACCTCAAAGCGAGTATAGAAGTTATTTAGCTCATCTGGTAGGCTTGTGTCACTGGGCAGCTCTCGGCTGTGCTTCCCTTTGTAGTCTGTAATAGTTTGCAAGCCCTGCTACATCCGACGAACGTCGGAGCCGGTGTAGTACGATTTGATCTTAGTCCTGTATTGACGTTTTTCTTTTCTGATGGTTCGTCGGTGGGCATAAGCTTCCGTGTTAGAGTCCCGCTCCTTGAAAGCGGCATCTCTACCCTTTAGCTCAGTGCGAATGTTGCCTATAATCCATGACTTCTGGTTGGGGTATGTACTAGAGGTCGACCGATTATGATTTTTCAACGTCGATATCGGTTATTGGAGGACCAAAAAAAGCCGAAATCGATTAATCGGACGATTGTTTTATATATTTGTAATGACAATTACAACAATACTGAATGAACAATGAACACTTATATTTTAACTTAATATAATACAGAAATAAAATCTATTTAGTCTCAAATAACTAATGAAACATGCTCAATTTGGTTTAAATAATGCAAAAACAGTGTTGAAGAAAGCAAAAGTGCAGTATGTGCCATGTAAAAAAGCTAACGTTTAAGTTCCGTGCTCAGAACATATGAAAGCTGGTGGTTCAATATTCCCAGTAAATAAATATTAGGTTGCAGTTATAGGAATTATGACGTGTCGACTTTCTCTCTATACCATTTGTATTTCATATACCTTTGACTATTGGATGTCCTAATAGGCAATTTAGTATTGCCAGCCTAATCACAGGAGTTGTAAACAGCGCTGTGATCAAGCATTTCTAAGAGCTGCTGGAAAACACAGTAAAGTTTGAATGAATTCTTACGAGCCTGCTGCTGCCTACCACCGCTCAGTCAGACTGCTGTAATGAACACAGAAATACGAGCCTTTGGTCATTAATATGGTCAAATCCGGAAACTATCATTTCGAATATACAAAAGGTTTATTCTTTCAGTGAAATACGGACCGTTACGTATTTTATTGAACGGGTGGCAACCCTAAATCTAGATATTGCATATTGCTGTTACATTGCACAAACTTCAATGTTATGTCATAATTATGTACAATTCTGACAAATTAGTTTGCAACGAGCCAGGCGGCCCAAACTGTTGCATATACCCTGTGCAATGAACGCAAGAGAAGTGACACAATTTCCCTAGTTAATATTGCCTGCTAACATGAATTTCTTTCAACTAAATATGCAGTTTAAAAAAATATACTTCTGTGTATTGATTTTTAAATAGGCAAAACATGTTTATGGTTAGGTACATTCGTGCAACGATTGTGCTTTTTTTGCAAATGCTCCTTTGTTAAATCATCAGCCGTTTAGCGAAGGCTGTGATTCAATGATAAATTACCATGCACCGCACTGATTATATGCAACACAGGACAAGCTAGTTAACCTAGTAATATCATCAACTATGTGTAGTTAACTAGTGATTATGTTAAGATTGATTGTTTTTCATAAGATAAGTTTAATGCTAGCTAGCAACTTACCTTGGCTCCTTGCTTCACTTGCGTATCAGGTGGTCAGCCTGCCACGCAGTTTCCTTGTGGAATGCAATATAAGCGGCCATAATTACTGATTGTTGTGAAAACTTGAAATCGACTCTCTTTAATTGGCCATGCCGGTCGACCTCCAATATGTACGTACAGTCACTGTGGACAACGTCATCGATGCGCTTATTGATGAAGTCAGTGACTGATGTGGTGTACTCCTCAATCCCATCGGAAGAATCCCGGAACATATTCCAGTCTGTGATAGCAAAACAGTCCACTAGTTTAGCATCTGCTTCAAATGACCATTTGGTGCTTCCTGCTTTAATTTTTGCTTGTAAGCAGGAATCGGGAGGATAGAATCATGGTCAGATTTGCTAAATGGAGGGCGAGGGAGAGCTTTGTACGCGTCTCTGTGTGGAGTTAAGGTGGTCTAGAGTTTTATTTTTTATTATTATTTTTCTCTGGTTGCTCATTTAACATGTTGATAGAAATTAGGTAAAATGGTTTTAAGTTTCCCTGCATTAAAGTCCCCGGCCAATAGGAGCGCCGCCTCTGGATGAGTGTTTTCCTGTTTGATTATGGCGGTATACAGCTCATTGAGTGCGGTCTTAGTACCAGCATCGGTCTGTGGTGGTATGTAGACAGTTACGAAAATACAGATAAACTCTCTAGGTAGATAGTGTGGTCTACAGTTTATCATGAGATACTCTACCTCAGGCGAGCAAAACCTCAAGACTTCCTTAGATATCGTGCACCAGCTGTTGTTTACAAATATACATAGACCGGCGCCCCGTGTCTTACCAGAGGCTGCTGTTTTATCCTGCCGATACAGTGTATAACCTGCCAGCTGTATGTTATTAATGTCGTCGTTCAGCCACGACTCTGTGAAACATAAGATATTACTGTTTTTAATGTCCCGTTGGTAGGATATACATGCTTTCAGTTTGTCCCATTTATTTTCCAGCAATTCAACATTGGCTAATAGTACGGATGGCAAAGGCAGATTAGCCACTTGTTGCCTGATCCTCACAAGGCACCCCGATCTGTTTCTTTCTCCAGCGAATGACTGGTTTGAGGCCCTGTTCGGGTGTTTGGAGTATATCCTTCCCATCTGACTCATTAAAGAAAAATGATTCATCCAACTTGAGGTGAGTAATCGCTGTTCTGATGTCCAGAAGCTCTTTTCGGTCATAAGAGACAGTAGCAGCAACATTATGTACAAAATAAGTTACAAACAAATTAGCACGGTTGGTTAAGAGCCAATAAAACAGCAGCCACCCTCTCCTGCGCCATCACTGCAGTGCGATGGCGATTGCATCGTCTGGGGCTCTATTGGGGTGATAAGCAAATTGAAGTGAGTCTAGGGTGTCGGGTAAGGTAGAGGTGATATGATCCTTATCTAGCCTCTCAAAGCACTTCCACGATGACAAGTGAGTGCTATGGGGCGATAGTCATTTAGTTCAGTTACCTTTTGCTTTCTTGGATACAGGAACAATGGTGGACATCTTGATGCATGTGGGGACAGTAGACTGGGATAGGGAGAGATTGAATATGTCCGTAAACACTCCAGCCAGCTGGTCTGCACATGTTCTAAGGATGCAGCTAGGGGGGGCAGTGGAACTGGCTTCGAGGTCCAGTTGAGTTAGAGGGTATACCAGGCCTGATTTGAAATAGTATTTGTTTTCTTTCAAATACCTTTGGCATTTGATTGAGTCTATTTAGTGTTAGATGGTGATGTAGTTTTGGGACTTGTCTATTGGTTCCATCTGTTTGAAAGAAAACAAATACGATTTGAACCCAGGGCTGTTACACAAAGATCTCCAGTTAGGGTTGCGTTCAGGGCAGTCCCAGCATTGCACTCTGCTGACTGTTATTTGCCCCCCTGCAGGAGAGTGATCCTTTGGACTCTGGGGCCATGGTGATGGGAATTCTGGACCAGGCAGTTGACGTCCTCGTGCTGCACTACGGGTTGCAGAAACCTATCTACTACAAAGTGCGTGCCACTCAAACCAATTACAGTATTCATTTAGCCAAATTGTTATCTGGTTGTTATGCGCTGCTTGGGTCCGTTTAGGGACAAACACAACCGGTGTTCTTTGGAGCCCCTCAGGTCTATTCCCTAGGAACCATGCAGGAGCAAACGGGGCTGGGGCGAGACTTATCTGAATTTTCAATAAGAAATGCTAGTTTAAGTTGCAAAACGTTTTGCTATGGCTTGCTAGGGCATGCACTTATCAATACAACCACGGTCTTGTTCATTAGGGCAGACGGTAGCAAAACTTTATTTGATAAGTTAAGATAGAACCTCCATTTCTGTTTTCTTCCATGTTGTGCCTAGCGAA
This sequence comes from Salmo salar, assembly GCF_965601325.2. Lineage (NCBI taxonomy): Eukaryota > Metazoa > Chordata > Actinopteri > Salmoniformes > Salmonidae > Salmo > Salmo salar. The sequence continues at coordinate 14,108,049 of NC_138293.1, forward strand.
CGCGACCCAGGTTACCATCCACGAGTGACTCCCCTCCATTGATATAACTTCAAGCTTTATAAGCTTGCTATAGTGCTACAATCTGCATGAGAAGTTCCAACAATAGTCTATAGAGCGAAGACGGATGCATGTTAGGTAAACATAGTTTAGTCAGCATTTCATAACTAAGACCTTGACAAACAGCTTGATAGCATCCAAATATCAACTATTGCAACCAATCTTAACCCTAAAATCAAATCAAAATCAAATTTTATTGGTCACATACACACATTTAGCAGATGTTATTGTGGGTGTAGCGAAATGCTTGTGTTCCTAGCTCCAACAGTGCAGTAACATCTAACAATACACTCAAATCTAATATAACCGTTTTGTGAATACTAGGTTGAATTAAATGAGGTTCATATTCAATCTTCACCAAAAAGTAGAAAATGGAAACTGGGGAGGTACTACCCGGATAACAAACACTCATTTACGTTTTCTGTTGAACGTTTTTGCATTCCCTCCCCGAATAAACATGACCCAGATAAATGATCAGGAAGAGATTCTCATGTTTGGGATGAACAGAATGAATGCAGAGGTGTGTAGTTGGAGATGTGTAAAGTTGTGTTATTGTCATGTTCTTAAGGGTTTACAGGGTCTGGTGACATTCCATTTCCACAAGGGAGTTGACTGGTGTGGGCTGTAGAAGAGCCAGCGAGCCTAGTGTATGGCAGGTAAGAAGACACGGAGGGACGCACGCAAACTACCTGCCCTCCAGGACACCTACAGCACCCGATGTCACAGGAAGGCCTTAAAGCTCATCAAGGACAACAACCACCGGAGCCACTGCCTGTTCACCCCGCTATCATCCAGAAGGTGAGGTCAGTACAGGTGCCTTAAAGCTGGGACCGAGAGACAGAAGCTGTTTTTCAATCTCAAGGCCATCGGACTGTTAAATAGCCATCACTATCGCATTAGAGGCTGCTTCCTTCGGTATGTACACTAAAAGTTTGTGGTCACTTAGAAATGTCTGTGTTTTTGAAAGAAAAGCAGTTTGTCTATTTCAAATAACATCAAATTGATCATAAATACAGTGTAGACATTGTTAATGTAATAAATGACTATTGTAGCTGGACACGGCCGATTCTTTTTCTTAAATGGAATATCTACATATGCGTACAGAGGCCCATTATCAGCAAACATCACTCCTGTGTTCCAATGGCATGTTGGGTTAGCTAATCCACGAGTTTCAGAAGAAAGTTCTTTGTTTCTTGCAATTTTGTTCTTTGTTTCTAGCCATCTAGCCAGTTATCGAACCCACAAATGCTGACGCTCCAGATACTCAACTAGTCTAAAGAAGGTCAGTTTTATTGCTCCTTTAATCAGCACAACAGTTTTCAGCTGTGCTAACATAATTGCAAAAGGTTTTTGTTATGATCACTTAGCCTTTTAAAATGATAAACTTGGATTAATTAACACAACGTGCCATTGGAGTGATGGTTGCTGATAATGGACCTCTGTACGCCTACGTAGATATTCCATAAAAAAATAAGTTTCTAGCTACAGAAGTCATTTACAACATTAACGATGTCTACACTGTATTTCTGATCAATTTGATGTTATTTTAATGGACCAACATTTTTATTTTCTTTCAAAAACAAGGAGATTTCGAGGTGACCCCAAACTTTCGAGCGGTAGTGTACAAAATCACTGGCCACTTTAATGTTTACATATTTTGCATTACTCATCTCATATGTAGATACTGTATTCTCTTGTACTGTATCTTAGTCTATGCTGATCTCACATTGCTCGTCCAAATATTTATATATTCTTAATTCCATTCCTTTACTTAGATTTGTGTGTATTGTTGTGAACTTGTTATATATTACTGCACTGTTGGAGCTAGAAACACAAGCGCTTCGCTACACCCACAATAACATCTGCTAAGCACCTGTAAGTGACCAATACGATTTGACAAGACTCACTGAATGATTTAGCTTATTCGCTATGCTTAGTGAGATTGACGCCCCAAACAAATCCAGGAATCCCTGTCGAGGCATGTTTGTGGGCACTAGCCCACATTGAGCAGGTTCTCTTAAACAGTAGAGTTCCAACCCAGTGGTAAAATAGGAGCTGAAAGCAAACTGAATGTAATTGTTTTATGTCCTCTAACGAAGGGCTTTCCTGTCTGTCCTTCAGGAGATCTCCATCTTCAGTCTGGACAGCTGAGGGCAGACGGAGCAGACGGAGCTCCTATGAAATACAGCGCTGTAATCAAGAGGCCTAATGAGACATCGTCGTGGAAACTACGATAACGCACACACATCGATAAGACAGACCGAGCTCTGCTGAATAAGCTTACTTGGACAGTATTGTGCGCTTGACAACACACACATGATCACACACACGTCATTGCACATGTTCTTTTGTATGTATTAGAAAAGCCTTTTTTTTTAAATTTAACTTCATGGTTTAATTACCATCGAGGAGCCAAGGCTCTGAAGTAGCACTGAAGCAGTGTTATTTAAATACGGCCTGGACCGCTTTGAAATGAACTGTAAAAGTGCCGATACTGCAATGAATAACGTTTTATATTTAGCAGTTTTGACCCTATGTAATTTTTCGCAAAAGTATATACACAGTCGATGTGTGAAGATAGTTTACACCATGTTTAGTTTAAATTAAGCTGTTCTATTAATGTCGAGTTTTACAGTAACTCATCATTTCAGTCGCAATTCTTTGATTAGTGGTAGCAGTCACCTTGCAATAACTTGTTTTTCCCCATCAATTCATAGTATGACACTGTCCCACTTTAAATGAATTACTTTAAAGGTTTAATAAACCCTTTTTATAATGACTATTTTAAAGCAAATTCATACAACAGGATAACATGACTCTCAGCCAAGTGCTTTGCCATGTGTATTGGGACCACAAATGTTCCGCAAATGTTTAAGTTGCCAGTAGGAAGGAATTCTTGATACCATATTCAAACTCACAAATCAAATACGTTGATATAGCAATTTTACTAACTAGTGTAACTCCCAGTCCTCAACTCCTGTTTAGTCTCTGTGCCCAGATTAGGGATTACATCTGGATTTACCTTCAACCAGTGGTGTAAAGTACTTAGGTAAAAATAGTTTGAAGTACTACTTAAGTCGTTTTTTGGGATATCTGTACTTTACAATTATATTTTGGAGTTTTTACTTCGCTACATTCCTAAAGAAAATATAATTTTTACGCTGTAAATTTTTACTGACATCCAAAAGTACTCATTACATTTTGAATGCTTAGCAGGACATGAAAATGGTTCAATTCACGCACTTGCAGTATCAAGATTACATCCTTGGTGATCGCTACTGCCTTTGATCTGGTGGCCTCACTAAGCACCAATGCTTCATTTGTAAATGTCTGAGTGTTGGCATGTGCCTCTGGTGATCTGTAAATATAACCAGACAGCACAATTTTCTTGTTTTTCTTAACATAAGGAATTTGAAATGATTTTTACTTTTGATACCAAATACTTTTTCTCAAGTAATATTTTTCAGGGTGACTTTTGTGTCATTTTCTATTAAGATATCTTTACTGTTACTCAAGTATGACAATTGGGTACTTTTTCCACCGCTGCCTTCAACTCTGGTTTCTCTTCAGTAACTAATAAACCTTTCGCCTTTCACTAAGTAATTACAATTTGGAGTCAATGAAATATAAAAACACCATGTGCAGAGCTTTCTATTTTGAGGGCTATTTTTGTGAAAGATGTGATTCTATATCCTAATCTGGCCACATACAAAACATGAATTGAGGATTGGGTCTGTCTGCACAACTAAGAACCTCTTTCCTTTTTACTTGTTCAGCATGTGTCTTCTAGGCCTCGCATGCAAAGAATTCAAGCTGTTTCAGATGTAAGGGAAATATTATGGACTTGATTGTGACAATGTAGGTTTTAAACACTTTTTTTTATAGATGCGAGATGCTGCCTGCTCCATTTGTGACTTCAGTAGTGTTAGTGTACTTGCAATGCCTGCTCTTGGTGATGCCAATGTATATCAGCCCAGCATCTCTTAACCATTCATGGGTCGGTGTCCTGCTGGAAGACACACAACATTCAATGGAGACCTGTTTTTTGGACACTGGTTTGAACATTGCATGACAAAACACCTGATAATCTGATGATTTCATGATGCCTTGCGCACATTCAAGGTCCCCAGTACCAGAGGCAGCAAAAGGAACCCCAGGGAGGTTATGATCATTGAATGCTTAATTTGGTCATCAGTGAACACAGGGCTGATCTGTATTGCCAAAGTGCTCTAGTTTTGTTTAATTGGTCCACAGAAGATTTCCCCTGGGACTTTGGCTTATTAGGTGGGTTTTTGAGAAGTTCAGTCAGGCTTTCTTGTCTCCTTCAGCAGTGGGGTCTTCCTATGCCTACCAACACCCAAATGAAGTGTTCAAAGGAAATAACACCCTCCCTACAATCAATTATGGTGGAGGTATAATAATGCTGTGTACACACACACACTTGTCATATGCTGCTGCTGCCCTGCTCTTTACTTTAAGCTTATTATCTATCCTGATGCCTAGTCACTTTACTCTGCCTTCAAGTACATATCTACCTCAAATACCTTATTATTATCTATCCTGATGCCTAGTCACTTTACCCTGCCTTCAAGTACATATCTACCTCAAATACCTTATCTATCCTGATGCCTAGTCACTTTATCCTGCCTTCATGTACCTACCTACCTCAAATACCTTATTATCTATCCTGATGCCTACTCACTTTACCCTGCCTTGAGGTCATCTGATGCAGCACTACATCACTCTCCTTGGTCAAATAGCCCTTACACAGCATGGAGGTGTGTTGGATCAGAAGGGCCTTGATGAGGGAGGGGACCAAATACCCGATGGTCACTTTGACCGAGCTCCAGAGTTCCTCTGTGGAGGTGGGAGAATCTTCCAGAAGGACAACCATTCCTGTAGCACTCCACCAATCAGGCTTTTATGGTAGAGTGGCCAGATGTTTGCCAGAAGGCACCTAAAAACTCTCAAACCATGAGAAAATAGATTCTCTGGTCTGATGAAACCAAGATGGAACTCTTTGGCCTGAAGGCCAAGTGTCACGTCTGGAGGATACCTGGCACCATCCCTACGGGGAATCTAGGGATGTTTTTCAGCGGCAGGGACTGGGAGACTTGTCAGGATCGAGGGAAAGATGAACGGAGCAAAGTACAGAGAGATCATTGATGAAAACCTGCTCCAGAGCGCTCAGGACCTCAGACTGTGGCAAAGGTTCACCTTCCAAAAGGACAATGACCCTAAGCACACAGCCAAGACAATGCAGGAGTGGCTTCGGGACAAGTCTCTAACATTTCTAAAAACCTGTTTTTGCTTTGTCATTATGGGGTATTGTGTGTAGATTGATGAGGGTGAAAAAACGATTTAATCAATTTTAGAAAAAGGCTGTAACGTAACAAAATGTGGAAAAAGTAAACGGGTCTGAATACTTTCCGATTGCAGTGTATATACAGCATATATATTTCCTGAGCTTTCTTATATCTTCACTTCAAAGCCTTCTTTATTATAATACATTTTTTGACCGTTTTTTTTGTTGCCATTTATGAACGTGTAATTCAATGTGTTTCTCTGGGCTATACTAGTAAAGGACAAATTCGATATTTTATCAAAAAATGTTTTATATATTTTTTGATACCTAAAGGGGTTCTGAAATTCTAAATCATATAGCTAAATGATCCATTGTATGACCATCTTAAAACAATTCCATTTGTCAGCTTAGACGCTGTAGACACAATACAGCGGGACTGCACAGAAGGACATTCTCATCTGACTCAGAGCGGACTCTTAAAGGGACAGCGGACGATTTCAGAAGATACAGATTTTTGGACAACTCTTAAAAGGACCAGCAACCTCTCCCTTGAGCAATAAACTGATTATTTGGCAACTCTGTGGTCTGGGTGAACTGGAGAGATCAAACCTAGGTGTCCTTAGTCCTAGTCTTCCTTCATACTGAGGTTCTAGCCCTCTTTTAAACACTAGGTGTTGTAGTATGGCTATTATATACTGCGACACGAGCCCTTCCCAACGATGCAGAATTCAAAACAATACAAATGAAATAGAGTTATATACAGGAAGTACCAGTACCAGATCAATGTGCAGCTATATACAGGGAGTACCAGTACCAGATTAATGTTCAGGGGTACGAGGTAGATATGTACATGAATGCAGGGTAAAGTGACTAGGCATCAGGATAGATAATAAGGTATTTGAGGTAGATATGTACATGTCAACCCAATTGAAATTGTTTGGGATGTGTTGGACTGCAGAGCAAAGGAAAAGCAGCCAAGTGCTCAGCATATGTGGGAACTCCTTCAAAGCAAAGGGTGGCTACTTTGAATAATCTCAAATGTAAAATATATTTTGTTACTGAACTTTTTGCGACTGAACATTTTGTTTCGCGTTGTTGGTGACATACTAAAATGGACAAATCGGTGTTTTCCGATGTTTGATGTGTTAACTGTTATTCTACAATGTAGAAAATAGTAAAAATAAAGAAAACCCTGGAATGAGTAGGTGTGTCCAAACCATTGACTGGTACTGTATATAAAACAATTATTTGATAAAATAATGAATTTGGCCTTTACTACTGTAGCCTATAGAAACGCATTGAACAACATATTCATAAATGGCAAAAAAGACTAGGTTTTGAGTAATAAATGTTTTGAAGTGTCTGTCCTATATTTGCAAGATTTATAAGAAAGCTCAGGATACCCCTTATTTATGTTTGCACAAAATGACCTCCATACTTTCATTGGTTTGTACTGGTTACCGTCAGACAAGTCCCGTGACACTTGTGGGGTCGTAGAGAAAAACGGACAGTCCCCCCTTTCTATAGAGTGGTCGTAATAGTTTTGTAGGCCAAACCGTTCAAATGCTGCAGACATTTTCGTGAGAAGATTTTCAGGATGTCTTATGGTCTGCAAAAACCCAGCTGTAGCTCGGCCACATTCCACAGCAGATGTGATAGGCCGACATAGGTGGATGCGGTGGATAGAGATGCAGCCCATGCAAAAAAAACTGATATCTCTATCTTAAACTGACAGATTTTGATGGGGAGTTTTATTATGTTACTTAAGGAAAGACTCTCACGAACACGATGGTGTTCTCCATTTTGCTCTACAAGTGTTACCTTCACCTCTGAAAGTAAGCAGTACTGTTTTAAAAAAAATTATGGAAGTCAAATCAAATCAAAATCAAATGTTATTAGTCACATGCACCGAATACAACAGGTGAAATACCTTACAGTGAAATGCTTACTTACAAGCCCCTAACCAACAATGGAGTTTACATAAAAAAGAAAAAAAAGAATAAGAAATAAAAGTATCAAGTAATTAAAGAGCAGCAGTAAAATAACAATAGCGAGACTATATACAGGGGGTACCGGTACAGAGTCAATGTGCGGGGGCACCGGTTAGTTGTGGTAATTGAGGTAATATGTACATGTAGGTTATTAAAGTGACTATGCAAAGAGGACAACAACAGAGTGTAGCAGCGGTGTAAAATGGTGTGTGGGGGGGGGGGGGTAGCCATTTGATTAATTGTTCAGCAGTCTTATGGCTTGGGGGTAGAAGCTGTTTAGAAGCCTCTTGGACCTAGACTTGGCTCTCCGGTACCACTTGCCATGTGGTAGCAGAGAGAACAGTCTATGACTAGGGTGGCTGGAGTCTTTGACAATTTTTAGGGCCTTCCTCTGACACCGCCTGGTATAGAAGTCCTGGATGGCAGGAAACTTTGCTCCAGTGATGTACTGGGTTGTACGCACTACCCTAGTAGTTTTGTGCCTACCCAAAAACGGGGTTAAATATGTGTAATGATAATGCTGTTAAATCAGCACCTTGATATGCCACACCTGTCAGGTGGATGGATTATCTTGGCAAAAATTCTAAATCAAATAGTTAAATGATCCATGGTATGACCATCTTAAAACAATTCCATATGTTAGCTTAGTACCCCCTCCTCAATGGCTTCGACTTTTAGAGGCGATTAAGGTGTTTACTTGTCCTAATAATGCGAAAGATTGCTCAGAAAACCAGGTGTTTTAATCAGTGTATGCTCACTTCGATTTTGACCTTACACCGATTAAGGTAAGCAGAGTAAGGTGTTTACATGACTATTGCATAATCTGCCTACTGCCATAATCAGTTTAAAATCGAATTATTAGTGCATGTAAACATACTAAATATAATTGAAATCAAGTCTAAAAAGTTCTAGATCTGTTCTCTGTGCGCCCTTTCTACGCTTCCCATTCTTAAGTTTCATTTTTGCATCTTTTACTTTCAGTTTTGTAAACCAGCTTCAAACAGCTGAAAATACAATATTTTCGGTTTTGGAAAATATATTTCACAGCGGTTTAGATGGTACAATTATTCTCTGCACTGCACTTGCTTATTTTGTCACATAATCAGAAATTAGGCTAACTATTCACTATACTAGTTTAGCATCCAGGAAATGCTGGGGTGATTTCTCCATAGTGCATCATTAGAAAAATAATAAAAAACGATTAAAATCAATTGCCCATCTAAGCATTACCCCATGAATGAGCTCCAAGTTCCTCTGTCCTTCACACTGACTGATGATCAGTCTGATTTGATTTGACCATGCCCCATTGCTCATGTGCACACATTTATCGACCATATCCACTGTGCTCCCCTAAAAACGGCATGCAAAGATGATAACTCTGATAAATTGGAGAAACTTCTCTGGAGATGAGCCTGATAAGATTATTCAGACTGTAACGACTAACTGGCTGACTTACTGACTGACTGATTGACTGACTGATTGACTGACTAGCTGACTGACTGACTGACTGACTGGCTGGCTGACTAGCTGGCTGGCTGGCTGACTGACTGACTGGCTGACTGTAGCGACTGACTGACTGGCTGGCTGACTAGCTGGCTGGCTGGCTGACTGACTGGCTGACTGACTGTAGCGACTGGCTGACTGGCTGACTGTAGTGACTGGCTGACTGGCTGGCTGACTGACTGGTTGGCTGACTGACTGTAGCGACTGGCTGACTGACTATCTAGCTGACTGGCTGGCTGTAGCGACTGGCTGACTGCTGGCTGACTGACTGTAGCGACTGGCTGACTGGCTGGCTGACTGTAGCGACTGGCTGACTGGCTGGCTGACTGTAGCGACTGGCTGACTGACTGGCTGGCTGACTGGCTGGCTGACTGTAGCGATTGGCTGACTGGCTGGCTGACTGACTGACTGGCTGACTGACTGACTGGCTGGCTGACGGTAGCAACTGGCTGACTGGCTGACGGTAGCAACTGGCTGACTGGCTAACTGGCTGACTGACTGTAGTGACTGACAGACTGACTGGCTGGCTGATTGTGACTGGCTGACTGGCTGACTGACTGACTGGTTGGCTGTCTGTACCGACTGGCTGGCTGACTGACTGTAGCCACTGGCTGACTGACTGGCTGGCTGACTGTAGCAACTGACTGGCTGGCTGGCTGACTGACTGTAGCGACTGGCTGACTGACTAACTGGCTGACTGACTGGCTGGCTGTAGCAGCTGACTGACTGTAGCGACTGGCTGACTGGCTGGCTGACTGTAGCAACTGGCTGACTGGCTGGCTGACTGACTGTAGCGACTGGCTGACTGACTAACTGGCTGACTGACTGGCTGGCTGTAGCAGCTGACTGACTGTAGCGACTGGCTGACTGGCTGGCTGACTGTAGCAACTGGCTGACTGGCTGGCTGACTGGCTGACTGTAGCGACTGGCTGACTGACTAACTGGCTGACTGACTGTAGCGACTGGCAGATTGACTGGCTGGCTGACTGGCTGACTGACTGACTGGTTGGCTGTCTGTACCAACTGGCTGGCTGACTAACTGTAGCCACTGGCTGACTGACTGGCTGGCTGACTGACTGTAATGACTGGCTGACTGACTGGCTGGCTGACTGTAGTGACTGGCTGACTGGCTGGCTGACTGACTGTAGCAACTGGCTGACTGACTAACTGGCTGACTGACTGGCTGGCTGTAGCAGCTGACTGACTGTAGCGACTGGCTGACTGGCTGGCTGACTGTCGTGACTGGCTGACTGACTGGCTTGCTGACTGTGACTGGCTGACTGGCTGACTGACTGGTAGGCTGGCTGTACCGACTGGCTGGCTGACTGACTGTAGCCACTGGCTGACTGACTGGCTGGCTGACTGTAACAACTGACTGGCTGGCTGACTGACTGTAATGACTAGCTGACTGACTGGCTGGCTGACTGTCATGACTGGCTGACTGACTGGCTTGCTGACTGTGACTGGCTGACTGACTGGTAGGCTGGCTGTACCGACTGGCTGGCTGACTGACTGGCTAGCTGAATGTAGCAACTGACTGGCTGGCTGACTGACTGGCTGGCTGACTGTAGCGACTGACTGGCTGGCTGACTGACTGTAGCGACTGACTGGCTGGCTGACTGACTGTAGCGACTGACTGACTGACTGACTGTGACTGACTGACTGACTGACTGGCTTGGTGACTTGCTGACGCTGGCTAATTGACTGTATATCTTGTTAAGGACAAGGTTCTTTATCCAGCTGATATCATTGCTATTGTCCTGTAAACATTACAGCTTACCCATAACTCACATAAACCCACGTTACAGCAAACCAAATAAGGTAATCGCAGTGAGAAGAGGCACAGGGAGTTGTTTGCTTCATTTCCTCCTTGGATCGGCACGGTTTCCAAAAAGCAAACCAAGAAACTGATATGCCTTTATGATTTCCTTATCTGAATTGGTTACATAAACTTTGACTGCTTAGAGCTTATTTTTTCTTCTTCTAATTCCACAAGGAAATTGTCCCTTAAAACCTGTTGGGGCTAGGGGGCAGTATTTGCACGGCCGGATAAAAAACGTACCCGATTTAATCTGGTTCTACTCCTGCCCAGTAACTAGAATATGCATATAATTAGTAGATTTGGATAGAAAACACTCTAAAGTTTCTAAAACTGTTTGAATGGTGTCTGTGAGTATAACAGAACTCATATGGCAGGCAAAAACCTGAGAAGATTCCATGCAGGAAGTGGAAATCTGATTTGTGGAATCACCGTCAACACTTTGCCTATGAAACACACCGTGAGTTAGGATTCATTTAGCACTTCCTAAGGCTTCCACTAGATGTCAAGAGTCTTTACAAAGTGGTTTGAGTCTTCTCCGGTAAAAACTGACCGAAGGAGAGGCCTGGAAAGTTAGTCATAGGGGGAGGGCCATTACTACTATGACGCGGGCGCCCGTGGGTACCCTTTCGTTCCGAAACGTTTAGTAAGACAATGCAATCGTCTGCCTTGAATATTATTGAAGCTCTGATTGAAAAAGGCCCTAAAGATTTATGTTATACAACATTTGACATGTTTGAACGAACGTAAATATATATTTTTTGCACATTCGTGACGACAAGTTCCGCGCGCCTCGTACATTATGAGTAGCCTTCGGAACGCGCTAACAAGAAGGAGCTATTGGGACATAAATTATTAACTTTTTCGAACAAAACTACATTTGTTGTGGACCTGGGATTCCTGGAAGTGCCTTCTGATGAAGATAATCTAAGGTAAGTGAATATTTACAATAGTATATTTGATTTTTGATGGTTCCAAGATGGCGCTAACCTGTATCGCCTAGCCTATTTTTCTGAGCATAGCACCTCGTTTATTGCAAAGTGTGATTTCCCAGTAAGTTATTTTAAAATCTGGCAATGCGGTTGCATTCACGAGATGCTAATCTATAATTCTTTGAATGACAATATTAAATTTTAACAATGTTTTCGAATAGTAATTTTGTAAATTGTAGCGCTGATTCACCGGAAGCATTTGAGGGAAAATATTTTCTGAACGTCACGCGCCGATGTAAAATGCTGTTTTTATATATAAATATGAACTTTATCGAACAAAAAATGCATGTATTGTGTAACATGATGTCCTAGGAGTGTCATCTGATGAAGATTGTCAAAGGTTAGTGCTGCATTTAGCTGTGTTTTGGGTATTTGTGATGCATGCTAGTTGCTTTGAAAATGGCAGTGTGATTATTTTTGGCAGGGTACTCTCCTAACATAATCTAATGTTTTGCTTTTGCTGTAAAGCCTTTTTGAAATCGGACAACGTGGTTCGATTCAGGAGAGGTGTATCTATAAAATGGTGTAAAATAGTCATATGTTTGAGAAATTTAAGTTATAGCATTTATGAGGTATTTGTATTTCGCGCGACGCGATTCCACTGGCTGTTGACTAGGGTGGGACGCAAACGTCCCAGGTTCCCAGACAGGTTAAATCAGGACCCCATTTTTTTCGATATAATTTCTGTTTAGTGAATTAACAATTACTATTTTACAATCATGGACAAACAATACTTGTTCCAGAACAACACAGGGTTCAATTGCCAGTTTGGTATAGTTTGCTGTAGCTCGGTGAGAGAATACAAAGTGCTTTTTTGAACAGAACTTATTGTAGGAAACAAATGTCTTATTATTTTTCAGCTAATGCCTATTCGTGTGTGTGAGGTGATGCACACGTCCTAATAACTAGAGGGAATTCCTCGACTAACCATTATCAGTGTGATGCAGGTGTGGGGTCCATCTTCAAGTACTGTATAAGATTACTATCTCAGTGATTTACTGCTTTATTAAATCAAATCAAACTTTATTTGCCACATGTGCCGTATACAACAAAATAAAAAGTCATAATAAAAAGTAACACAATAAGAATAACGAGGCTATATACAGGGGGCACCGGTACCGAGTCAGTGTGCAGGGGTATGGGGGGGGGGGGGGGGGGGTGTCAATGTAAATTGTCCGGTCGCGATTTCTATGAATTGTTCAGCAGTCTAATGGCTTGGGGGTAAAAACTGTTGAGGAGCCTTTTGGTCCTAGACTTGGCCCTGCGGTACCGCTTGCCATGCGGTAGCAGAGAAAACAGTCTATGACTTGCGTGACTGGAGTCTGACAATTTTATGGGCTTTCCTCTGACACCGCCTATTATAAAGGTCCTGGATGGCAGGAAGCTTGGCTCCAGTGATGTACTGGGCCGTTCACACTACCCTCTGTAGTGCCTTACGGTCATCTTACTACTATTACTGTAGTAAGATGGCGTTGGTGGCTCCATGAACAGGGCTACCATGTCTACCGGTGCCATAACATCTGCTAAATATGTGTACGCAACCAATAAAATTATATTTGATTTAGTATCAATACAGAAACCAGACCAGTGTCTGCTGCCGTTAACACAGGTCCAAAGAGCACTACCATAGTTTCATAAGAGCTCCCAGCTCATAAACTCTTTCTAACATGTTCTGTGATTCAGTTTGTAGATTTTGATATGGATTATTTAGGTTACTGGTTAGCGTCTGGAAGCCGGCCCAGAATTGAAGGTCCAAACGCACTAGGAGAGTGAGTGGGTAGGAGCCGACTTTGCTCCGGTCTTCTTGAGCAGTGAGTCTGCAGCATGACAGATCAAAGTCAAAGTGCCATAAAGGAGATGTGTCAGGGCCAGGAGTTTCAGTCGTTTCCTCGTTCCTTGTGCTATCCTGGTAGGATTGTGTTAACATCATCTAACAAACATATGAGCCCCACATCTACTGTACAGGACTAACTAAAGAACTGGGATTTCAATGAGGACCATCACCTGAGTTGCTACGAGTAAGTTGGCCGATGTGTGTTTTTGTGGTATTTCTTGTGGAGTTATGAAATGTGCCAATAGTCATTACCCACTGGGTACAAACATCAATTCAACATCTATTCCACGTTGGTTCAATGTAATTTCATTGAAATGACGTGAAAACAACATTGCTTCAACCAGTGTGTGCCCAGTGGGTAGGCTGAACGGTGTAGAGTAACGATTTGCAGTCATTTCAGTCGTCCTCCTAGAAGGCGATAAAAGGCCTTGAGTTCTGTATTGTTGGTCTTGTATAATATGTTGTTAGAATGGATGATTGTAGTTATTGAGCACCATTATCACCATATAATCACCACTGGAATCTTTTCTTTCAAAATTGAGATCACAGACATTGAGATCACAGTATCTCCCGGTTTACATTATATAATCCACAGATATTTCTTGAAAAAATGCAAGACTCGTGTCTCTCTTGTTTCTTGAATTTAGGAAATAGGAGGGTTTTATCATGGTGATGTTGAGAAAGGTAAGCTCCTCGATATGATCTATGTTGACTATTTGATCAATGTAACCCAGATGCCATCCTTTGGTTATAAAGGTTTTTGAAATAGAATACTGTTATGTGATCAGCACTTCCATTGCCTAGTCATTCCAACTCCTTTGGACCTGAAAATGACCATGGGAGAAGACTATACAGCACAAACAAATTTGATACCGGACTAGGAATTCTCTCAGGCATTACGTCTGAATGTGATCTATCTACGGTTTGGGGACAATGTCATTGCCATTCAATTCAGGAAATGGCTTGAAATGGAAAAATCCCTATTCCGGTATCAAATCTGTTTGCAATGTATCTCCTATGGTCATTGTCATGGAGTTGGGAAGACAGCGTAAACAGATCTGTGCTAGAAAATACCTATGTTGAATTGTAAGCTTTAGCACACTGGCAATCTTAGATGCTCCACAAACAATTTATTAGATCTTACACAATGATCCTACGGTCACCAGTGTGATGGAGTTTCTTGCAATAGGTCTTTGCACGCTATCCTTTTTTTCAATAGAATAACACACTTTTGAATGTAAGGGTAAAAGCTGCATTCTTTCAAATGTATGATCCTGAACCACTGAGTTTCTTGCTCCCAGGGTGAGTGGGTGTGGGTGGACTCTGGTACCGGGGTGCCCATCGGAGCACGGGTCAAAGTGACCGACACTGGACACCAGCTGCTGGTGGACGATGAAGGAAAGGTGACCGTGGTACTTCATTATACTTGTATTGTATTGAATCATATGACTCTAGTATTTTAATGTACTGCTGGTTTCAAATTAGCTCAAGATATAAATCAATCACTTTAGGGAATAATCTATCAAAGCACTATCTCATTTACAAATTACATAATTTAGAAGGTTAAAAACATTTGTTTATTATTGTCTTTTTACTGTATTTTTGCATTCTGCACTGCTCTGTTATAAAATGATGTAATGCCAAAACCAAAACTTAAAGGTACAGTTTAAAAACAAAGCTAAAGTTTTCAGACCTTCAGACCTCTAAATGTGACATTATGTAACTGAAGATGTCTAAAAAATCCAGTATTGATGTCAATCTGTGCCTAAATTTCTGTGTATTTTCCCTGTATTGTTCCCAGGAATACAAGCTCTCCCAGAAGGAGGACTCCATCAGGGTGATGCACCCCACCTCGGTGGAGGGGGTGGACGACATGATCCGCCTGGGGGACCTCAACGAGGCCGGGCTCCTCAGGAACCTGCTGGTCCGACACAGACAGGGCATTATCTATGTGAGTCCCCTGTTGTACTACACTACCCATAATGCTTGGTGTAACATAAAAGGTTTGGTCTTGATGTTCTGAATCTTTTGAAGCTAACATATTGGTGTAACACCTCTCCGTACCAATACACCCATCACTGCTCCTACACTTGCTTGCTGTACATTCAGACCCTTTCTACGCTATGGATGTTGGACTATTTTGTTTATTTTGGAAACAAACAGAAGAAATATGAAAGATCCATGAAAGACGTTCACAGAATTATTAATGTGGTGCCCCCCAAAAAAGTGGGCTGCTCAAGCCTGAACCTCTGTTATTGTCTTGTGCACAGACCTACACAGGCTCTGTGCTGGTGGCAGTCAACCCTTACCAGGAGCTTCCTCTCTACACCGCCGACCAGGTGAGGCGGTACCATGGGCGTAGGCTGGGCGAACTACCCCCGCACGTCTTTGCCATCGCAGATACCTGCTACTTCAACATGCGCCGCCACAACCGAGACCAGTGCTGTATCATCAGGTTAGACTGGCAGCATTCCACTTGTCAGACACTCAAGTCATTCCGTTGAGCAATAGGAAACCAAAGCAGAAGTGTCACTTTTTTTTATTATGTTTGGAATATGTTTTTTTGATTTGATTTGAAGATGCTCTTTGGAGGGGTTCAGTCCTACTTTTTACATTGACATTTACACTGGATATACACCTGAAATCCAAGAACTGTTTCTCTCTTTTCTCTGTCAGTGGGGAGTCGGGTGCAGGGAAGACTGAGAGTACCAAGCTCGTACTTCAGTTCCTGGCTGCAGTAAGTGGACAGCACTCCTGGATAGAGCAGCAGATACTGGAGGCTAACCCTATACTAGAAGGTAGGCTCTTTACTGATTCAAATATTTTCTCTACAGTACATCTCTCTCCCTCTCTTTCTCTCTCTCTATGTCTCTCTCTGTCTCTCTCTCTATGTCTCCATCTGTCTCTCTCTCTCGCTCTCTCTCACACACGGACACACACACATGCACACACATACACGTCTATGAGACTGAGAGTGGTCTGTGTTTTTACACAGACACACACACTATCGTAATTGTTGTTACTCATGACAACCTTCCTATTCCTGCGTTCCCCCAGCATTTGGGAATGCCAAAACGATTCGCAACGACAACTCCAGTCGCTTTGGGAAATACGTGGAAATCTTCTTCAGCAAAGATGGTGTCATCGAAGGGGCTCGACTGGAACAGTACTTACTGGAGAAGTCTCGTGTCTGCCATCAGGTAGGGCAGCAAAGGCAGTATATTTTAATAACATGTAGAACATGAGGAAATGTCATAGCTAATTGCTTCATAATGGGAATTGATTCCAAAACCATCTAAACTGTCTCTGGTAAACAACAGGTTTGTCTAATTTAAGATGAATTTATGTGTGTTTGTACTTGGAAGAGGACAAAATTCATTGTTGGATTTTCCAGTATCAAGGCAAAAAGGTTTAATGTCATGAGATTTTGATATATTGATATATGTAACACTACTGTTAATTTTTACTAACTAACCCTAGGCCATGGAGGAGCGGAACTACCACATATTCTACTGCATGTTAACGGGGATGACAACAGAACAGAAAAAAAATCTGTGTTTGGGAGATGCCTCTGAATTCAACTACCTCAAGAGGGTAATATCACTAGACTGCTACAACATGACCACTTACAGGTTTTCCTACTCACATTTATACATCTAGCTCATTAATACATTACGTTTTTACTGGGTACAACTAAGTAACTGTCCACTGGGCACAGGCGTCAGTTCAACATCTAGTTTTGATTTACAGTGCCTTCAGAAAGTACTCATACCCCTTCACTTATTCCACATTTTGTTGTGTTACAGCCTGAATTCAAAATTGATTAAATTGTGGTTGTTTTCCTTACCCATCTACACACATCATACCCCATATTGACAAAGTGAAAACATATTTTTACAATTTTGGGCAAATTTATTGAAAATGAAATACAGAAATATCTCATTAACATACATTTTCACACCCCTGAGTCAATATATGTTAGAATCACCTTTGGCAGTGATTACAGCTTTGTGTCTTTCTGGGTAAGTCTCTAAGAGTTTCGCACACCTGGATTGTACAATATTTGCACATTATTCTTTAAAAACATTATTCAAGCTTCATCAAGTTGGTTCTTGATCATTGCAGACAGCCATTTTCAAGTCTTGCCATAGATTTTCAAACCAATTTAAGTCAAAACGTAACTAGACCACTAAGTAATATTTAATGATGTCTTGGTAAGCAACTCCAGTGTATATTTGGCCTTGTGTTTTAGGTTGTCGTCCTGCTGAAAGGTGAATTTGTCTCCCATTGTCTGTTGGAAAGTAGACTGAACCAGATTTTCCTCTAGGATTAGCTCTATTCCATTTATTTTTATCCAACAAAAACTCCCTAGTTCTTGCCGATGACAAGCATACCCATAACATGATACAACCACAACCATGCTTGAAAATATGAAGCGTGGTAGTGATGTGGTTTGTTGGATTTGCCCCTAACACAAAGCTTTGTGTTCAGGACATGAAGTTCATTTTGTAGTTTTACTTCAGTGCTTTATTGCAAACAGGATGCATGTTTTGGAATATTTGTATTCTGTACAGGCTTCCTTCTTTTCTCTCTGTCATTTAGTTAGTATTGTGGAGTAACTATTATGTTGTTCACAGCCATTAAACTCTGTAACTGTTTTAAAGTCACACATTGGCCTCATGGTGAAATTCCTGAGCGGTTTCCTTGCTCTGAGTTAGGATAGACGCCTGTATCTTTGTAGTGACTGTGTGTATTGATACACCATCCGAAGTGCAAATAATAATTGATTTTTTGTACGCATCTACCAATAGGTTTCCTTTGCGAGGCATTGGAAAACCTCCCTGGTTTTTGTGGTTGAATCTGTGTTTGAAATTCACTGCTCGACTGAGGGACCTTACAGTTAATTATATGTGTGGGGTACAGAGATGAGGTAGTCATTCAAACATCATGTTAAACACTATTATTGCACACAGAGAGAGTCCGTGCAACTTATCGTGTAACTTGTTAAGCACATTTTTACTCCTGAACTTATTTAGGCTTGCCATAACAAAGGGATTGAATACTTATTGACTCATGAAGGTCAGCTTTTCCTTTTTAATTAATTTGTAAACATTCTAAAAACATAATTCCACTTTGACATTATAGGGTATTGTGTGTAGGCCAGTGACACAAAATCTCAACTTAATCAATTTTAAATGTAGGTTATAACACAACAAAATGTGAAATAAGTCAAGGGGATTGAATACTTTTTGAAGGAAACTGTATAACCTTTGACCCTGTGTTCTAAAGGGGGACTGTGTTGTCTGCGATGGACGTGACGATGCTAAGGACTACACCCGTATCCGCACGGCCCTGAAAATCCTCACCTTTACTGAGACCCACTGCTGGGCGATCCTCAAGCTGCTTTCTGCACTACTCCACCTGGGCAATGTCAGCTTTGAAGGTGGAGTCCTCTCTGGGTCTATGACCTGATGTCTGAGTGTGTTCTTGGGGAATATGACCTGGGCCTTGTCCTCACCCAATCCCCCCAACCCAAATGGCCATATTTCTTGAGATCATAAAATACTTGAATGTTGATGTGTTTTTGTTGTTGTTATTTTTTATTTTGTAATGTGAAAGCTCTGATTGACCAGGTTTTCTTTTGTTATTTACCTTACAGCCTCCATCTTGGATAACATGGAGAGCTCTGATGTCAGTTCATCGGATCACTTTACAATTGCAGCCAAATTGCTGGAGGTAGGCATATTTTTTTTCTGCTATGTTTTTTAATAACATATTATGAATATACTGTACAGTTTACATGATATACATATATCTTCATATCTTCCTTACAGGTGCAGCCTGCGTCTCTGGGTGTGAGCTTGACTTACCGCTCCTTCATGACCAACAGAGAGCGAGTGTCCAAACCCCTCAGCTCTGAACAGGCAGCCGACTGCAGGGATGCCTTCGTTAAGGTAATGATGCCACACCTGTTTGAAGGTGCCAAGGAAAGATATACAGTAGGCTACCTCCTGAAAGAAGAGGGAAGACAACATACATATTCATAAAGGCACATAATCCTTCATCTTTATTTAAGATCCGTGGGTGAATGGACGTAACTCGAGTCTTCCATTGACATCAGTGCACGATTTACTTGATTGTTGAGTTAAGAGCTCTACGTTTTGGTCCATATTCTATTCAAGAGTATGTGTGTTGTTTGTGTCATGATTTCTTCAGGCAATATATGGTAAACTATTTATCTGGATTGTTGGGAGAATCAACAGTGCCATCCATAAGACTCCCACCAACGGTCCCAAATACGTCCGTAACTCCATTGGCTTGCTGGACATCTTTGGGTTTGAGAACTTTGCCTCAAACAGGTATTCCAGTCAATATCAAATACTAATTTCCCTTATTGTTTGCGACAGTCGACACGCAGATAGTTTAATACAGGCTTGTATGTCCTTCATGCTCTCTCCCCGATCCTGTGTAACCAACTGGTCAATAACACAAGCCTTTTCCACATGCTTTTTCACAGCTTTGAACAGCTGTGCATCAACTTTGCCAATGAGCAGCTGCAGCAGTTCTTTGTGCGTCATGTGTTCAAGCTGGAGCAGGAGGAGTACACTAAGGAGGACATCGTCTGGAAGAACATCACCTTCAACGACAACACGCAAACCCTTGATCTCCTGGTTGGGAAGCCCCTCAATGTGTTGGCTCTGATCGATGAGGAGAGCCACTTTCCCAAGGTAAACTATCTCAAATTTCTCTAATAAACCATTCTGTGGAGGCAATCTGAATTGGAGAGGTTTGTGACAACCTTGAATGTTTCTTCCAGGGCACAGATGTCACCATGTTGAACAAGATGAACCAGGTTCATGCCAAGGGCAACATCTACATTCCGTCTAAGAACACCCACGACATGGAGTTTGGGATCCGCCATTTTGCTGGGGTTGTTTACTACGACTCAAGAGGTAACCAGAGAAAAAGGGATCACATAAAATATTAGTTGATTTGCTGGGACACAGGAATATGCATTTTTTTTACTCACCATTTGATCCTGTATGTTTTTCATTCAGGATTCCTGGAGAAGAACAGAGATACTCTCAGCTCTGACATTATCAAGTTGATTGACACGACCACCAACAAGCTGCTGAGACAGATCTTTGAGACGCAGCTCAGTGCTAATGTAGTGAAGAACCCTGCCAGCAACAACAGGATCGTTATGACACCCAAGAGCTCTCTACGGGTTTGTAGCTGCTGTTATTATTTGGATTCTGAATATCCAACTCCCGTTTGCTACACTGAACAAAAATATAAAACGCAACATGCAACAATTTCAAAGATTTTACTGAGTTACAGTTCATATAAGAAAATTAGTCAATTGAAATAAATAACTTAGGCCCTAATCTATGGATTTCACATGACTAATACGGATACGCATCTGTTGGTAACAGATACTTAAAAAAAGGTAGGGGCTTGGATCAGCAAAGTTTCTGGATATTGGCAGGAGTTGGAAGATGCTATCGTACAGGTCGATACAGAGCATCCCAAACATAGTCAATGGGTGACATGTCTAGTGAGTACACAGGCTGGGACATTTTCAGCTTCCAGGAATTGTGTACAGATCCTTGTGACATGGGGCCATGCATTACCATGCTGAAACATGAGGAGATGGTGGCGGCTGAATGGCGCAAAAATGGGCCTCAGGGTCTCGTCACGGTATCTCTGTGCATTCAAATTTCCATCTATAAAATGCAATTGTGTTCATTGTCCGTAGCTGATGCCTGCCCATACCATAACCCCACCGCCACCATGGGGCACTCTGTTCACAACATTGACATCAGAAAACCGCTCGCCCACACAACGCCCGGTACAGTTAAAACCGGGATTCATCCATGAAGAACACACTTCTCCAGCATGCCAGTGGCCATCGAAGATGAGCATTTGCTCACTGAAGTTGGTTACAACGCCGAACTGCAGTCAGATCAAGACCCTGGTGAGGATGACGAGCATGCAGATGAGCTTCCCTGAGACGATTTCTGACAGTTTGTACAGAATTTCTTTGGTTGTGCAAACCCACAGTTTCATCAGCTGTCAGGGTGGCTGGTCTTAGATAATCCCGCAGGTGAAGAAGCTGGACGTGGAGGTGCTGGGCTGGCGTGGTTACACGTTGGAGGGGGCATATGGTAGACAAATGAACATTCAATTCAATGGCATCAGCTCTGGTGGACATTCCTACAGTCAGCATTGCACGCTCCCTCAAAATCTGTGGCATTATGTTGTGTGACAAAACTGCAAATGTTAGTGGCCTTTTCTTGTCCCCAGCACAAGGTATACATGTTTAACCTCTTTTGGCGCATGAACCGCTAGCGGGACACCTACAACAACATCTGGTGAAATTGCAGAGCGTGAAATTCAAAATACAAAAATCGTAATATTAAACATTCATGAAAATGTGTCATACATCATTTAAAAGCTTAACTTCTTGTTAATCCAACCGCGTTGTCAGATTTCAAAAAGGCTTTACGGCGAAAGCATACCATGCGATTATCTGAGGACAGCGCCCCACACCAAAATACTTTTTCAACCAGCACAGGCGTCACAAAATCACAACTAGCGATTAAATAAATCATTAACCTTTGAAGATCTTCCTCTGTTTGCAATCCCAAGGGTCACAGCTACACAATGAATGGTCATTTTGTTCGAAAAAGTCCTTCTTTAAATCCAAAAACGTCAGTTTAGTTGGCGCCAATGATCTCAGCAATCCACTCGCTCAACATGCATACAAACAAATCCAAAAAGTTACTAGTAAAGTTCGTCCAAACAAGTCAAACGATGTTTCTAATTAATCCGCCGGAGCTCTAATGTCTAAATATGTAACAGCTGTCTTCAGGAATGGACCAAGGCGCAGCGGGAATGTGGATACTCATAGTTTAATTAAAAAAAAGAGTAAAGCATCCACGGTGAAAAAACAATAATCAAGACAGCAACAGTTTTACAGGCTATACAAATGCAGTGCAAAAACAACTACCCACAATCCCAAAGAAAAACACACCCTTCTATATAGGACTCCCAATCAAAGGCAACTCAACACACCTGCCTTCAATTGGGAGTCCCATCCCCAACACAAACCCTTAACATACAAAAAACCTGCCACATCCTGACCACAACTGATACAATACCTCCCTCTGCTGGTCAGGACGTGACAGTACCCCCTTCAAGGTGCAGACCCCGGAATGCACCTAAAAAAAAGAAAACACAAAAAAAATCCCCAATACCCCAACAAAACCAATAAACAATAACCCCTAAACAATAAGGGAGGGAAGGGAGGGTGGCTGCCGTCACCGACGGCACTGTGCTACACCCTCCCTCCCCAACCCACCTATCCTGGAGGTGGCTCAGGTGCAGGACGTGGACCTCGCTCCACCTTCGGTGTCGCCCACTTCGGTGGCGCCGATAGCTGCGCCGGGCAGACGGGCCACTCGGGCTGACCCTGGCAGACGGACCACTCTGGCTGGGCCGGAAGACATGTGGGCCACTCTGGCTGGGTCGGAAGACATGCGGGCCACTCGGGCTGGGTCGGAAGACATGTGGGCCACTCGGGCTGGGCCGGAGGACAGGCGGGCCACTCGGGCTGGGCTGGAGGACAGTCGGGGCACTCGGGCTGGGCCGGAGGACAGGCGGGCCACTCGGGCCACTCGGGCTGGGCCGGAGGACAGGCGGGCCACTCGGGCTGGACCGGAGGACAGGCGGGCCACTCGGGCTGGACCGGAGGACAGGCGGGCCACTCGGGCCACTCGGGCTGGGCCGGAGGACAGGCGGGCCACTCGGGCTGGGCCGGAGGACAGGCGGGCCACTCTGGCAGCTCCGGGCAGTCGGGCCACTCTGGCAGCTCCGGGCAGTCGGGCCACTCTGGCAGCTCCGGGCAGTCGGGCCACTCTGGCAGCTCCGGGCAGTTGGGCCACTCTGGCAGCTCAGGTGACTCTTGACTGGCGGGCAGCTCAGGCGACTCTTGACTGGCGGGCAGCTCAGGCGACTCTTGACTGGCGGGCAGCTCAGG
The DNA here is from genome assembly GCF_965601325.2 of Salmo salar. Lineage (NCBI taxonomy): Eukaryota > Metazoa > Chordata > Actinopteri > Salmoniformes > Salmonidae > Salmo > Salmo salar. The sequence goes on from NC_138293.1 coordinate 14,131,592, forward strand.
CGACTCTTGACTGGCGGGCAGCTCAGGCGACTCTTGAGTGGCGGGCAGCTCAGGCGACTCTTGACTGGCGGGCAGCTCAGGCGACTCTTGACTGGCGGGCAGCTCAGGCGACTCTTGACTGGCGGACAGCTCTGGCGACTCTTGACTGGTGGACAGCTCTGGCGACTCTTGACTGGCGGACAGCTCTGGCGACTCTTGACTGGCGGACAGCTCTGGCGATTCTTGACTGGCGGGCAGCTTTGGCGACTCTTGACTGGCGAGGCTGGGCTGACACACTAGACGCCTGATACGTGGGGCTGGTACTGGACGTGCCAGCCTGGAGACACGCACCTCCATGCTAGTGCGTATAGCGGGAAACACCGGACCGTCGAGGCGCACTGGCGGTCTTGAGCGCAGGGTTGGCATCTCCCCTTCCGGCTCGATGCTCACCTCACCCTGGCACATGCGGGGAGCTGGTACAGGGCGGACTGGCCTGTGCATCCGTATAGGCGAGATGGTGCGTACCTCAGCGTAACATGGCGCCATCCACCTTATACGCACCTCCCTGTAATCACGGGTAGCTGGCTTACGGCTCTTCCTTGGCCTGGCCAAACTACCCGTGTGCCCCCCCCAAAAAAATTATTGGGGGTGCCTCTCCGGCTTCCTCGCCAGCCGTGTTCCAGCATAACGTTCGCGTTGGTTCCTCTGTCCAGCTGCCTCCACTCTCCTGAGTGCCTCCACCTGTTCCCATGGGAGGCGATCCCTTCCGGCCAGGATCTCCTCCCAGGTGTAGCATCCCTTGCCATCCAGGATGTCCTCCCATGTCCATTCATCCACGCTGTTCTCCTGTGGCTTCCTCCTCTTCCGCTGCTTGGTCCTTTTGTGGTGGGTAGTTCTGTAACAGCTGTCTTCAGGAATGGACCAAGGCGTAGCGGGAATGTGGATACTCATAGTTTAATAAAAAAAAAGAGTAAAGCATCCACGGTGAAAAAACAATAATCAAGACAGCAACAGTTTTACTGGCTATACAAATGCAGTAAAAAACAACTACCCACAATCCCAAAGAAAAACACACCCTTCTATATAGGACTCCCAATCAAAGGCAACTCAACACACCTGCCTTCAATTGGGAGTCCCATCCCCAACACAAACCCTTAACATACAAAAAACCTGCCACATCCTGACCACAACTGATACAATACCTCCCTCTGCTGGTCAGGACGTGACAAAATAAATGATAATATTTACGACGGAGAATAGTATGTTCAATAGGGAAGATAAATAACGAAGAGCACGCACCTCATTCACGCGCCAACATTACCACTTTTCTAGTGAGTTCTTCAAACTACTTGTTCATTTTTCAAAAAACAAACCTGAAACCCTTTCTAAAGACTGCTGACATCTAGTGGAAGCCATAGGGTCCTATCTGGGTCCTATCTATTTGTATTTCCCATAGGCAAGCACTGGCCTGGCAAGCAAATGGCATGTGACCTCAAAAAAATTCCGGATGGATTTTCCTCTGGTTTTTGCCTGCCATATCAGTTCTGTTATACTCACAGACATTATTTTAACAGTTTTAGAAACTGAGTGTTTTCTATCCAATGCTACCAAGTATATGCATATCCTAGCTTCTGGGCCTGAGTAACAGGCAGTTTACTTTGGGCACGTCAGTCGTCCGTTATTCTGGACAAAAAACAGTATGCTAATGAAGTTAATCAGCTTCTTGATATGCCACACCTGTCAGGTGGACTGGTTATCTTGGCAAAGAAGGAATGCTCACTAACAGAGATGTAAACATATTTGTGAACAACATTTGAGAGAAATACGTTTTATGTGCGTAGAGAAGATTTCGTGTGTTCTTTTATTTCAGCTCATGAAACATGGGACCAACACTTTACATGTTGCATTTATATTTTTGTTCAGTATATATTCACCAAAAACAAAAGCTATGGGTTTCCGTATTTCATGTAGATTAGCAGTATTATTAATTATTCATACATTATCTATCCATCAAGTAATCTGTGCTTTGGTAACATCCAATGGTTAGATTTGCAGTCATCTAAAAAGTATTGCACTGGGGGAATTCCAGTTTCTCCACATGGCTTTCCTATATGTATGGTCACTGACAACGGTCCAAAATTCCACACAGATGACATTGTGATCTTTCTCCTCAAAGGCGGCCCAGACGGACGGCAGGAAACAGGTGTCCACGCTGAGCGGTCAGTTCCGCCAGTCCCTGGACTCCCTCATGAAGGCCCTGTCCATCTGCCAGCCACACTTTATCCGCTGCTTCAAGCCCAACGACAACAAGAAGTCCATGGTGAATAAGACAGCCAATTGTAGCACTGGGCCAGATACAGCGAGACATGATTCATTGATGGTGCAATATCACAATAGGTGGAGGTCAAACTCACACAAAACAGAAAAAATGTGATTAGGTAGAATGGCAGTTTCACACCATAAACATTTTACAATTCCACGGAAGTCCCCTTTTTCCATCCAACAGTGCACTCCACTCTACTAAAACAAGCTTATGACCAGTTCATCTGCCACCCTTATTGATAATATTTTTTACAAATTCTTTGAGTAATGTGGCTAAAACAGGTATACTTTATTCTGACATTTTTGACCACTTTCCAGTGGTGGAAAAGGTACCCAATTGTCATACTTGAGTAAAAGCAGAGCTGATTTTAGCATGTAAATATTGGTGGTGCAAAATATAAAATGTAGCCTTCCCTGTAGCTCAGTTGGTAGAGCATGGTGTTTGCAACACCAGGGTTGTGGGTTCGATTCCCACGGGGGGCCAGCACAGAAAAAAAAAATGTATGAAATGTATGCATTCACTACTGTAAGTCGCTCTGGATAAGAGCGTCTGCTAAATGACTAAAATGTAAAATGTAAATGTTATGAATGTCTCTGTCTTCCTCAGTGTTTTGACAGAGACCTGTGCATACGTCAGCTGCGGTATTCTGGAATGATTGATACCATCAGAATCCGGAAACTGGGATATCCAATCCGTCACACATTCAAGCAGTTTCTGCAGCGGTACAGAGTGCTCCTGAAGACAACCGTCTGTGACCCCAAAACTGTAAGACATTATTATTTAGAATATGATGATGATTATCATCATCATCATCATCATCATCATCAAGATAATGATATTTGTTAGCATTCAAATCTCCAAAGTTGTCGTTGCTTTTAGTTTTGTGGTTATGGTTCCCAATATCTTCCTCCCTCTCCTAACCCAGGAGTCAGCATCAGCCTGCTGTATTGCCATTTGCAAGGCCGTGATCACAGGACATGATGACTGGAAGATCGGCACGACTAAGATCTTCCTAAAGGTGCAGTTAACCTCTATGGGCTAGGCGGGACGAATTCGTCCCACCTACGAAACAGCCAGTTGAAGCCTGTGGCGCGATTTTCAAATACCTTAAAAATCCTATTACTTCAATTTCTCAAACATATGACTATTTTACAGCTATTTAAAGACAAGACTCTCGTTAATCTAACCACACTGTCCGATTTCAAAAAGGCTTTACAACGAAAGCAAAACATTAGATTATGTCAGCAGAGTACCATGCCAGAAATAATCAGACACCCATTTTTCAAGCTAGCATATAATGTCACAAAAACCCAGAAGACAGCTAAATGCAGCACTAACCTTTGATGATCTTCATCAGATGACACACCTAGGACATTATGTTATACAATACATGCATGTTTTGTTCAATCAAGTTCATATTTATATCAAAAAACAGCTTTTTACATTAGCATGTGACGTTCAGAACTAGCATACCCCCTGCAAACTTCCGGCGAATTTACTAACATTTTACTAAATTACTCACGATAAACGTTCACAAAAAGCATAACAATTATTTTAAGAATTATAGATACATTACTCCTCTATGCACTCGATATGTCCGATTTTAAAATAGCTTTTCGGTGAAAGCACATTTTGCAATATTCTAAGTACATAGCCCGGCATCACAGGGCTAGCTATTTAGACACCCAGCAGGTTTAGCACTCACCAATATCAGATTTACTATAAGAAAAATGGTCTTACCTTTCCTGTTCTTCGTCAGAATGCACTCCCAGGACTTCTACTTCAATAACAAATGTAGGTTTGTTCCAAAATAATCCATAGTTATGTTCCAACAGCGACGTTTTGTTCGTGCGTCCCAGACACTATCCCAATGGTAAATAACTGTTGCGCGCACGACGCATTTCGTGACAAAAGATTTCTAAATATTTCATTACCGTACTTCGAAGCATGTCAACCGCTGTTTAAAATCAATTTTTATGCAATTTTTCTCGTAAAAAAGCGATAATATTCCGACCGGGAATCTGCAATTAGATAAACAGCCGAAGGAAAATATATCACTGGGTCGAATCGGGCACGCGCCTAATTCCATTGTCCTCTGATGGGCCACTTGGAAAAGGCGATAATGTGTTTCAGCCTGAGGCTGCCTCGTCATCGTTCAGGTTTCTCCCGTGGGAGCCGTGGGAAATGTCACGTTACAGCTAAGATCCTGACTCTTCAATAAACAGAAGCAAGAACAACAACACCTTGTCAGACAGGCCACTTCCTGCATGAAACCTTCTCAGATTTTTTCCTGCCAAATGAGTTCTGTTATACTCACAGACACCATTCAAACAGTTTTAGAAACTTTAGGGTGTTTTCTATCCATATGTAATAAGTATATGCATATTCTAGTTACTGGGTAGGAGTGGTAACCAGATTAAATCGGGTACGTTTTTTATCCGGACGTGAAAATACTGCCCCCTATCCCAAACAGGTTAAACCTAGATTTTCCTGTCCAAGTGAAAATGATTCTAAGCCGTAATGTGTACACCACCCAGCCGGGGAGGGATATGGCTTGAAAACGTACCTCAATCCAGGGGTGGAAGATGACGCTGTACTCCTAGTTATGCCAGTATCCGAACTGACAAATGGAGAAGATTGCTAGTTTTGAATTAAATGGCCCTTTTCCATCCTCATGCTAGTCTAGCGAGACTAAACCAAAGGCTAGCAGAGACTAAACCAAAGGCTAGCAAAGACTAAACCAAAGGCTAGCAGAGACTAGCAGTATTTCAATCTTCTCCATTTGTCAGTTCAGTATGGGGATGCTTAACACCCCGACAGTCCTACAATCTAAGCTAGATGCCCTCAATCTCACACAAATCATCAAGGAACTCACCAGGTACAACCCTAAATCCGTAAACATGGGCACCCTCATAGACATTTTCCTGACCATCTTGTCTTCCAAATACACCTCTGCTGTTTTCAATCAGGACATCAGCGATCACTGCCTTATTGCCTGTATCCGCTATGGGTCCGCGGTCAAACGACCACCCCTCATTACTGTCAAAGCTCCCTAAAATACTTCTGTGAGCAGGCCTTTCTAATCGACCTGGCCCGGGTATCCTGGAAGGATATTGACCTCCTCCCGTCAGTCGAGGGTGCCTGGTCGTTCCTTAAAAGTAATTTCCTCACCATCTTAGATAAGCATGTTCCTTTCAAAAAATGCAGAACTAAGAACAGATATAGCCCTTGGTTCACTCCAGACCTGACTGCCCTTGACCAGCACAATAACATCGTGTGGCGGACTGCAATTGCATCGAATAGTCCCCGGGGCACCGTGTCGACATAGGATCCAAGCCAGATGGCAAAAGAGGTATTGTAGTTGTAGTAATTTAGTTTGCTAGCCGGGAGATGCGCCTGGCTCATGGCTAACTGGTGCTAGCTTCGGGGCAGGGGCATTAGCCACTAAAGCCACTCGGTAGCAGTGGTGATCCGGTGCCAAGGTCCAGAGCTTACGGCAAGGATCCGGTGGTGTAGTGGATTCTAGCCGTGTTTGGGTGGTGTCCGGGTGAACAACTGAGTAGGCCGGGAGGTGGGCCTGGCTCAGGGCTTGCTTCGGTACTGGGTCACTCGGTGGCAGCTAGCTAGCTGTGAAGATCAGGAGTAATGGTCCAGGGTTTATGGCAGGAATCCGGCATTGTAGTGGAGAAACAGTCCGATACTGGTAGGCTGGCAAGTATTATCCAGGCAAAAAAAAGGGCTGGTATCTGTGCAGAAGGTAAAGGAGTGGCTAACAATGACTAAATAGCTTGTAGCTAATTAGCTGGTTAGCTTCTGATGGCTAGCTTCTGATGGCTAGGTGGTTCTGGCTATAAGGTCAACAACAACAAAAAAATTGCGTTTCCGTATCACATTGGGTGACGCAGGTTTCCAGAAGGTACAATTGATTTAAAAGGGAAAAGAGATTGAAAATAAAATTGAAATATATACAAAAAAGGCCAAAAATTCAAAAGTACACGAGAGGACGAACAAAACACGTCTGCACTGCTACGCCATCTTGGAAAAGCAGCCATGTTGTAACAGCAGTCATGGAATCTCAAATGTCACTTAAAGCAATTCGAATATGTTACAATGATGTTGGTCTACGTTTTTGAAAAGGTCCACATTAATCGTCTATAACCTGTCTCCACCCTCTTCCCTTTCAGGATGCCCATGACTCCCTACTGGAATGGGAAAGAGAGCGAGAGCTCAACAGGAAAGCCCTCATCATCCAGAGGGTCATTCTTGGCCACAGAGACAGGTAAATGAGGAACACTGAGACACACAGCTTGGAGGGAACACAGGATAGAAAATGGCATGCGACATGTCATACCTGACACAGGGACTTCAATGTTTGGGATGTTGTAAGACATTACATAGCACACTGGCAGTGGTCACTGACATGGGTTTATCTGTTATTCTCTCTAATACCCTATTCTAAAGGTTTACCACAGAGTTACATACAGTTGTTACTATTGTTTTAATACAGTAGTTCTTACAGTCTGCTCTATTGATGTTTTGTTGAAATGTATTCCTCTTGTAGGAAGAGCTTTGTAAAGAAAAGGAGAGCCGCTGTGGTGATACAGAAGCATTGGAGAGGTTACGAAGACAAGAAACAATATAGAAAGGTAAGTCACTGGCTAAGTTTCAAGTGGCAATTAGGGAGGTCTAATGCCGAAAAAGAAAGACAATTCTTGTCTACTTTACCTATATTTTCTCCTCTTTTTGCCAAAACATTTGTGTGAAGTTCCAGTATTTAGCTACACCACTACATGGTAAAAATAAAAATAAAAATAAATACTGAAAACACTACCAATATTTGAATTGAGTTCAACTACCACCAAGCTACAGCAAAATACTATTAAATTACTAGTTGAACTACATATAGTTCACTACACCACAACACTGGTAAGGAGTCAACTCAGATACACTTTTGTAAACAAAATGAGGTGATATTGATTAAATGCCCTAGCTAAGGAGTGCACATTATTGTGCTGATAGAGATTTTATTATTTTCATTTTTTTTATAGGCTCGATCAGCTTTTAATATATCTTTCGCTTTTCTCTCTGCTGCTCACATTTACCTTCTACAAACATAATTTATCCTCCTCTCTGTCTCGTTCAACTAGCTCCAGCGCGGCTTTCAGCGTCTGCAGTCTAAGATCCGTGGTCGTCTGTCCCGGCTGCATTACCTGAAGGAGCTGGCGGCGGCCGTCACTATGCAGTCCCAGGTGCGCGGGTACCTGGCCAGGAAGAGTTATAAGAGCAAGAGAGAAGCTGTGACTGTCCTCCAGGCACACACCAGAGGCATGCTGGCTAGGAAGACCACCAACAAGATGAGGACAGATGTGAGTTCTGACATTTGAGAAAAGTGTGTGTGTGTGTGTGATTGCAAGTCTGTTTTTGCACCTGTGTGCAAATTCAATATATATCTCGGGGGGGGTGTGTGTGTGTGTGTGTGTGTGGTGTGTGTGTGTGTGTGTGTGTGTGTGTGTGTGTGTGTGTGTGTGTGTGTGTGTGTGTGTGTGTGTGTGTGTGTGTGTGTGTGTGCATGCAAGCCTGTTTTTGCACCTGTGTGCAAGTTCAATATATCTGTGTGTGTGTGTGTGTGTGTGTGTGTGTGTGTGTGTGTGTGTGTGTGTGTGTGTGTGTGTGTGTGTGTGTGTGTGTGTGTGTGTGTGTGTGTGTGTGTGGCATGCAAGCCTGTTTTTGCTCCTGTGTGCAAGTTCAATATATCTGTGTGTGTGTATGTGTGTGTGTTTGTGTATGTGTCTGTGTTAGGCATTCCTATCAGCCCGGGAGCGGGAGGCGAGGGAGCAGACAGCCGCAGAGCTCCAGCGGAGGCTAGAGGAGGTCCTCAGCCAATCACAACAGGCTGCTGCCGAGCCAGAGCCAGTCAGTGAGCAAGAAATGGTGGAAACCATGTTTGAATTCCTGCCCCAAAAAGTGTCAGTAGGAGGGCGGGAGGGCCCGGCTCCAGAGGGCTTTGAGGTGATGCTCACAACCAATGGTGGATCTTAATGTCATATCAACATAGGTTTCCATTTGCTATAGTCTTATATGTCTTAATACCTCAGTGATGAACACTGCTAACAGAATGACCACATCCACCTAATCCTCTCTTCTCATTGAAGAAGCATTATAATATTCTACTATTCTCTCCAACTCAAAGAAAAAAGTATCTAACTGAGTATCCAACTGCACTCTCCCTATCCGTCCTCAGGACTTGGAGAGCACGCGAACAATCCCAGAGGTGACTGAGGAGAGCCGAGAGGAGAGTCAAGATGAGAGCCCAGTAGAAACCCCAGCTCCGGTAGTAGTACCAGTACCAGTACCAGTACTAGCTCGGACTGAACCAACTCCTGCACCAGCACCAGTACCAGTGGAGCTACCAGTGGTGGAGTACGATGATGAGGATGAGGAGTTCTCCTTCATCAAGTTCAGTGCTCTGCACTTCCAGGGCTCTGCTACCCACAGTCACATCACCCAGAGGCTGCGGCAGCCCCTGCTCTACCACGAGGACGAGGGGGACACACTGGTGAGAAGTCAACATCAGGCTTCAGTGTCTCTCAGAGGGATCCAAAGCAAGGATGGCATTTTTCTTCCTCTGTCACATATTCCACATTATAAACTGGGTGGTTCGAGCCCTGAGTGCTGATTGGCTGAAAGCCGTGGCATATCAGACCATATACCATGGGTATAACACAACATGTATTTTTACTGCTCTAATTAAGTTGGTAACCAGTTTATAATAGGAATAAGGCACCTCTGGGGTTTGTGGTACATGGCCAATATACCACGGCTAAGAGCTGTATCCAGGTACTCTGCGTTGCGTCGTGCGAAAGAACAGCCCTTAGCCGTAATATATTGGCCATATACCACACCCCCTCGGGCCTTATTTCTGAATTCTTCTCTCCTCTTTTCTCTTTTTCTACTGTACATTCTCCTCCTCCATTTTCCTCCTGCTGTTTTTGTTTTGTTCCTCACTTCACCCCATTCTTTTCTTTTCCCTTCCATTCCCCACTTTCTCCTCTCCTCTCCTCTCCGCTCCTCTCTGCTCCTCTCCAGGCCTGTCTGACAGTGTGGTGGATCATCTTGAGGTTCATGGGGGACATCGCTGAGCCTAAACAGATCAACCAGGAGCCCTCCACCGTCATCCAGAAGAACCTTGGCCAGAGACAGAACAGGAGGCTAAGCAATCTGGTGGGCCTGGATCAGGTACTGAACATAAGGCCTTGACTTAACTTTACATTCAACTCAGTTCAATTCATCCCTGACGAGCAATAGGAAAAATATCGCTACTCACTGATTCCCTTAATGTGATGACAATAGACACTTGTGTCATTTTATGTGTTTCTAATAGTTTCCTGTTGTACTGAGTTTTTGCTGACTGAATTCACCCACTAAACAGTTTGTCAGATGTCTAATTCGTCATATACATTTTTCCATCAGAAAATACTTAGGAAAAATAGAAAGAAAGAAGGAATGGGGAACAGAAAAGCATCGGCCATTATAGATGAGGTATGTTACATACACATTATTTTGTCCTCAGAACTAAAATGAGTCTGAATATCCATGATGTAACAACACAGGCTAATTGTCCAGATGGGATACAGTTTATGTAAAATTGATGTCAAAAGTAGATTGTTTTGTTGTTGTGCATTTTAGCTAACCCTACTCTTTTCCTAACCTTAATCTAATTCTCCTAAACTGCTAAGTCATTTCTCCTAACATGCTGCCTAAGTTTTCCTAACCTGCGACGAAAAGGCAAATAGGACATAAGCTGTAGCCGCTCCAGATTAAACCGGCTAATTGTCTCGTTGTGCTCCTCATCTCCTCCAGCCAGAGACTATGACGGAGGAAAAAGACATTCTAATTGGAGAGGGGCGCACTTTGGATCGGCCAATACCCGACCTGGAAAAACTGCACATTATTGTTGGATACGCCCTATCCAGACGAGATATAAGGTAACAAACCGAATTACAACACGTAAACAATGTTACCCAGATATTTCCCAGTTATTGATGTCTACAAAAGTAATTTGTTTGTCATCCCAAAACTGTTTCATTCAGAACTAATAAAGGATTACAGCTACAGTTGCAATGCAAATTAATTGGATCCAATCAAAACTGATAGACAGCTAACTTGAGCCCTGTCTGTCCTTGTTTGTCTGTGTAGGGATGAGATCTATTGTCAGATCATTAAACAGCTGGTGAACAATAAGAACCAGAAGAGTTCCCTCAGAGGCTGGGTCCTCCTGTCCATCTGTCTTGGTATCTTCCCCCCAACAGAACTCCTTATGCAGGTCAGGCTAAAGTTGACATTTTTTCACCTGTGGCTGTATGTCTTAAGGCGCTGTGTTTTTACATATAGTCATACTGAATTTATGACCCAGGCCCCACTCAATCAATTACATACACTGTAATTGTATTCTATTCCACCCTATTCTATTCCACAGTATCTGGAGAGCTTCCTGCGCAGAGGGCCAAGTAGCTATGGTCCCTACTGTGCTGAGCGCCTGCGTCGCATCGTGGCCAATGGGGAGCGAGGCGAACTGCCTTGTTGGATAGAGCTTCAGGTAAGATCCATGACAGAGACATACTCATCTGGGTGCCATCTCCCATCTGACACAATGCAACAGAATTGGGGGGTAGGCCTGTCAGGACTCAAACACCCTAGCCAAAGAATCTCAAATCTCTTGACGATGTCGCTAGGTGTCGACTACTACTGCTGTTAAGCAGTATCAACACTACAGATCATGGACAGTATTCATGACAAATGTCGCGTTCAAAACAACTGGGAACTCAGAACTGGGAACTCGGAAATCTCTGACTTCCGACTTCAGTGCGTTCAAGACAACTGGGAACTCTGGAAAAAAAATGCTCCGATTAGGAAAAATTGTTTCGAACGGTCATCCAACCTGGAATTCCAACTTTGGAACTTAGGCCTCTTTCTAGAGCTCCGACTTTCTGACTGACGTCATGATTTGACCACGTAATTTTCTGAGTTCCCAGTTGTCTTGAAATCACCATCAGAGCAGGTTTGGTCAGACAACAATACATTGACTGATCAGAAACAGACTGGCACTCATGTTAAATGATGAGAGGTCGCATCAGAGTTATGTGAGAGACAGTTGCTAAACTACAGCTACATGCGCCATATCCCACCTACTCCAACATATGAAATCGATTCTCTGTTTTTGCTCTGCCGACATATCTTTATGGCGGCAGGTAGCCTAGCGGTTAGAGAGGTGAGCCAGCAACTGGAGGATTTCCTGTTCGAATCCTGGATCTGACAGGAAAAATCTGTCGGGAAGTGAGCTGGCAACCAGAGTGTTGCTGGTATCAAATACTAGATGCTATTGCCTACCGTTGTGCCCTTGAGCAAGGCACTTAACCCCACACAACAACTGCTCCACGGGGCCCAGTGTGGTAGCCCCCTGTTCCAACCTGTCCAACCCCTTATATGTGTCTTTTGGAAGGGTTGGGATAAATGGAAGTCAATGTTCGGTTCGACCTTGTGTACAATTGACGAATAAGGTGATCTTACAATGAATCTTATGACAGTGACTGTATTAGTAAGGAGACAGGACACCAAAACCGTATGTGTGCAGTACAGAGCAATATGGGTCCTGTAGTAAGTAGTCAATTATACTGCAAGGACTAATTATTCCCATGTCTCCACCTTCCCACATGTAGGCCGTCAAGACCAAGAAGCCTACACAAGTATCTGTGGCCCTGATGGACGGCCTTAGTGTTAGCCTGCCTGTTGACTCAGCCTGTACCTCTGCTGAGGTGTGCCAGGCTCTGGCCAAGAAAGTCAACATCAAGGATACCTACGGATTCTCTCTTTACATCGGCTTCTATGAGAAGGTGAAGGGAACCCCCAAGGGTTTTGGGGATACCTAGCCATGCAACTAAAACGAGTACATACAGTTGTAGGATCTTCATTTTAGCCAGTTTGTTACAGCAGGAAAATAGTCCTGCAGCAACAGGAAATGTGAATTATTATGTGGATTATAATTCATGGATATTTTTGTAGGAGTTTATGTATTTTTCGTAAGGGAAAAACGAGTCTGTAATTTCTAAGTGGATATTACAAACTCCAGAAGCTTTTTTTACAACTCAAATACACTACAAGTTTGAAATCTCCTGCATTACAGGAAAGTTCTCCTGCTACAGGGTGATCAAATTAAGGTCCTACATCTGTATTGACAAAGAACATACATAATAAATACAACAGTGTCAATAGGTACTCTTCTTAGTCGCATGGCAAGGGGATACCTAACTGTGGTGTCCTGGGTACTTGGCATCATGCCTTTGAAGTTGCTCATTCAGTGCCAGTTCAATATTGAGATTGAAAAGGGACAACATTGACTTGATAGAATTTGACTACCATTCATTAGCATCTTCACTAGCTTTCAGAAGTTGACTAACATTGACTTGCATTGACTAGCCCTGTGATATGTTTTGACTAGCTCTGGCATATTTTGACTAGCCCTGTGACATGTTTTGACTAGCTCTGGCATATTTTGACTAGCCCTGTGACATGTTTTGACTAGCTCTGGCATATTTTGACTAGTCCTGTGACATGTTTTGTCTAGCTCTGGCATATTTTGACCAGCCCTGTGACATATTTTGACAAGCTCTGACATATTTTGACCAGCCATGTGACATGTTTTGACTAGCCCTCTGACATGTTTTGACTAGGCCTGTGACATGTTTTGACTAGCCCTGACATGTTTTGACACTGTGCTTTTTTCCAGGTGTGGTCCCTGGGCAGTGGCGGGAAGCACGTGATGGACGCTATCTCGCAGTGCGAGCAGGAAGTGAGGCGGAAGGGCGAGGAGGAGCAGCACGCCTCCTGGAGACTCTACTTCCGCAAGGAGTTGTTTACGCCCTGGCACGATTCCTCGATAGATGCCGTCAGCACAGATCTCATCTACAGACAGGTCATCAGAGGCCTCAAGTCTGGGGAGTACCATTCTGAGAAGGTGCGTCGTTGTTTTATATATATTTTTTTAACCTTTATTTTGACAGGGAGTCAATGCTGAGACCAAGGTCTCTTTTCCAGATGAGTCCTGTTTAGCTCAACAATACACATCAAAATACAAGACACACATTAAACTACACACCCATATACACATTAAAATAAATGTTATTATACAATACATGAAAAGCAAAACACAATCGTAAAAAACAGTACACCGCCTAAGACTCCACCCACCCAGACAATGTGGATATCATATCACTGATGGTGACATTGTGAAAGTAGCCTCCACTACTCTCGAGGGTAGGTTGACCATGAACCAAGCATGAATCTTAGGAGTCACAATGTCTCATTGAACTCTATGTAATAAATCATAAAATAATAAAAATCAATTACCACTATTGTTGAAAAAAAGAAAAGATATAAAGACTGCTTATGTTTGAGGTGGAAATTCTATTAACTTAACAACTAAACTGTTATTCTTTATTAATTGGACCTAAACAGACTTTGTATTTATTTGTTGTGTCATCCAGGAGGATGACTTTGTCCAGCTGGCAGCGATGTACTACTATGTGACGTTTGGGTCTACCAACAGTGTAGAAAATGCCAAGAAGGTGGTGGGGGAATGCATCACTACTGAACTTATTGAGACCAAGTCACAAGGAAAATGGATTCAGCTGGTCACCGCAGCACATACACAGGTACTGCTACTCACTGGTGCAATAAGTAATGGCCAGACAACCTGTAGTATATTCTGTTCTAAAATTCCTGCTATTCAGTGTGCTAACCCTATCAAGTAAAGTAAAGCAAAGTAAAATAAATAATTAAATTGAAAAGTTAAGTAGAATAAAGGAAAGTTAATGCCAGACAAAATGATTCAACTAATAATGATCCTAATCATTCTCACAGGGTCCTTACATAAACAGCAGAAGGAGCACAGACAGCGTGAAGGGGGATGTGGTTGACTACGCTCGTCAGAAATGGCCCATCTTCTTCTCCAAGTTCTACGAGGTTACGCAAATGTCAGGTAAGTCTAACAGGAATAGGTCCGCATAATGTACCAAGTGAAGTTGCTATCATTTTTCATGATGAAGCTTTTAGTTGGTTTAAATCAGGCAAAATATTTATTTTATTTGTCAAAGACGATTTTATTACTAAGGTATTTGTATACCCACAGGACCTCCTCTATCCAAAAGCAATTTTATTGTGGCCATCAACTGGAATGGGATCTCCTTTCAGGACGAGAAAGAGAAGAAGCTCCTTGAGCTGCCGTACCCAGAGGTGACTGGGGTGAACAAGTCCAGGTATGAACAGGCTATACCAAGGCCCTGTTTAAATATTTCAGAAATGCATCCCTCCTTCCTTCTTCCCTTCGAAGTGATCACTGATCTGAATTGGTTGGTTTTGAGGTAATGGAGTGATAACCTTATTCACAGCTATCCAATCACTTATAGGTCTGTTTACCTCAAGGAAACAAGGAAGGATACATTTCTTAAGTATTCCAACAGGGCCCAGAATATATAGACAGAACCTAGTTTTATACACTGGCTGTTTATTGTTCAGTTGTCAGGTAGTGGTGGTTGTCATGGTTCACATACTCCCTCATACCGACATTCAATCCACCATAAAGTTATTACATACATTTCACATACGTTTCATATGTTCATCAGTGATGACGGCAGGATCGACAGCAGTCAGTCTGTGAGCCTGGCCACACTGAGAGGGCAGTTCCTACTGCAGTCTGTGGAGGCAGGGGAGATGGCTGACCTGATCCAGTGGTACCTGGAGGGCCTGAGGGAGCGCTCTGTCTACGCAGTGGCCCTGCAGGACGTCAACAGACAGGGTACGAATATGACAATGAATCACTTGATCACTCATCTCACAGCTGAGGTTCACTGATTTTGGATAAGTTTGTTAAGCTTTATATCTCTGAGCTACAGAGGGTAAGTTACAGTAGATGGATGTATTTGTCAGAATCATAATACTTACTAGTATATCTACAGACACTTCATAACTGAGGTTCATCCATTTGGATGAGATGGGTGAAGGCCATGCTGCGTAGCACTGCTTAAGAGGGGTGGGTTTCTGGATGTTTTCCATAGAATTCTAATGCTGTAAATTGTAGTGGAAAACAATGAATTTGTCCCAATCAGATAACAACAGGTAGTCAGTGTTTAACAGAAAACTATATCCTAAAAGATCCCTTCATATACAGTAGGTGTTTTTGGCTGGGGATCATGCATGACCTAATACGGTTTCTCTTATATACAGTGCACGGAAAGTATTCAGACCCCTTGACTTTTTCCACATTTTGTTACAGCCTTATTCTGAAATTGATTAATTGAAAATGTTTTCCTCATCAAGCTACCACATAACGACAAAGCGAAAACAGGTTAAGAAATTTTCACAAATGTATAAAAAATTCAATAACAGAAATACCTTATTCACAACCTTTACATTTTACATTTTTTGTCATTTAGCAGACGCTCTTATCCAGAGCGACTTACAGTAGTGAATGCATACATTTAATTTCATGCATTTAAAAAAAAAAAATTTTATTTAAAAAAATATATATAATTGTACTGGCCCCCGTGGGAATCGAACCCACAACCCTGGCGTTGCACACACCATGCTCTACCAACTGAGCCAGAGGGAAGCTGTGGCTCAGTTTGCTATGAGACTCGAAATTGAGCTCAGGTGCATCCTGTTTCTACAACTTGACTGGAGTCCACCTGTGGTAAATCGAATTGATTGGACATTGGACAAAAGCACACACCTGTCTATATAAGGTCCCACAGTTGACTGTGCGCGGCAGAGCAAAAACCAAGCCATGAGGTCGAAGGAATTGTCCATAGAGCTCCGAGACAGGATTGTATCGAGGCACAGATGTGAGGAAGGTTACCAAAATATTTCTGAAGCATTGAAGGTTCCCAAGAACACAGTGGCCTACATCATTCATAAATCGAAGAAGTTTGGAACCACCAAGACTCTTCCTAGAGCTGGCCGCCCGGCCAAACTGAGCAATCGGGGGAGAAGGGCCTTGGTCAGGGAGGTGACCGAGAATCCAATGATCACTCTGACCATGAGTTCCAGAGTTCCTCTGTGGAGATGGGAGAAACTTCCAGAAGGACAACCATCTCTGCAGCACTCCATTAATCAGGCCTTTTTGGTAGAGTGGCCAGACGGAAGCCACTCCTCAGTAAAAGGCACATGACAACCCGCATGGAGTTTGCCAAAAGGCACCTAAAGCCTCTCAGATCATGAGAAAACAAGATTCTCTGGTCTGATGAAATGAAGATTGAGCTCTTCGGCCTGAATGCTAAGCGTCACGTCTAGAGGAAACCTGGCACCATCCCTACGGTGAAGCATGGTGGTGGCAGCATCATGCTGTGGGGATGTTTTTCAGCGGTATGGACTGGGAGACTAATAAGGATCGAGAGAAAGATGAACGGAGCAAAGTACAGAGGGATCCTTGATGAAAACCTGCTCAGAACCTCAGACTGGGGCGAAGGTTCACCTTCCAACAGGACAACAACCCCAAGCACAAAGCCAAGACAACGCAGGAGTGGCTTCGGGACAAGTCTCTGAATGTCCTTGAGTGGCCCATTAAGAGCCCAGATTTGATCCCGATTGAACATCTCTGAAGAGACCTAAAAATAACTGTGCAGCAACGCTCCCCATCCAACCTGACAGAGCTTGAGAGGATCTGCTGAGAAGAATAGGAGAAACTCCACAGATACAGGTGTGCCAAGCATGTAGCATCATACCCAAGAAGACTCAAGGCTGTAATCGCTGCCAAAGTTGCTTCAACAAAGTACTGAATAAAGGGTCTGAATACTTATGTAAATGTGATTCATTTTTTAAAATAAACTCAGCAAATAAAAAAGAAACGTTCTCTCACTGTCAACTGTGTTTATTTTCAGCAAACTTAACATGTGTAAATATTTGTATGAACAAAACAAGACTCAACAACTGAGACATAAACTGAACATAAACTGAACATAAACTAAACTAAAAGTTCCACAGACATGACTAACAGGAATGGATTAATGTGTCCCTGAACAAAGGGGAGGGGGGGGGGGGGGGTCAAAATCAAAAGTAACAGTCAGTATCTGGTGTGGCCACGAGCTGCATTAAATACTGCTGCGCATCTCCTCCTCATGGACTGCACCAGATTTGCCAGTTCTTGCTGTGAGATGTTACCCCACTCTTCCACCAAGGCACCTGCAAGTTCCCGGACATTTCTGGGGGGAATGGCCCTAGCCCTCACCCTCCGATCCAACAGATCCCAGACGTGCTCAATGGTATTGAGATCCGGGCTCTTCGCTGGCCATGGCAGAACACTGACATTGTTGTCTTGCAGGAAATCACGCACAGAACGAGCAGTATGGCTGGTGGCATTGTCATGCTGGAGGGTCATGTCAGGATGAGCCTGCAGGAAGGGTACCACATGAGGGAGGAGGATGTCTTCCTGTAACGCACAGCGTTGAGATTGCCTGCAATGACAAGAAGCTCAGTCCGATGATGCTGTGACACACCGCCCCAGATCATGTCGGACCCTCCACCTCCAAATCGATCCCGCTCCAGAGTACAGGCCTCGGTGAAGCGCTCATTCCTTCGACGATAAACGCAAATCCAACCATCACCCCTGGTGAGACAAAACCGCGACTCGTCAGTGAAGAGCACTCTTTGCCAGTCCTGTCTGGTCCAGCGACGGTGGGTTTGTGCCCATAGGCGACATTGTTGCCGGTGATGTCTGGTGAGGACCTGCCTTACAACAGGCCTACAAGCCCTCAGTCCAGCCTCTCTCAGCATATTACGAACAGTCTGAGCACTGATGGAGGGATTGTGCGTTCCTGGTGTAACTCGGGCAGTTGTTGTTGCCATCCTGTACCTGTCCCGCAGGTGTGATGTTTGGATTTACCGATCCTGTGCAGGTGTTGTTACACGTAGTCTGCCACTGCGAGGACGATCAGCTGTCCGTCCTGTCTCCCTGTAGCGCTGTCTAAGGCGTCTCACAGTACGGACATTGCAATTTATTGCCCTGGCCACATCTGCAGTCCTCATGCCTCCGTACAGCATGCCTAAGGCACGTTCACG